>NC_138046.1:27881959-28356959 GCF_964194185.1 Rhinolophus hipposideros
CAAAAGACATATGAAAATATGTTCAACATCATTAAACATCAGAGAAGTGATCTCAACACTTAAAAAAAAAAGCTTTTATTTATTTAAGTGTGGTTTTCCAGGACCCATCAGTTTCAAGTCAAGTAGTTGCTTCAATTAGTTGTGGAGAATGCAGCTCACGGTGTACCATGTGGGGATCAAACTGGCAACCCTGTTATTAACAGCACCACACTCTAGCCAACTGAGCTAACCAGACACCCAACACTTTTGAAACTGGTTTAATTTTGACCCCATATTATCACTTGGTGGTTAAGAACAATCCCTTTTTTTAATTACTCTTGGCTGAAGTGGAGTTTTCTTTCATGTGTCCTAACCTCGTAGCTCTGAAATTATAGTGTGCATACGAATCAACTTAAAATACTGTTAAAATTCAGATTCTGATTCAGTAGCACTAGGGTGGAGCCTGCCATTCTGTATTTCTAACAAGCTTCCAGGTAATGCTGTAGCTGCTGGTCCATGGACCACAATTTTGAGTAACAAGATCCTAAACCATTTTCCAAGTTTCAAATTCAAGGATAGCAAATTCAAATGTCTTCACGGGCCAGGTCAATATGGAACTGTAAATGTGTGAAACTACCAGAGATGATATGAATAGGGTATGATAGAACTTGTAAGCATTCAAATACACAGTTGTAAAATACACTGGGCTGGCAAAATAGCCTACTGCTTCCATCTGAGGCAACTGATTTGCAACTCCTTTGCTAGAAAAACTATTTTAAGATTTGTCAATCAATATTTACTTTTCTATCTACCCACTTGATGGGTTTTCAGATTTCAACCATAATCTTTTCACTCTTCCTCTCCCCACTCTTAATTGTCACTGCTTGAGTTGCTTTATAAGCATTTTAAAAGGTTCTTATTATTTTAAAATGTGTGTCCTATATAAGCAAACAGGTTGTAACTCTTCGAGGGCAGGAACTGGGCCTTGGTTCTTTTGTCTCCCCTTATAATAATGTTTAGTTCAGTGTTCAGCTCACAATGGGCACTCTGTCATTGATTGCTAATGGACTTGCTGTCAGGACCAGGATGGTACTACAGAAAAGAAGTGAGTTCATTAAAAGGGCTGAGATTTGGAGATAAGGACCACATTGTATGTCATCAGCACACAGTTCCTCCTAGTTGGAAGAAGGCAAGCCAGGATTTTAAAGAAAGAAACATTGGATTTTTCCAATATTAGAACACATCACAGGCTTTCTCAGCTATTATTGTTTTTTTTAATTAAATTTATTGGGGTGACAATTGTTAGTAAATTTATATGGATTTCAGGTGTAAAATTCTGTATTACATCATCTATAAATCCCATTGTGTGTTCACCACCCAGAATCAGTTCTCCTTCCATCACCATATATTTGATCTCCTTTACCCTCATCTCCCTCCCCCCACAGCCCTGACCCTCTGTTAAACACTAAACTATTGTCTGTGTCTATGAGTTTTTGTTTCTCATTTGTTTGTCTTCTTCTTTTGTTGTTTTTGGTTTATATACCACATATCAGTGAAATCATAGGGTTCTCTGCTTTTTCTGTCTGACTTATTTCGCTTAGCATTATACTCTCAAGATCCATCCATGTTGTCACAAATGTTCCTATATCACCTTACCTTAACGCCAAATAGTATTCTATTGTGTATATATACGACAACTTCTTTATCCATTCATCTATCGAAGGATATTTAGGTAGTTTTCATGTCTTGGCCACCGCAACAAAGCTGCAAAGAACATTGGAGCACACGTGTCTTTATGTATAAATGATTTCAAATTCTTTGTGTAGATACCCAGGAGAGGGATTGCTGGGTCATATGGTAATTCTATTTGTAATTTTTTGAGGAACCTCCACACTGCCTTCCATAGCGGCTGCACCAGTCTGCATTCCCACCAACAGTGTATGAGGGTTCCTTTTTCTCCACAGCCTCTCCAACACTTGTCTTGTTGATGATAACCATTCTGACTGGGGTGAGGTGATATCTCATTGTGGTTTATATTTGCATTTCTCTGATGATTAGTGATGTTGAGCATTTTTTCGTATGTCTCGTATGCCATTTGTATGTCCTCTTTAGAGAAATGTCTCTTCAGGTCCTCTGCCCAATTTTCAATGTTTTTTTTTTTTGTTTGTTTGTTTTTTTGTTGTTGAGTTTCATGAGTTCCTTGTATATTTGAATATTAGCCCATTTTCGGAGGCACTGTTTGCAAAAATCTTCTCCCATTGAGTCGGTTGCCTATTTATTTTGTGGATGGTTTCTTTTGCTATGCAGAAACTTTTAAGTTTCATATAGCCCCATTTGTTTATTTTAGCTTTTACTTCCATTGCCTTTGAGTCAAATTCATAAAATGCTATTTGAACCCCAAATCCATAAGTTTAGTACCTATGTTTTCTTCTATGCTGTTTATTGTGTCAGGTCTTATGCTTAAGTCTTTGACCCATTTTGAATTAATTTTGGTACCTGGTGACAGACAGCAATCCAGTTTCATTCTTTTGCATGTGGCTATCCAATTCTCCCAACACCATTTATTGAAGAGGCTGTTTTTCCTCCATCGTATGTTTTTAGCTTCTTTGTCAAATATTTTCTCTCCAAATTTATCTGTCCATATTTATTTCTGTGTTCTCAATTCTATTCCATTGGTCTATGTGTCTGTTTTTCTGCAAATACCATGCTGTTTTGATTATTGTAGCCCTGTAGTACAAGCTAAAGTCAGGGAGTGTGATACCTCCAGTATTGTTCTTTTTTCTTAAGATTGCTTTGGCTCTTCGGGGTCTTTTGTGGTTCCAAACAAATCTCGTTATTTTTTGTTCTATTTCTTTAAAAAATGCCATTGGGATTTCGATGGGGATTGCATTAAATCTGTATATTGCTTTGGGCAATATGGCCATTTAAACTATGTTGATTCTTCTAATCCATGAGCATGTAATGTCTTTTCATTTCTTTGTGTCATCTTCAATTTCTTTCAAAAATGTCTTATAGTTATCAGCATATAGGTCCTTCACATCCTTGGTTAAGTTTATTCCTAGGTATTTTATTCTTTTTGCTGCAATTGCAAAAAGAATTGTTTTTTGTATTTCTTTTTCTGTGATTTCATTGTTAGTATATAGGAATGCAATGGACTTTTGTACGTGGATTTTGTAGCCAGCAAATTTACTGTTTGTTGATTGTTTCTTATAGCTTTTTGGTGGAGTCTTTAGGGTTTTCTATATATAGCATCATGTCATCTGCAAAGACTGATAATTTAATTTCTTCATTCCCAATTTGGATGCCTTTTATTTCTTTCTCTAGCCTGATTGCTCTGGCAAGGACTTCCAACACTATGTTGAAAAGCAAAGTGATAGGGGACAGCCCTGTCGTGTTCCTGAACATAGAACAAAGGGCTCAGATTTTCACCATTAATTATGAGATTAATTGAGGGTTTGTCAAATATGGCCTTTATTATGTTAAGGTATTTTCCTTCTATACCTATTTTATTAAGTGTTTTAATCATAAATGGATGTTGTATCTTGTCAAATGCTTTTTCTGCATTAATTGATAGAATCATAAGATTTTTGTCCTTTATTTTGTTTATATGATGTATCACATTGATGGATTTGCGGATGTTGAACCATCCTTGTGCCCCGGGAAAGAACCCCACTTGGTCGGGATGAATAATCTTTTTAATGCATTGTTGTATTTGATTTGCTAGAATTTTGTTTAGAATGGTTGCATCTGTATTCGTCAGAGAAAGTGGTCTGTAGTTTTCTTTTTTTGTGTTGTGCTTACCAGGTTTTGTTATCAGGGTAATGTTGGCCTCATAAAATGAGTTAGGGAGTACTGTCTCATCTTCAATATTTTGGAAGAGTTTGAGCAGGATTGGTGTTAGATCCTGTTTGAAGGTTTGGTAGAATTCACTAGTGAAGCCATCTGGTCCAGGAATGTTGCTTTTGGGAAGGTTTTGGATGACTGATTCAATTTTGTTACTGGTGATCAGTCTTTTTAGATTTTCTAGTTCTTCATGGTTTACCCTGGAAGGCTGTATGTTTCTAAGAACTTGTCCATTTCTTCTAGGTTATTGAATATGGTGGCATATAGTCCTTCATAGTATTCGTGCATGATCCTTTGTATTTCTGTGGTGTCCGTGATAACTTCCCCTTTTTCTTTTCTGATTTTGTTAATTAGTGTTTTCTCTCTTTTTATCTTAGTGAGTCTAGCCAAGGGTTTGTCAATTTTGTTAATCTTTTCAAAGAATAACCTCTTTGTCACATTGATTTCTTTCTATTGTCTTTTTGTTCTCGATTTCATTTAGTTCTGCTCTGATTTTTGTTATCTCCTTTCTTCTGCTGAACTTGGGTTTTACTTGTTCTTCTTTTTCTAATTCTTTAAGATGTAACATGAGGTTGTTTATTTGGGATTTTTCTTGTTTCTTGAGATAGGCCTGTAATGATACAAATTTCCCTCTTAAAAGTGCTTTCGCAGCATCCCAAAAATTTTGGTAAGATGTATTTTCATTGTCATTTGTTTCTATGTATCTTTTGATCACTCCTGTAATTCATTCTTTGACCCAGTTGTTCTTTAAAAGTATGTTGTTTAATCTCCATGTATTTGTGTTTTTTCCTGTTTTCTTTTTGCAGTTGATATCCAATTTCAAAGCTTTGTGATCAGAGAATATGCTTGGTATGATTTCAATCTTCTTAAATTTGCTGAGGCTAATTTTATGTCCCAATATACGGTCTATCCTTGAGAATGTTCCATGTACACTAGAAAAGAATGTATAGTCTGACGTTTTGGATGAAGTGCTCTATATATGTCAATTATGTCCATTTAATCTAATGTTTCACTTAGGGCTGCTATTTCGTGATTTATTTTCTATGTGGATGATCTATCCATAGCTGTAAATGATGTATTTAAGTCCCCTAGTATAATTGTGTTTTGGTCAATTTCTCCCTTTAGTTCTGTTTGTGGTTGCTTGGAATATTTTGGTGCTCCCTGATTGGTGGCATAAATATTGATGACTATTATATCTTCTTGTTGTGTAGTCCCCTTTACCATTATGAAATGTCTATCTTTGTCTCTTGTTATCCTTTTCATCCTGAAGTCTTTTTCATCTGTTATCATTATGACTATACCTGATTTTCTCTGGGTACCATTTGCTTGGAGTGTCAATTTCCACCCTTTCAATTTGAGTCTATGCTTGTCCTTATAGCTATAGATGAGACAGCATATGGTTGCTTTAGTTTTTTTTGATCCAATCTGCTACTCTGTGCCTTTTTATTGGTGAGTTCATTCCATTTACACTTAGGGTGATTATTGATATTTGAGGATTTTCTGTCATTCTGTCTTTAGTTTTCAGGTAAGGCCGTGTCTCCATTGTTTCTTTGCATTTTTGTTGTTGTCTATTATTTCTGTGTGGTGGTATTTTATGATGTTTCCTTCTGTTTCTTATTTTGTTACTGTATATATTTCAGTTCTGGATTTTTTTGAGTGGTTGCCCTTAAGTTTATGTAAAAGGAAGTTTAATAATTAGAGTATTCTATTTTCTTCAGCGTGCTTAATTTCTCCATTTCCATAATCTTGTTCAGGCCTTTACTCTCCCCCTTTTTATGTTTTCGTTGCCACAAATTGTCCCTGTTGATGGTGGTCGAATAGCCTCGTTTATTATTTCTTGTAGTGCCGGTCGTGTATTAGAAAATTCCCTCAGCTTCTGTACGTCTGGAAAGGCCTTTATTTCTCCTTCATATCTAAAGGATATCTTTGATGGATATATTGTTCTTAGCTCCTAATTTCTCTCTTGCAATAGTTTGAATATTTGGTTCCACTACCTCCTGGCTTGTAGAGTTTCTGCTGAAAAAATTGATGATAATCTAATGGGCTTTCCTTTTTAGGTTACTGTATGGTTTTTCCTGGCTGCCTTGAGGATTCATTCTTTGTCCGAGATTTTAGACAGCTTCCGTACAATGTGCCTTGGAGAAGGCCTGTTGGGATTGAGGTAATTAGGTGTTCTATTTGCTTCTTGGATTCGAGGATGCAGTTCCTTCCACAAATTTGGGAAGTTCTCATAAACAATTATTTTGAATATATTCTCTGTTCCCTTCTCTCTTTCTTCTCCTTCTGGTATGCACATTATTCTTATATTGCTCTTTCTGATGAAATCAGAAAGTTCTTGTAGAGTTAATTCATTTCTTTTCAGTCTCAAGTCTCTTTCTTCTTCCATCTGTGTCATTTCCAGGTTTCTACCTTCGATGTCACTAATTCTTTCCTCCATCTAGTCAACTCTACTCCCTAAGCTGGTTATTTCATTCTTAATTTCTTTTATTGAGTTCTTAATCTCCAGAAATTCTATTTGGTTCTTTTTTTTTTTAATTTCAATCTCTTTCATAATATTCTCATGTTGTTCTTTGATTGTGTTTCTGAGTTCACTAAACTGCCTTTCTGTGTTTTCTTGCATCTCGTTGAGATTTTTCAGAACTGTAATCTTGAATTCTCTGTCATTCAAGTCATATATTTCCATATCTTAAGTTCCTTTTTTGGAGACTTTTCACTTTCTTTCTGTGCTGTCTTGTTGCCTTGGTTATTCATGGCAATTACTGATTTATTATTTCTATTTCTAGACATCTACAGGAGTTTCTTCTGCAACAGGTTGTTAGAAAGAGGTCTTTCTTTTGTTTTCCGGTACTTGTTGGTAGAATATTTTAATTTCTCTTCGACTGCAGCCTTTATTTTCTCTCTCTCGCACGTAGTGCTATGTTTTCTCTGCACTATTCCAGCTTCTCACACAATGGGGGAATTCCCTGGGAGATGGGCTTCTCTTCTGTTAATAATTCGCCTGAGTCACATGGTTCAGAGTCCCTGTTTGTATGCGGAAAGCTTTTGAGGTTCCAAAGCTCTTCCTTCACCATATTTAGAACCCGTGTGTTTTAGCAGTTCTGTTTACTCCTGCAGGGATTCCCCTCAGATAGGTGCAACCAGGGGCGGAGTGAGTTGTGAGAGGTGGCACAGAGCAATGGCAGCGACCACCACCACAGCCCTTCTGCTTCCACAGCTCCCTCCCCTTTGCCAGAACTAGTTGGGCTGCGAATCGGTGTCTGCGATCCACAGTTCTCAGGACAGCAAACATTATGTTCTTTTGATCTGACACTGCTATTGTTCCGCTTCTGGCTCCTGGCATGTAGGGGCTGGGTGAGCTCTGGGAGAGTAGGGAGGAGTCGGCCAGTGTCAGTGCCTAAAGCTTCCATTCTCTGCTGGGCAGTGAGGGCTTAAACCACCGTTTTCAGTCTTCTTCTCTCAGTCTTTTCTCTGAGGTCTCTTCCGTGAGCGATGGGTTCAGCCGTGTTATATGGTGCCCCCTCTACCCTGTTTACCATAAGCAGAGCCCTAACAGTCCGAGTTCTTCCCTCTCCCGCACCGCGGTAGTTCCGGGATGCAGTGAGTTCGGAGCACTGAGCTAGGTCTGCCTCCTGCGCCCACGGGGCTCCGACTCTGCACTTCTCCTTTCCCTCTTCCCCCGCTCAATCGTGCTATTCGCCCACCTTGAGGTCAATTCAGTAGTGGGCCTCTTTGTCTTGCCTGTCTGCTGTGCAGGGAGTCCTTTGTGGAGTTATTGTTGTTCGATTAGTTGTATATTCCAGGGGAGATTTACAGAGGCTCACCTCATGCCGCCATTTTTATGTAGTCTAACTGAATAGTTGATATATAAATACACAAGTTGCTGGCTGGCCTGGGAGAGAGAAGACCTCTCCATCCCCAGCCCCCACCCTCTCTGGCTGGCCTGGGGGGGGGCAAGGGCCACCGTGGAAGCACTCCCTGAGTTCAGCAGTAAGTGGCAGACGCAGCTCCCAGCTTTCAGCAGCTTAGTGATCTCCCGCCTGCCCCCTCCCACACACCCACGGAAGGAGGGCCCTAAGATTCAGGAGTACTGGGCACAGGGCTGGTGGAGCTACTCTCAGCGTGCATTTGTGCAGGAAAGGACAGAAACTGCACGGTCTCTCTGAAAACTGTAATCCAGACCCCTCAGCCCCTCGCATTTAAACCTACACTCCCAAATTCACTCTGGGCACCAGGTGACCAGCGCTGCCTGCGCAATAGGCAGGGAACTCTTTGGCACAGCGGAGGACAACCTGGAGATTACTTGGTGGGCTTAAGCCAAGACTGGTGACGCTTTCTAGTTGCTTTGCTTAGTGTTTTTTTTTCTGCTTGTTGTGATTTGCATTGTTCTGCCTTTTTCTCTTTGATATCTTTGCCTATGTTTAGTGGGGATTGTCGGTTGTATTTTATATGTGAATGTACTTGATTTGTTTTCTTTGTTGTTGTTGTTGTTTGTCCCGACCCGCGGGACACTACACGAGGGACCCCGAAGCACCTAGAAGGGAGGAAAATGGGAGACACAAAGACCGGAGACAAGACAGGAGTTCTGATCAAGTCTCTCTTTATTGCAGCTCAATCAGGGGTTATATACATTCTTCTGCTGGGTGGAGGGGCATTAACATAAGAAGGGTTGCCCCAGGCTAGCATCTTAAGCCATCCAGACACCCCCTACAGAAATGTGGGTGTTATCTAAAGACCCAAGTAACTTCCTCTATCTCATGCTTCTCAGTTATGTGATGGTGCCTTATAGGCACCCGCCCCCTACAGGTCCCCCTTTTCTGTTTTATAAAAAGAAAAAAGAGCTCTAAGCCCCTAGGGAACTGCGCCTGTCTTAGGTTGGGACAGTCCATCTCTGTGAAACCTGGGACAGTGACAGGTTTTTGATTTTTTATGTTACTTAGAGAGCTGTCCTCTTACCCGTCATTGGCTATCCAGTTCATCTCACAGGGGAGGAGTCCTGTTTTATGACTCCTGTCATTGGAGATAGGGATCTCCTCGCTCTTGCATCTCCAGTCGGGTGTAATGGACCTGTATGGGCTTGGCCTGCAAGGCCTCTATTTGTTGTCTGAGAAAGCGCATGAGTTTATTGAGGAGGATGGGTCCCAGTGATAGTAGGATAAAGCACCCATGGGGCCAAGCAGGGGTAGTAAGTAGGGAAAAAGTCCATTGAATCCAGAGAGGGTTGGAAAGGAGGTCTCTTCTTTTTTCAAGGTCTTCTTGTCATTTTTGACTCTGTCACGAACAATTCCAGATTTGTTAGCATAAAAACAACATTTTTCTCTGAGGGCCAGGCAGATGCCCCCTTTTTCTGCAGTAAGTAAATCTAATCCCGTCCTGTTTTGGAGGACAACTTCTGCCAGGGAATCAACCTGATCTTAAAGATCTTGGATAGTTTCTGAGAGTACCTGGACATCTGATATAAGTTGCCCAGATAATTTATGGTATTGTACTAGGGAATGTCCTATCCCTGCGGACCCGGTGGCAAGTGCGGTGGTGATGTTAGGCCCGCTAATAAGGGAATAAAATGGACTGCACGTTTAGTGCATCCTGCAATATGTTCAAAAGTCGGGATAGGGACTGGCTCATCTCCTGGAATGATGGATACATCTGGGAGGAGGGAGCCTAGGGCACAAACTCCTGTCCAGTTTTGTGGTAAATAGGTGTAGGCATAATTATTTCCACAAATATATACTGATCCATTGGGTGCACACATAGGAGAGGATACATTAATGAAGGAGGAGCAATTTGTAAAGGAGAGGCTTCTAAAAATAACCTCTGTAGTATATTGTTAAAGCCAAGGGGTTGGACTCAAAAAGGGAGAGCTATGTTGCATGAATTAGCAGTCATTTTTGTGCCTGTTGTGAAAGATGGCTTCTCAGGGAGCAGGGCTGTCCCTGGAATGGGGGTTAACATCTATTTGTTTTATAAGTCTCTCGGGAAGCCACCTGGCAGCTTGGGTTTTATTATCGAAAATGCAGACTGATCCTCGTCCCCAAATGAGGACAGGATCTGGGCCTGACCATAGATTTGTTATGGGGTCTCGCCACAAAACGGAGGCAAAATTATCAGCTGTGGATGGATGCCAGAGGCGGTCAGCGGCAGTTTTTGAGTTTTTGTCAAGTTGCAGGAAGTTTAGAATAAAAAGCGCATGAGCAACAACATTTTTGGGGGAATTTTTTATAGTGTACAATTCTCCACTTTTTAACTTATTTATAGTGATTTTGAGTGTTTGGTGAGCGCGTTCAACAATGCCTTGGCCCTGAGGATTATAAGGGATGCCTGTAATGTGATGGATCTGTAAAGTGGAACAAAAGGACTGGAAATTTTTTCCTGTGTAGCCTGGCCCATTGTCTGTTTTGATAGTCTTAGGCTTGCCCATTACTGATAGGCAAGTGAGGACATGAGAAATAACATGTTTGCTGGCTTCACCTGTTTGTGTGGATGCAAAAATAAATCCACTGAAGGTATCAACTGTAACATGAAGATATTTAAGTTTGCCAAATTCAGGGACATGGGTAATGTCCATTTGCCAGATTTCATTGGGAACAAGGCCTCTAGGGTTTACTCCTAAGTGAGGGGTAGGTAGATGTGTGACACAAGCAGGGCATTGTTTTACTATTTGTCGGGCTTGTTCACGTGTGATCTTAAACATTAATCGTAATGTCTGGGCGTTGAGGTGGTGTATAGAGTGAGCGTGTTGAGCCTGATCAACAGTGGAGACGAAGGAAACAGTTGTTTTGTGGGTGGCTATATCTGATAATAGATTTCCTGTAGAAAGTGGGCCTGGAAGCCCGGTGTGGGCTCTAAGGTGACCTATAAAAAATGGATAAGATCGGGCATGGATGGCCTTTTGAACCTGTAAGAAAAGGTGTATGGCAGTGGAGGTGGGTTTAATGAATGCAGTAGTTTCTAGTAAAGGAAGTGACTGTGCAATATAAGCACTGTCTGTGTAAATATTAATTGGATCGTTAGAGAATTTTTGCATAACTGAGAGGACAGCGAAAAGCTCCACAATCTGGGCTGATTTATAAGGGGTTTGAATGGCCTGAGTTTGATTGTTAACAGTGAAGGCAGCTATGCCTGTAGAAGATCCATCAGTAAAAACTGTAAGAGCATTTGGTAATGGTTTTTGAGAAGTATTTTTTGGAAATATAAAGGGATGAAGCCTAAGAAAATGTAAGAGCTTATTAGAGGGATAATGGTTGTCAATGTCCCCTAAGAAGGAGGCGCAGGCTAATAACCACTGATCTGTTGTTCGTAAGAGCCAATTAATTTCTGTTTTTGTATAAGGTTGAATGATTATGTCCGGCTCCTTACCAAAATATCGGCGTCCGTTTTCTCTGCCAATTGTGATAAGTTTTGCAACTAACAAATAATATGGTATTATAGTTTTTTCGGGGGAGGCAGGGAGATGCGACCACATCAAAGGTGCTGTTTGCCAAAAGACACCGGTGGGTGTGTGTGGCGTGGCACAGATGATAAACTTAAGGGGCTGAGTGTAGTCAATAAAGGTGATAAATTGTTGACTGATGGCCTCTTCTACTCTTTTTATCGCAAGCAGACCTTCCTTAGTTAGCTTGCGTGGGGAGGTTGGGTTTGAGTCTCCTTGTAATATATCAAAGAGAGGTTTTAGTTCTCCTGTAGTAAGTTTTAAGTATGGACGGATCCAATTTATATCACCTAATAATTTTTGGAAATCGTTTAAAGAGTTTAAATGGGTGGTTTTGAGTTGAATTTTTTGAGTTTTAATATATTTACCCTGGAGTTCAAAACCAAGATAGGTGTAGGGATCTTTTAACTGAATTTTATTGGGAGCTATTTGTAAGCCTTTGTTTTGTAGGCTATTGACAAGGGCGTCACAGCATAAAAGGAGGTCAGACCCATTCTTGCCAGCTATTAAGATATCATCCATATAATGAATAATATAAAGAGAGGGCCACTGAGTTCGAATGGGATCGATGGCCAGAGCAACAAATTTTTGACAGAGTGTCGGGCTGTTGGCCATGCCCTGAGGTAAGACCTTCCACTGAAATCTCTGCATAGGCCCTTGGAAATTAGTTACAGGTATGCTGAAAGCAAAACGTTGTCGATCTTGAGGGTGTAGAGGGATAGTGAAGAAGCAATCTTTGAGGTCAATAATGATTTTTAAGGATCCCGAGGGAATAGCTACAGGGGTGGGTAGGCCTGGTTGAAGGGCACCCATAATTATCATTGTTTTATTGACTTCCCTAAGGTCTTGGAGAAGTCTCCAATTTCCAGATTTCTTTTTTATGACAAAGATAGGTGTGTTCCAGGGGGAGTTACTGGGCTCTAGATGCCCTGCCGCCAATTGTTCCTGCACTAATTGATTGGCAGCATTTAGTTTTTCTGAACTTAGTGGCCACTGATCCACCCATATGGGCGAGTTGTCTTTCCAGGATATAGGGTCAGCATGGGGTGCAGGTTGGTCAGAGGCCACTAGTGAAAATGTCCTAAGCCTAATCGAGGTGGGCGCTGGGCAGTAGACAGGGTTTTTTTAATTCCCTGTCCTTGTTTTCCTAATCCCTGACCTGGGAGAAACCCTTGTTTTAACATCTGGGTGGTTATCTTGGGATTGGGGCTGAACATGATTACTCCCATTTGGGATAATATGTCACGGCCCCACAGATTTACTGGGAGGTTGGGTACAACGTAAGGTTGTACTGTGCCAGAATTATTTTCTTTATCTAGCCATGTTAGGAACTTGGCACTTTGTTTGGGGTTAGTTGTCTGTCCTATGCCTTGTAGGTGAGTAAGTGTGTCAGAAAGGGGCCAAGAAAGTGGCCAGTCTTCTTGTCTAATAATGGTTGCATCAGCACCAGTGTCAATAAGGCCTTTAAAGGTTTTTCCATCAAGTTTTAAATCTAGCATGGGCTTATTGGGGGAGAGATTTTGAATCCAATAAGCATCTGAGGATCCAAAATTCTTTTTGTTTCTAGGCTCATTGCTGGCAGATTTATGGGTGGTCTGGAGTGGGAGAAGGAGTAGTTGAGCTATTCTCTGTCCTGGTTGTATAGAAATGAGAGAGGAAGTAGAGGAGGCTACAATCTGTATTTCTCCTGTAAAATCATTATCTATAACACCAGGGTAAATATATAGGCCTTGTAGGCTCGAACTGCCTCTTCCGATTATTAGACCAAAAGTGTTTGGTGGTAGGGGTCCGGTGACACCCGTAGGTAGTATCTGAGGTCCCATGTCAGGAGTTAATATTGATTTGGAGGAGGGACTGAGGTCCAGTCCTGCACTGCCGGGGGTTGCTCGGAGGAGACTTGAGACAGGACAAAGTTTTGTTGTGGATGAACAAACCGAGTCGCCCCAAGGTTTGGATTCTCTGCAGGGGCCTGGGGCTGGCCCCTCAGGAAGTTTCCCTGCTGGGGCAGGAGAGGATTGCCGTGGGCATCTATTTTTGATCTACATTGATTGGCCCTATGTTTGCCTCTCTTGCATCTGGGACATACTCGTGGGGGCAATATGGGTATGGGAGTGGGCTGGCTTAATAGTGTCTGGCGAGGGGTTGGGCATTGATTGGCAAAATGTCCGGGCTGGCCACATGAAAAACAATTATTTTTGCTTTTAGATGGATTAAATAATGAATCTTTTAAAGCTGCCCCAATAGCAAGGCCCATTTGGTGACCAGGACCAATATCAGTGCATAGGCGAATGTAATCAGAGAGTGAACCCTTTTTTCTAGGGCGGATGGCTGCCTGACAGGCAGAATTGGCATTTTCAAAAGCTAATTGTTTGAAAAAATCACTATCAGTTTCTGTGCTACCAAGGAGTCTTTCAGTCGCGTTGGTTAGGCGACTGATGAAGTCAGCATATGGTTCATCTGGCTTCTGTCTAATACTAGTGAGTTGAGTTGTGGCCGGCCCCTTAGGGAGAAGTTTTTTCCATGCCTTAGTAGCGGCAAGGTGAATTTGAGAAAAAAGGCCAGATGGATATTGTAGTTGAGCTTCATTTGTATCGTAGGGCTTAAAGCCCCTGAGCTTATCATAGGTCCAATCAGTGCACTCGCCTCCCGCTTCTGCGTTGCGGCGTGCAGTTTCTTTACAGGCCTCAGAAAACTCAGATTTCCAGAGAACATAATCACCCCCTGATAGGGTGGCATGGGCCAAATAGTGCCAATCGTGGGTGGTTAACCAGAGGTCATCTAGGGATTGTAAAATTGAGAGTGTAAAGGGGGCCGTGGGGCCATATTCATCCACAGCTTTTTTGAGTTCTTTTGTGGTTTTTAAATCAAGGCGTTTATAGTGTCTGGCGGGTTCTTTATTGTCTCTGTCGGGGTCCTCATCACTATCTGCACTGCCCTCTTCAGTTTTTATTGGGGGGAATTCAATAACAGGGAAAAGATTAAGAGGGGGTTTTTTAGCAGCAGAGGAGAGTTGTGAATCTAACTGTTGAAGTTGTTTAAGGAGAGTTAGATGTTGTTTTTTGAGTTGAACGGTTTTTTCTAATTGTTGGACTTGGTGGGAGAGGAGAGTTTGATCAGGATCGTGGATAGGAGCTGAAGGCATTTGGGGATTATAGGGAGGGGGCAATTGATTAGAGGCCAGAGACTGCCAGTCAGGATTAGCGGCAGCTTCCTCTAAATCAGCCTCGTCCTCAGAGCTTAACTGATCGTCCTCAGGTGGGCTCGAATTTACATTAAAATCAGGACAATTAGGTGAGGACTCTTTTAGTCCTGAGATAAACTTGTCATGAACACTAACCTCTTGTCCCATTATGAGAAGGAATAAAGACTCTCCTCACGTAGGCAGTCGGTTGGTACAATCCGCCAACACGGACCCAAACGAGACGGCTCGGATGGTAACGACCCGCAGACGAATGTCTTTTGGGACTCACCCGGCCGGAGCGACGGGGGTGTTGGGATGAGAGGAGAAAAAGCCCTTACGTGAGCAATCGGTTGGTATAATCCGCCAACACGGACCCCGAGAGGCGACGCGGCTGGTAACGACCCTCAGGCGAAAGCCAGTCGGGACTCAACCGGTCGGGAAATCCTCTGGGTGGACGATTGGAGCTCAAAGTAAGCAGGCAAAATCTCGCTCAGACGGTCCCAAACACCTAGAAAACTGTCTCGTTGGTGAACGACTAAAACCCAAAGTGAGCTGAGAGCAGATAAAAAGGGAGACTGGGACAACAGGTTAGGGGAAAGGGGAACCCTAGTCTAAGTGTCTGAGGGGAAGCCTGTAGACTATACATAAGTCTAGAACACAAATATATGTCCCATTTTTTGAAGGAGTCGTCCGCTTACCTGTACAGATCTCCCACAAGTTGGGTAGTCTTATGGTGATCAAAGAAGAAATATGCTGCAGCTCCTTAGACCGGACGAACTCAGACGTCTCGTCTTCTAGGAGACTTCAGGCCCCACGTTGGGCGCCAGTTGTCCCGACCCGCGGGACACTACACGAGGGACCCCGAAGCACCTAGAAGGGAGGAAAATGGGAGACACAAAGACCGGAGACAAGACAGGAGTTCTGATCAAGTCTCTCTTTATTGCAGCTCAATCAGGGGTTATATACATTCTTCTGCTGGGTGGAGGGGCATTAACATAAGAAGGGTTGCCCCAGGCTAGCATCTTAAGCCATCCAGACACCCCCTACAGAAATGTGGGTGTTATCTAAAGACCCAAGTAACTTCCTCTATCTCATGCTTCTCAGTTATGTGATGGTGCCTTATAGGCACCCGCCCCCTACAGTTGTTGTTGTTGTACTTGGTAACTTGATTTGTGCTGAAACTGCCCTAACAGGGCCCAGCTTAAGAGGCACAAGATTCAACATATCCAGAAGCCAACTCTGGACCAAACCAGAGTACTACCGGGTTTGACCAACAAGTCACACACCCAGAGGGAATCCTCTGAAGGCACAAGAGCCCATAGAGGCCAAACGTCATTTAAGTGGCCAACCCTCACCCAGCAGAACACCCTGCGGTGGGCAGAGCCAAGTTTCAAAACTAGACGGCCTAGGAGTTAAACCCACCTAATGACAAGCAAAAAGCAATTAAAGTTCTTCTTGAACAGGACAATATACTAAACACACGAACCACCTGTGGAGCACATGCAGAGGAGAAGTACGAAGTAGTCCAAGTCAAATATCAAGGACACATACTACATAAGATAACCCAGCAAGTACTAAGAACTCTAGGGGATCTTCCTAATCAATCAAAGCAAACACAAAGAGTCAGTCAGTATGGGGAGACAAACAAAAATGTCCCAAATAAAAGAACAGAAGAAACCTCCACAACTGGAACCAAATGAAGCAGAGGTAAGCAACCTGTCAGAGACAGAGTTCAGAACACTGGTGATAAAAATGATTAAGGAGCTTAGAGAAGACATAAAGAAGGATATAGAAATCATAAAGAACAACCAGTTAGAACTAAAAAAGGATGTAGAAATCTTAACGAACACCCAGCTAGAACTAAAGAACACAATTACCGAAATTAAGAACTCACTTGAAGGAATGACTAGCAGGTTAGATGAAGCAGAGGATCGAATCAGTGACTTAGAAGACAAGTTAGCAGAGATCACTCAAACTGAACAACAGAAAGAAAAGAGAATAAAAAACAATGAAGATGGGTTAAGAGACCTCTGGGATAACATCAAGCGCAACAACGTGTGCATCATAGGAATACCAGAAGGCGAAGAGAGGAAGCAAGGGATTGAGAACACATTTGAGGCAATAATGTCTGAAAACTTCCCTAACCTGATGAAGGAAACCAACATACAAGCCTAGGAAGTGCAGAGAGTTCCAACCAGGATAAACCCAAACAGGCCCACACCAAGACACATTATAGTTAAAATGGCAAAGCTTAAAGACAAAGAGAGAATCTTAAAAGCAGCAAGAGAAAGGCAGAATGTTATGTACAAGGGAACTACCATAAGGCTATCAAATGACTTTTCTACAGAAACATTGAAGGCCAGGAGGGAGTGGCAGGAGATACTCAAAGTGATGGAACAAAAAGGCCTACAACCTAGATTGCTTTATCCAGCAAGGCTATCATTTAAAGTTGATGGAGAGATAAAGAGCTTCCCAGAAAAGAACAAACTGAAAGAATTTATTACAACCAAGCCAGCATTGCAAGAAATACTAAAAGGACTTCTGTAAATAGAAGAAAGATGTAAACAATTTTCTACAAATTTAAAAACGGCAGTAACTATGTACCTATCAATAATCACTTTAAATGTAAACGGATTAAATGCTCCAATCAAGAGACATAGGGTGGCTGAGTGGATAAGGAAGCAAGACCCTTGTATATGCTCTATACAAGAGACTCATCTCAGATCAAAAGAAACACACAGGCTGAAAGTGAAAGGTTGGAGTAAGATATTTCATGTAAATGGAAGTGAGAAAAAAGCTGGAGTTGTAATACTTATATCTGACAAAATAGACTTTAAAATGAAGAACGTATTAAAAGACAAAGATGGGCACTATAAATAATAAAGGGATCAATCCAACTAGAGGACATAACCCTAGTAAACATCTATGCACCTAACATATGCGGATCTAAATATATAAACAGGTACTGATGGACATAAAGACAGAGATCAACAGCAACACTATCATAGTACGGGACTTCAACACACCTCTGACAACAAGGGACAGGTCCCCAGACAGAAAATCAATATGGAAACAACAGCCTTAAATGATACTTTGGAGCAGTTGGATTTAATTGATATTTTCAGAGCATTTCACCCCAATGCTACAGAATACTCGTTCTTCTCAAGTGCACATGGAACATTTTCCAAGATAGATCATATGTTAGGACACAAAACAAGCCTTGATAAATTTAAGAAAATTGAAATCATACCAATTGTCTTCTCTGACCACAGTGCTATGAAATTAGAAATGAACTACAGGGGAAAAAAACAAGGAAGACACACCAATTCATGGAAGCTGAATAACATGTTACTAAATAATGAATGGGTCAAGCAGGAGATCAAAGAAGAAATCAAAAGATATCTCCAGACAAATGAGAATGAGAACACGACGACCCAAAATCTATGGGATGCTGCGAAAGCAGTCCTAAGAGGGAAGTTCATAGCTCTGCAGGCCTACCTAAAGAAACAAGAAACATCACTAATTGACAGTTTATCTTCACAGTTAAGGGATCTGGAAAAAGAACAGCAAAATAAGCCCAATGGGAGCACAAGGAAGGAGATAATAAGGATCAGAGCTGAAATAAATGAAATAGAAACCAGAAAAACAATACAAAAGATCAATGAATCCAAGAGCTGTTTCTTAGAGAAGATAAACAAAATTGACAAACCTTTAGCCAGACTCATTAAAAAAAGGAGAGAGAAGACCCAAATCAATAAAATCAGAAATGAAAAAGAAGTGACAACAGACACCACAGAAATACAAAAATATTTAAGAAATTACTATGAGCAACTATATGCCAACAAATTTGACAATCTGGAAGAAATGGACAATTTCCTAGAGGCGCACAACCTTCCAAGGCTAACTCAAGAAGAAACAGAAAGCCTGAACAGTCTGATTACCATCAGGAAATTGAATCAGTAATCAACAATCTCCCAACAAACAAAAGCCCTGGACCAAATGGCTTTACAGGTGAATTTTTCAAAACGTTCAAAAAACAATTATCACCTATTCTCCTCAAGGTCTTCGAAAAAAATTCAGAAGGAGGGAAGACTCCCAAACACTTTTTACGAAGCCACTATCACCCTGATCCCAAAAGGAGACAAAGACACCACAAAAAAAGGAAACTACAGGCCGATATCTCTAATGAACATAGATGCAAAAATCCTCAACAAAATATTAGCGAACAGAATTCAGCAATACATTAAAAAGATCATACACCATGATCAAGTGGGATTCATCCCTGGTATGCAGGGGTGGTTCAACATCCGCAAATCAATTAATGTGATACACCACATTAACAAAATGAAAAATAAAAATCACATGATCATATCAATAGATGCAGAAAAAGCATTTGATAAAATACAGCAACATTTTATGATAAACACCCTTAAGAAAGTGGGAATAGAGGGATCATATCTTAACATAATAAAGGCCACATATGACAAACCCACATCTAACATCATACTCAATGGGGAAAAGCTAAAACCATTCCCCCTAAGATCAGGAACAAGACAAGGTTGCCCACTTTCTCCACTTCTATTCAACATAGTGCTGGAAGTTCTAGCCACAGCAATCAGACAAGAGAAAGAAATAAAAAGCATCCAAATTGGTAAGGAGGAAGTAAAATTATCACTATATGCAGATGATATGATACTATATAGAGAGAACCCTAAAGACTCCACCAAGAAACTATTAGAACTGATAGATGAATTTAGTAAAGTAGCAGGATATAAAATTAATATTCGGAAATCAGTTGCATTTGTATATACCAATGATAAAATATCAGAAGGAGAGATTAAGAAAACAATTCCATTTACAATTGCTCCAAAGACTATAAAATATCTGGGAATAAATCTAACCAAAGATGTAAAAGATATGTACTCAGAAAATTATATGACACTGAAGAAAGAAATGAAAGAAGACATAAATAGATGGAAACACATTCCATGTTCATGGATAGGAAGAATTAATATAGTTAAAATGTCCATAGGGCCTAAGGCAATATACATATTCAATGCAATTCCTATCAAAATACCAACGACGTTTTTCACAGAAATAGAACATATAATCCTGAAATTCATATGGGATCATAAAAGACCCCAGATAGACTCAGCAATCTTGAGAAATAAGAACAAAGTGGGAGGTATAACGATACCTGATTTCAAACTATACTACAAGGCTACAGTAATCAAAACAGCATGGTACTGGCATAAAAAGAGACACGTAGATCAATGGAACAGAACAGAGAGTCCAGAAGTAAATCCATGACTGTATGCCCATCTAATCTATGACAATAGAAGCAAGAATGTTCGATGGGGTAAAGACAGTCTGTTCAATAAGTGCTGTTGGGAAACCTGGAGAGACACATGCAAGAAAATGAAACTGGACCACCTCCTCACACGATATAGAAAAATAAATTCAAAATGGCTTAAAGACTTAAATGTAAGATCTGAAACCATAAAATATCTTGAAGAAAATATAGGAAGAAACTTCATGGACATTACCCGGAGTAAGATTTTCACTGATATATCCCCTCGCGCGAGAGAAGTAAGAGAAAAAATAAACATGTGGGATTACATCAAACGAACAAGTTTTTTCACAGCAAAGGAAACCATCAATAAAACAAAAATGGATCCTACTGAATGGGAAAAGATATTTGCCAATGATATATCTGATAAGGGATTAATATCACAAATCTATAAAAAACTTACTCAACTCAACTCCAAAAAAACATACAACCCAATTAAAAAATGGGCAGAGGACTTGAGGAGACATTTTTCTAAAAAGGACATACAGAAGGCAAGAAGACATATGAAGAAATGCTCAACCTCACTAACCATCAGATAAATGCAAATAAAAACCACAATGAGATACCACCTCACCCCAGTCAAAATGGCTATCATCAATAAATCAACAAACAACAAATGCTGGCGCGGATGTGGAGAAAAGGGAACGCTAGTGCACTGTTGTTGGGATTGCAGGTTAGTGCAGCCACTATGGAAAACAGTATGGAGGTATCTCAGGAATCTGAAGATTGAACTACCCTATGATCCAGTAATTCTACTCCTAGGCATTTACCCGGAGAAATCCAAAACTCCAATTCAAAAATCTGTATGCACTCCTATGTTTATTACAGCACTTTACACAATAGCCAAGATATGGAAACAACCGAAATGCCCATCGGTCGATGACTGGATTAAGAAGCTGTGGTACATTTATACAATGGAGTATTACGTAGCCATAAAGAAAAAATAAATCTTATCATTTGCAGCAACATGGATGGATCTAGAGAACATTATGTTAAGTGAAATAAGTCAGAAAGAGAAAGACAAGTACCATATGATCTCTCTTATATGCGGAATCTAAAGAAAAGAATATGTTTATGAACTAATCAGAAACAGTTTTGGGGACACAAAAAACCGAGAGTTGTTAGATGGGTGGGAAGGGTGAAGGGATTGGGGGGCGGCTGGTGACCACAGGATGGCCTCAGGGTTTTTTGAGAATTACTTTGGGGAACTTATTCAATAGTGTTTGGGGATTTTGTTGGGTGTCCGATGGACATGTGTCCTGTTTGGGAGACCACCTCAGGGATGCTGTGGATGCCTGGTCATGGCATTGTACACCAGAGGCTGGACATTAATGAATGCCAACTATAATTTTATGTGTATAATGTGATGGCTCGGTGTGAGGTCGGGGTGGTGGTGGATGGGGGCAGGGGAGTTCACGGCGTGAGGGATGTAAAAATAAAATAAAATGAAAGTAAAAAAAATAAATAAAAAAAATAATAAATACACAAGTTGCTGTGAAAATGTGCCCTAATTTTCCTGTGAACTTTCTTCCTGTGGAAAAGCATTATGTTACTTCCCCAACATTCAAGGATATTTTAAATACTTGTAGCTAAATTATCCTAAACCAATTGTCAAACCTTGAGAGTGCACCATAAAATAAAATTGATACAGAAAATAATCAACCCATTTTCATGCTGTCCTGTTTATTCATATGCATACAAATATATCTGTCTGTGGTATAGATTTACATATACATTGTGTTGTGGCTAAAGATTCAAGTGGCTTTAATTAACATAAAGATAGAAGAACTATTAGCAAATTAATTCACAACTTGTCTGTCATACTATTATAAAACAAAGTCATTTGTTATCTTGAAGGGGAACTCTCCCTCACTTAAAACTGTGATTCTGTGGACTGTTAGCTGAATTCTGCTAGAAAAGAGACTTCTGTTAAAATACACAAAGGATTATAGATGACTAGTCAACCAGTCATCTGAATTAAATAGTTTTAAAATTATGACTCCTTACTTTTTCATTTGTTCAACAACTATTGGTCAGATAGCCTTCTTTGTGAAAGACATAGTATTGGGCATAGTGTGAGCAAGGGGTTACAGTAGTGAACAAGACATCCATGGTCCTTGCCTTCTTAAAACTTAAATTAACTCCAGTTCTATCATCAGTGTGTCTATGTATGTCTTATTGTTTTTGGACTACTATAACAAAATATCAAACTCAGTGTCTTAAGCAAGAAATGTTTCTTACATTTCTGGTGGCTGGGAAGTCTAAGATGTAGATGTTGGCAGATTCAATGTCTGATGAGAGCTCTCTCTCTGGTTCATAGATGGCTGTTTTCTTGCTTTAACTGTACATGGTAGAAGGGATGATGGAGCCCTTTGGGGTGTCTTTTATAAGGGCACTGACTCCATTCATGAAGGCTCCACCCTGATGACCTAATCACCTCTCAAACCCCCCAGGTACTAATACCATCACCTTGGGGGTTACACTTCAATATAATAATTTTGGAGGAATTCACAAAACTAGTCTATAACAATGTGTATTTGTATGTTACAGTAATTATTACAATCTTATATATTTTCTTTATATAATCAAAAAATTACACAGTTAGAAGATGCCTTGAAATGCCATTTAACTTATTTCTTCATCCTTCAAATAGCTCAATGAAGTTGTGTGTGTGTGTTGCAGCCACACTGTGTGATGAGCCCCACTCATATCTTTTGGGCACTCACTCGTTCTGTGCATACCCATCTAACAGCTTTGAATTGCAAGCACTGAGCACTTTTTGTCTGTACGCTTTTTCTGGTGTGTGGAGCCTGCATGACCTATTCTTGGGAGTTAATACATTTCCCAAAACTAGTGAAGTAGCCCTCAAACAAAAACTGATGGAAACTGGTGGATAAATACCCCAGAACTTTCCCCATCTATTGGGATAACTCTGAGGTGTGTCCTACACTGTCTTGCAAAAGTCCCAAGTGAGACTAAGTCCCAGTTACCCACAATGGTGACCTGCTCAGTAATCATTCTACATCAGTTTCCTTTTCTTCTCTGTAATACTTCCCTATTTTTCTTATTAGCCTGAGGAGTTAGTTTGTGAGGACTATCAAGTTGTGGAGGTCCTCGTAAAAGACCAAATAAGTTACTAAGTGCATATGTAGGAATATCTAGAGTAGGATGTAGCTG
Source organism: Rhinolophus hipposideros (assembly GCF_964194185.1). Taxonomy (NCBI): domain Eukaryota; kingdom Metazoa; phylum Chordata; class Mammalia; order Chiroptera; family Rhinolophidae; genus Rhinolophus; species Rhinolophus hipposideros. The sequence goes on from NC_138046.1 coordinate 27,904,916, forward strand.
ATTAATATTGCCTAATAACTTTTGTAAATCATTTAATGTAGAGATTTGATCTCTCCTAATTTGTACCTTCTGAGGCCGGATGGTCTGTCTATCTACTGTAGCTCCTAGATATCATATAGGGGTGGTAGTTTGAATCTTACCAGGAGCAATACAGAGACCTGATGACTTAAGCTGTTCTTGGAGTAACTTAAAACAATTAGCTAAAATCTCTGTAGATGATGCAGCATAGAGAATGTCATCCATATAGTGAATGATATAACAATCTGAAAGTTTTTTTCTAACTTGCAAAACAGCTTGAGCTCCAAAAAACTGGCAAATTGTGGGGCTATTAAGCTTCCCTGTGGAAGAACTTTCTATTGATATCTTTTGATGCGTTCATTGTTATTTATAGAACATATTGAAAATGCAAATCTAGGGTTGTCTTGAGGATGTAAGGGGATAGTATAAAAACAATCCTGTAAGTCTATTACTAATAATGGCCAATTTTTAGGAATCATGGATGGTTGTGGGAGTCCAGTCTGTAAAGAACTTATAGGTTCAATTAGAGCATTAATAGCTTCCAAATCAGTGATCATTTGCCATTTTTAAATTTTTTTTCTTTATTACAAACACTGGTGAATACCATGGACTAGTTGAGGGCTTTATATGGTCTTATTTTAATTGGGTCTGTACTAATTCTGTCAAAGCCTCTAACAGAGGGGACACTGTTCTATCCAAAGAGGCTTGTTATTTATCCATATAAGAGCTATGGGAGTCCATAGCTCCTCAATAGTGGCCCCTACATAAAAGGCTCCTGATTTTTTTTTAATCTAAATCCCAGTCCCTCACATTTTTGTTGAGACGAGGGCTGGATAGGTTAGTGATTCTCTGATTAAATTTTCCTAAACCTTTTCTTGGCTGATAGCCCAAACAACTCATCATGTTTTGACTTTGAGGACTGTATTGTCCAGGGGATATCCAGATTTCTGTCTCCCATTGAGTGAGCAGATCTCAACCCCATAAATTTACTGGAATGTCAGCAACATGAGGTTGTAAAAATCCCTTTTGTCCCTCAGGCCTGAGGCAAGGAAGAATGCAAACACTTTGACACAAACCTGAAGCTCGGCCCACCCCAACAATATTAATGTTGGGCTCTTGGACTTGTCAGTTCACTGGCCATTCCTTAGAGTTAAGCACAGAAACATCAGCTCTTGTGTCTAAAATACCTTCAAATTTTGTGCCTTGTATTTTATTTTGATAAACTGGATGGATTTCTGATATTTTTTTTTTGCTAGAAAAATACCTGTCAGACCAGTACCTCCAAATCTTCTAGTTTCTCTTTTTTGTGTTCCCTTTTTTTTCTGGGGGTGTATAGGGAATCAAAAGGAGTTGAACAACTCATTCTCCCTTTTTAGCTGACCAGGGAACAGAAGAAGACATTATAATTTGAATTTATCTCTCATAGTCTGGATCAATAATGTCAGTGTGGACTGTAAATCCTTTTGGTATTAAGCTTGAATGACCAAGGATAAGTCCGAATGTATTTGGAGGGATTTGTCCAAATATTCCCATGGGCACATGAAGGGGGGATTCACCTGGAAGCAGTAGAATATCTTGAATTGTGCAGATATCTGCTGTAGCACTACCCTCGGTGGCAGAAGTTAATTGTTGTACTGATAATTTTGGGGAGGAGGCACAGCCTGGTAATTTTGAGGTATTGTCTGGCTTATATATGCCCCGGTTATTGTCTGGGCCTGGGGCTGGCCCTGCCTCCCGTTTTCCTGAAGGAGTGTTCCATCTTTATGATGTTGATCTACATTCTGATGCCCAATGATTTTCGTTTTTGTGTCGAGGGCAAATCCCAGGTGGTTTAGGACCCTGGGGAACAGAGGAATTTTGTGGTTGAGAGCCGTTATTACTTTCCTCATGGCACTCCTTTTTAGAATGTCCTGTTTTCCCACAATTAAAACAGGTGTCTGTGAACTTGTTTTTTCCTTTCTTAAATCCTGTAATTGCCTGAGCTAACATAATGGCCTTAAATTGTTCTGTTCCTACTCCTTGGTGTAATCCAAGATATCCCATGGCATCAGTTTTCTTTTTTGAGCTCCAATAGCCCTTTTACAATCCTCATTAGCATTATAATAAACCATAATTTGTAGAATTATATCTGTTGCTGAAGAATTAGTCACCTGTTTGTTAATACTTTCTTGTAAGCAAGCGATAAAATCTGAGTAAGTTTCCTAGAGACCATGTAAAATCTTTTGGAAAGAAGATGGAGCTTTACCTTCTACCTCTATCTTTTCCCATGCCATCAGGCAGATCCATTTCAATTGATCAATAGCTTGATCTTCCATTCTCAATTGATCCTGTGTATCTACCCAATCCCCTTTTCGTAATAATTAGTCTTGATTGATATCAAGATTACGAGTCTGGGAGGAGAAAAAAAATGGCGGCGTGAGGTGAGCCTCTGTAACGCTCCCCTGGAATTTACAACGAATCGGACAACAATAACTCCACAAAGGACTCCTTGCACAGCAGACAGGCAAGACGAAGAGGCCGACTACTGAATTCACCTCCAGGTGGGTGAATCGCGCGAGCGGGGGAGGAGGGAGAGGAGAAGTGCGGAGACGGACCCGCGCGGGCGCAGGACACAGACCTAGCTCAGTGCTCGGAGCCCTCTGCTCCCGGAACAACCGCCGCTGCGGGAGAGGGAAGGACTCGGACTGCTAGGGCTCCGCTCACGGCCCGCAGGGCTGAGGGGGCAGCATACAAAACCGCTGAACCCAACACTCGCTCACGGCAGACCTCGGAGCAAAGACTGAGGGAAGAGGGCTGAAATCGGTGGTTTAAGCCCTCACTGCCGAGCGGAGAACGGAAGCCTTAGGCACGGAGACTAGCCGCCCCCTCCCTACCCTCCCAGAGCTCGCCCCGCCCCCACCTGCCCCATGCTAGAAGCGATAAAGTAGCAGTGTCGGATCAAAGGACAGAATATTTGCTGCTCTGAGAACTGTGGACCGCAGACACAGATTCGCAGCTCAACTAGTTCCGGCAAAGGGGAGGGAGCTGTGGAAGCAGGACTGGCTGTGGTGGTGGTCGCCGCCATTGCTCTGGGCCACCTCTCACAACTCACCCCGCCCCTGGCCCCACCTATCTGGGCGGATCCCTGCAGGAGTAAACAGAACTGCTGAAACAAACGGGCTCTGAATCTGGTGCAGAAAGAGCTTTGGAACTCCAAAAGCTCTTCGCATACCTATCAACCTGTTGCAGAAGACACTCCTGTAGATGTCTAGGAAGAGAAATAGTAAATCAGTGATTGCCATGAATAACCAAGGCAACAAGATAGCTCAGAAAGAAAGTGAAAAGTCTCCAGAAAAGGAACTTAGAGATATGGACCTTTGTGATTTAAATGACAGAGAATTCAAGATCGCAATTCTGAAAAAACTGAACGAGATGCAAGAAAACACAGAAAGGCAGTTTAATGAACTCAGAAACACAATCAAAGAACACCATGAGCATTTTACAAAAGAGATTGAAATCTTGAAAAAGAACCAAATAGAATTTCTGGAGATTAAGAACTCAATAGAAGAAATTAACAATAAAATATCCAGCTTAGGTAGTAGAGTTGACCAGATGGAGGAAAGAATCAGTGACATCGAAGATAGGAACCTGGAATTTACACAGAGGGAAGAAGAAAGAGACTTGAGACTTAAAAGAAATGAAAGAACTCTACAAGAACTTTCTGACTCCATCAGAAAGAGCAATATAAGAATAATGGGCATACCAGAAGGAGAAGAAAGAGGGAAGGGAACAGAGAATATATTCAAACAAATCGTCGATGAGAACTTCCCAAACTTGTGGACAGAACTGGATCCTCGAATCCAAGAAGCAAATAGAACACCTAATTACCTCAATCCCAACAGGCCTTCACCAAGGCACATTGTATTGAAGCTGTCTAAAATCAATGATAAAGAAAGAATCCTCAAGGCAGCCAGGGAAAAGAAGACGGTAACTTACAAAGGAAAGCCCATTAGATTATCATCAGATTTTTCAGCAGAAACTCTACAAGCTAGGAGGGAATGGAACCAAATATTCAAACTATTGAAAGAGAGAAATCATGAGCCAAGAATAATATATCCAGCAAAGATCTCCTTTAGATATGAAGGAGGAATAAAGACCTTTCCAGACATCCAGAAGCTGAGGGAATTTTCTAATACACGACCTGCACTACAAGAAATACTAAAGGAGGCTATTAGACCACCATCAACAGGGACAACTTGTGGCAACCAAAACATAAAAAGGGGGAGCGTAAAGGCCTGAACTGGAATATGGGAATAGAGAAAGTAAGCGTACTGAAGAAACTGGAATACTCTAAATATCAAACTTTCTTTTACATAAACTCAAGGGTAACCACTCAAAAAAAATCCAGAACTGAAATATATACTGTAGTAAAAGAAGAAACAGAGGGAAACATCATAGAATACTACCACACAGAAATAACAGACAACAACAAAAAGGCAAAGAAACAATGGAGACACAGCCTTACCAGAAAACTAAAGACAGAATGACAGGAAATCCTCACATATCAATAATCACCCTAAATGTAAATGGACTGAACTCACCAATAAAGAGACACAGAGTAGCAGATTGGATCAAAAAACTAAACCCAACCATATGCTGCCTACAAGAGACACATCTCAGCTACAAGGACAAGCATAGACTCAAAGTGAAAGGGTGGAAATTGACACTTCAAGCAAATGGTACCCAGAAAAAATCAGGTGTAGCCATAATGATTTCCGATGAAACAGACTTCAGGGTGAAAAAGATAACAAGAGACAAAGATGGACATTTCATAATGGTAAAGGGGACTATACAACAAGAAGACATAACAGTCATCAATATTTATGCCTCCAATCAGGGAGCACCGAAATATACCAAGCAACTACTAACAGAACTAAAGGGAGAAATTGACCAAAACACAATTATACTAGGGGACTTAAATACATCATTGACAGCTATGGATAGATCATCCAAACAGAAGATAAATAACGAAATCGCAGCCCTAAATGACACATTAGATGAATTGGACATAATTGACATATATAGAGCACTTCATCCTAAAACATCAGACTATACATTCTTTTCTAGTGTACATGGAACATTCTCAAGGATAGACCATATATTGGGACACAAAATCAGCCTCAGCAAATTTAAGAAGATTGAAATCATACCAAGCATATTCTCTGATCACAAAGCTTTGAAATTGGATATCAACTGCAAAAAGAAAGCAGGAAAAAACACAAATACATGGAGATTAAACAACATACTTTTAAAGAACGACTGGGTCAAAGAAGAAATTAGAGGAGAGCTCAAAAGATACATAGAAACAAATGACAATGAAAATACATCCTACCAAAATTTTTGGGATGCCGCGAAAGCAGTTTTAAGAGGGAAATTTATATCATTACAGGCCTATCTCAAGAAACAAGAAAAATCCCAAATAAATAACCTCATGTTACACCTTAAAAAACTAGAAAAAGAAGAACAAGCGAAACCCAAGGTCAGCAGAAGAAAGGAAATAACAAAAATCAGAGCAGAACTAAATGAAATAGAGAACAAAAAGACAATAGAAAAAATTAATGTGACAAAAAGCTGGTTCTTTGAAAAGATTAACAAAATCGACAAACCCTTGGCTAGACTCACTAAGATAAAAAGAGAGAAGACACTAATTAACAAAATCAGAAATGAAAAAGGGGAAGTTATCACGGACACCACAGAAATACAAAGGATTATCCAAGAATACTATGAAGGACTATATGCCACCAAATTTAATAACTTAGAAGAAATGGACAAGTTCTTAGAAACATATAGCCTTCCAAGGCTGAACCAAGAAGAAGTGGAAAATCTAAACAGGCCGATCACCAGTAACGAAATTGAATCAGTCATCAAAAACCTTCCCAAAAGCAAAACTCCTGGACCAGATGGCTTCACCAGTGAATTCTACCAAACCTTCAAAGAGGATCTAATACCAATCCTGCTCAAACTCTTCCAAAAAATTGAAGAAGAGTCAGTACTCCCTAACTCATTTTATGAGGCCAACATTACCCTGATACCAAAACCTGGTAAGGACAACACAAAAAAAGAAAACTACAGACCTATATCTCTGATGAATACAGATGCTAAAATCCTAAACAAAATTCTAGCAAATCGAATACAACAATGCATTAAAAAGATTATTCATCACGACCAAGTGGGGTTCATCCCCGGGGCACAAGGATGGTTCAACATTCGCAAATCCATCAATGTGATACATCACATAAACAAAATAAAGGACAAAAATCATATGATTCTATCAATTGATGCAGAAAAAGCATTTGATAAGATACAACATCCATTTATGATTAAAACCCTTACTAAAATTTGTTATAGAAGGAAAATACCTCAACATAATAAAGACCATATACGACAAGCCCTCAGCTAACCTCATAATTAATGGTGAAAAGCTGAAGCCCTTTGCTCTACGTTCAGGAACACGACAAGGTTGTCCCCTATCACCTCTGCTTTTCAACATAGTGTTGGAAGTCCTCGCCAGAGCTATCAGGCAAGAGAAAGAAATAAAAGGCATCCAAATTGGGAATGAAGAAGTTAAATTGTCACTCTTTGCAGATGACATGATGCTATACATAGAAAACCCTAAAGACTCCACCAAAAAGCTATTAGAAACAATCAATGAATATAGTAAAGTTGCTGGCTACAAAATCAACGTACAAAAGTCCATTGCTTTCCTATATACCAACAATGAAATCTCAGAAAAAGAGATAGAAAAAACAATTCCTTTTGCAATTGCAGCAAAAAGAATAAAATACCTAGGAATAAACTTAACCAAGGATGTGAAGGATTTATATGCTGAAAACTATAAGACATTTTTGAAAGAAATTGAAGAAGACACAAAGAAATGGAAAGACATTCCGTGCTCATGGATTGGAAGAATCAACATAGTTAAAATGGCCATATTACCCAAAGCCATATACAGATTTAATGCAATCCCCATTAAAATCCCAATGGCATTTTTTAAAGAAATAGAACAAAAAATCATCAGATTTGTTTGGAACCACAAAAGACCCCGAATAGCCAAAGCAATATTAAAAAAAAAGAACAATACTGGAGGTATTACACTCCCTGATTTTTCCTTGTACTACAGGGCTACAATAATCAAAACAGCTTGGTATTGGCGGAAAAACAGACACATAGACCAATGGAATAGAATTGAGAACCCAGAAATAAAACCATATAAATATGGACAGATAATTTTTGACAAAGAAGCTAAAAACATACGATGGAGGAAAGACAGCCTCTTCAATAAATGGTGCTGGCAGAATTGGATAGCTACGTGCAAAAGAATGAAACTGGACTGCTATCTGTCACCATGTACCAAAATTAATTCAAAATGGATCAAAGACTTAAGCATAAGACCTGACACAATAAACTGCATTGAAGAAAACATAGGTACTAAATTTATGGATCTTGGGTTCAAAGAGCATTTTATGAATTTGACTCCAAAGGCAATGGAAGTAAAAACTAAAATAAACAAATGGGATTATATGAAACTGAAAAGCTTCTGCACAGCAAAAGAAACTATTGACAAAATAATGAGGCAACCAACTGAATGGGAGAAGATTTTCGCAAACAGTTCCTCTGATAAGGGGCTAATATCCAAAATATACAAGGAACTCATGAAACTCAACAACAAAAAAACAAACAACCCAATTGAAAAATGGACAGAGGACCTGAAGAGACATTTCTCCAAAGAGGATATACAAATGGCAAATAGACATATGAAAAAATGCTCAACATCGCTAATCATCAGAGAAATGCAAATGAAAACCACAATGAGATATCACCTCACCCCAGTCAGAATGGCTTTCATCAACAAAACAAATAGTAACAAGTGTTGGAGAGGCTGTGGAGAAAAAGGAACTCTCATACACTGTTGGTGGGAATGCAGACTGGTGCAGCCGCTATGGAAGGCAGTGTGGAGGTTCCTCAAGAAATTACGAATAGAATTACCATATGACCCAGCAATCGCTCTCCTGGGTATCTACCCCAAAAATATAAAAGCATTTCTCTATAGAGACACGTGTACGCCAATGTTCATTGCAGCTTTGTTTACGGTGGCCAAGACATGGAAACAACCAAAATGTCCTTCGATAGATGAATGGATAAAGAAGTTGTGGTACATATACACAATGGAATACTATTCGGCGTTAAGGAAAGATGATATAGGAACATTTGTGACAACATGGATGGATCTCGAGAGAATAATGCTAAGTGAAACAAGTCAGACAGAAAAAGCAGAGAACCCTATGATTTCACTGATATGTGGTATATAAACCAAAAAGAACAAGACAAACAAATGAGAAACAAAAACTCATAGACACAGACAATAATTTAGTGGTTACCAGAGGGTAAGGGGGTGGGGGGTGGGTGATGAGGGTAAAGGGGATCAAATATATGGTGATGGAAGGAGAACTGACTCTGGGTGGTGAACACACAATGGGATTTATAGACGATGTAATACAGAATTGTACACCTGAAATCTATGTAAATTTACTAACAATTGTCACCCCAATAAAATTAATTAAAAAAAAAAAAAAAGATTACGAGTCTGATTATGTCTTCCCTGAGTCGCTGTACCATCAATCCACCAGGTTTTGAATTGTAAAAATTGAGAAAGAGTCAGACAGGTTTTTCCTAATGAATTCCAATTTATAGGAATCAGACGATTGCCATCAACAATATCTCTGAGGAGGCCTATTGTACAAGGTGAGGTAGGTCCAAGCTGCAAAACTGCCTGTTTTAATTCTTCGAAAAATTTGAAAGCAAAAGGTTCATGAATTACCTCATGAACCCCAATCAGGGTGTTCTTCAGTAGGGGCCTTGTGTTCCCTAATGGCTACAGGGAAAGCCAAGGCATCTAAATCCCCTTCTAACCTGGCCTGGCATATATATGCCACGCTCTATGGCTGATAATGAAGAGCAAGTGCCCTTCCTCAGCGGGAGGTACACTTTTGGAGAGAAAAGGATTGTTATTTTTTACTACTGATCTTGAAGGCCCCCACGTCTGTTCTCTAAAGGAGGGAGGTGGGGAAGGTAAATGAGACAAGCGTGTGGGAGGGGGACAATTGTCCTTTAAATAGTCTCCCAATTTTGGATATAATCATTTTTTGACTACTGTTGGCACTGTCTCAGACTCTTTATCCTCGTCTTCTCTATCCTCCCTTTCTCTCATCTGATCTATCTTACCCTCCATCTCCTCCTCTGAGTCTGTCTGAAGAGGTTTCAAAACTGAACAAACTAGTTCCCATGTTTCCCAGATTGAACCAGGCAAAGAGATCCCCTTGGAATGTAACATACAGAGGTCTGGTCCAACTTCTTCCCATTGACCTAAATCAAGTGTCCCAAGGTTTGCAAACCAGGAGCAATGAGTTTCAGTCACCTTAAGAATTTCCTCTACTTTCTTTTCTGAGGTTTTATGTTTTCCCTTCTTAAGAAGTTGTTTAAGCAGGCAAATATAAGGTCTATATTTACTCTCAGAATTTCCCATGTTAGTAAAAGAATAGAGAAAAGAAAAGAGCTTTCACTTCAATTTCACTGTGATACTCATCTGGCAGTGACTCTCGTGGGACTATAGGTCCGTCTTGGCTATGGGGTACTCATATAAGACCCAATCCTGGTTGGATAAGCGCCAAATCACTGTTTTGCCTTATGATGTGACCACGAAACCGCAGATTAGAGCCCACACAAGCTCTGTAGCCGAGGCCGTGGAGCTAAGTTCAATCACTCACACAACCACACTCTGACATACAAAAGTGTTTAGTAAGGTTTTCATCCAATTCCCCCATTCTTTGGTTAAATTCTCCAGGACCTCCCCTACCTCCTTGTCAAGTAGTTGTCCTGTGACGGTGGCCCAGGGCCCTTGCTGTGGCTCCACCAGTTAATGTCGACTCATAGTCATCCTTCCCTCCTCGTGCCCTATGAGTGAGTCCCAAAATGGGGTCCCAGAATTGGGCCCCACGTAGGGCGGCAGATGTCACGTCCAGCACGACATGGGCAGTGAGAGAAAGATAAGAGGTGGTGAAGGGTTAAGAAAGAGACTGAAGTCAAGAGATTTATGCATTAGGAGCCAAGGGTCTCACAGCCTCAAAGGACTGAGACCCCAAATCGGGCCATCGTGTCAATTTTATTGATGTACACACAAGGAAGTAGCATTGTTTTTCCCACAGTCTGTGAGTCTCATACATCATACCAGAAAACTGATTCAAACGAATCACACTTGTCAGCAAGCGGCTGGATTAGAAAGTCCCATGATGTATCAGTAATTGTTGTATGTACCTCCCCAAGGGACAAAACCTTTATGCTGAAACTTACTAATAAGAATAGATGGAAAACTGATGTTATCACATCATTGAATCACTTCCCAAACAGGTTGTGGGAAGGAATATAGCCACAGAGACAGAAGCTCTCCTTAGACGGGGGAAGGGGGGTTTATGCCCACTTCTATCAACCCCATGAGTTCTCCTGATGGCCCCTATGTGACTGTCTGTCTTAGGTTTTTTTTCTCCCTTGAGTAATCTTACCCATCATTGACTAACCAGCCATCCTTTGGGGACAAACAGGGAGACATAAGGTGTAAGCACAAAGGTGAAGCAAAGTCCCTGAAAGGATCAGTCTCACAGACTCTACTTTCTTTAGGGGTAGGCATGAGGAGACAGACAGGTAGGCGGCTGCATGACAAGAGGACAGGTATGAGATCCTCTTTGAATGTTTGGTAGAATTCATTGGTGAAACCATCTTGTCCTAGACTATTGCTTTTGGAAAGGTTTCTGATGACTGATTAAATTTCCTTACTGTTGATTGGTTTGTTTAGATTTTCCAATTCTTTGTGATTCAGACTAGGAAGGCTATATGTTTCTAAGAACATGTCCATTTCTTCTAGGTTATTGAATTTGGTGACCTATAGTTCTTCAAAGTATTCTTGGAAGATCAGTTGTATTTGTGGCATCCATGGTAACTTCCCTTCTTTCATTTCATTTTTTTTTTTTAAATTTCAAAAAAATTTATTGGGGTGACAGAAAACTGATTCTGGGTGGTGAACACACAATGGGATTTGTAGATGATGTAATACAGAATTGTACACCTGAAATCTATGTAATTTTACTAACAAATGTCATTTCCGATTTTGTTAGTGTCTTTTCTCTTTCCATCATAGTGAGTTTAGCCAAGTGTTTGTCAATTTTACTAATGTTTTCAAAGAGCCAGCTCTTTGTTAAAATAAGTTTTTCAATTGTCTTTTTGTTGTCTATTTCATTTAGTTCTGCTCTGATTTTTATTATTATTTCCTTCCTTCTGCTGACTTTTGCTTTCATTTGTTCTTCTCTTTCTTTAAAATGTAATGTGAGATTATTTTTCTGTGGTTTTTCTTGTTTCTTAGGATAGACCAGTAATGATATAAATTTCCATCTTAAAACAGCTTTTGCTGCATCACAGAAATTTTGGTAAGATGTATTTTCATTCTCATTTGTTTCTATGTATATTTGATATCTTTTCTAATTTCTTCTTTGACCTGGTCGTTCTTTAAAAGTATGTTGTTTATTCCATATCTTGGCTATTGTGTAAAGTGCTGCAATAAACATAGGAGTGCATACAGATTTTTGAATTGGAGTTTTGGATTTCTCCGGGTAGATGCCTAGGAGTGGAATTACTGGATCATAGGGTAGTTCTATCTTCAGATTCCTGAGATACCTCCATACTGTTTTCCATAGTGGCTGCACTAATCTGCAATCCCACCAACAGTGCACTAGCGTTCCCTTTTCTCCACATCCCCGCCAGCATTTGTTGTTTGTTGATTTATTGATGATAGCCATTTTGACTGGGGTGAGGTGGTATCTCATTGTGGTTTTTATTTGCATTTCTCTGATGGCGAAATGCCCATCAGTCGATGACTGGATTAAGAAGCTGTGGTACATTTATACAATGGAGTACTACGCAGCCATAAAGAAAGAAGAAATCTTATCATTTGCAACAACATGGATGGATCTAGGGAACATTATGTTAAGTGAAATAAGTCAGAAAGAGAAAGACAAGTACCATATGATCTCTCTTATATGCAGAATCTAAAGAAAAGAATATGTGTATGAACTAATCAGAAACAGTTTTGGGGACACAAAAAACCGAGAGTTGTTAGATGGGTGGGGGGGAGGGGGTTAGGGATGGGGGGAAGGGTGAAGGGATTGGGGGGCGGCTGGTGACCACAGGATGGCCTCAGGGTTTTTTGAGAATTACTTTGGGGAACTTATTCAATAGTGTTTGGGGATTTTGTTGGGTGTCCGATGGACATGTGTCCTGTTTGGGAGACCACCTCAGGGATGCTGTGGATGCCTGGTCATGGCATTGTACACCAGAGGCTGGACATTAATGAATGCCAACTATAATTTTATGTATATAATGTGATGGCTCGGTGTGAGGTCGGGGTGGTGGTGGATGGGGGGAGGGGGGTTCACGGTGTGAGGGATGTAAAAATAAAATAAAATAATAAAAAAAAAGAAATACAAATTGGTAGTTACACAAAATAGTCACAGGGATGTAAGTACAGCATAGAGAATATAGTCAGTAATGTTGCAACAGTTATGTATAGTGCCAAGTGTGTACTAGACTAATCGGGGGGATCACTGCATAAATAAACCACTATGCTGTACATTTGAAACTAATATAAAGTGATACTGAATGTCAACTGTAACTGAAAAAATTAATTAAAAAATAAATAGTAAATAAAATTTAAAGAAAAATAAAAAAATAAAAGTATGTTGTTTAATCTCCATATATTTGTGTTTTTTCCTGCTTTCTTTTTGCAATTGATATACAATTTCAAAGCCTTGTGATCAGAGAATGTGCTTGGTATGATTTTAGTCTTAAATTAGCTGAGGCTAGTTTTATGTCCCAATATGTGATCTGTTTTTGAGAATGTTCAATATGCAGTAGAAAATAATGCATAGTCTGATGTTCTACGATGAAGTGTTCTACAACTGGAAATTATGTCCTTTTGGTGTAATGTGTCATTTAGGACTGATATTTTTTTTATTTATTTTCTATTTGGATGACCTACATAACTGAGAATGATTTATTTAGGTCTCTAACTATAATTGTGTTTTGGTCAATTTCTCCCTTTAGTTCTGTTAGTAGTTTCTTTGTAAGTTTTGGAGCGCTCTGATCGGAGGCATAAATATTGGTGGCTGTTATGTATTCTTGTTATATAGTTCTGTTCATCATTAAGAAATGTGCATCTTTGTCTCTTGTTACTTTTTTTATCCTAAAGTCTGTTTCATCTGATATCAGTATGTCTACATCTGATTTTCTCTGAATACCATTTGATTGGAATGCCAATTTCCACTCTTTCACTTTCAGTCTATATTTGTCCTTGTAGCTGAGATGTGTCTTTAGGAGGCAGCATATTGTTGGGTTTAGTTTTTTTTTTTTTTTATTACTTATTTTGTTTTTAAAAATTAGTTTCAGGTGCACAAGACAAGGTAATACTTAGATGTTCATCATTTATATCCCTCACACTGTGGACCCCCCTCTCCGATCCCCCTATCCTCTATCCCTCTGACATCGCACCGAGCCATCATATTATACATATAAAATCATAGTTGGCATTCATTATTGTTCTGCTTCAGGTGTACAGAACATTGATCAAGCATCTACATCTTCCCTGAGGTGGTCTCCCAAATGGGACACGTGTCCATCAGGTACCCTACAAAATCTTTACAATAATATTGATTACGTTCCCCAAATTATTTTTCAAAAACCCTGAGGCCATTTTGTGGTTACCTACTGTTTTCCAATCCCCTCACCTTTCCCCTTATCCTCACCCCCCCGTCCATCTAACAACCCTCAGTTTTAGCTCTTTTTCCCCAAAACTGTTTCTGATTAGTTCATTCACTTATTCTTTTCTTTAGATTCCGCATATAAGTGAGATCATATGGTACTTGTCTTTCTCTTTTGACTTATTTCGCTAAACATAATGTTCTCTAGATCCATCCATGTTGTTTCAAATGGTAAGATTTCTTTCTTCTTTATGGCTGTGTAATACTGCATTGTATAAATGTACCACAGTTTCTTAATCCAGTCATCTACCGATGGACATTTCAGTTGTTTCCATGTCTTGGCTATTGTGTATAGTGCTGCAATAAACATAGGAGTGCATACAGATTTTTGAATTGGAGTTTTGGATTTCTCCGGATAGATGCCTAGGAGTAGAATTACTGGATCATAGGGTGGTTCCATTTTCAGATTTCTGAGATACCTCCATACTGTTTTCCATAGAGGCTGCACCAATCTGCAATCCCACCAACAATGCACAAGCATTCCCTTTTCTCCACATCCGGGCCAGCACTTGTTGTTTGTTGATTTATTGATGATAGCCATTTTGACTGGGGTGAGGTGGTATCTCACTGTGGTTTTTATTTGCATTTCTCTGATGGTTAGTGAGGTTGAGCATTTCTTCATATGTCTGTTTGCCATCTGTATGTCCTTTTTAGAAAAATGTCTCTTCATGTCCTCTGCCCATTTTTTAATTGGGTTATTTTTTTTTTTTTTTGGAGTTGATTTGAGTAAGTTTTTTATAGATTTGTGATATTAATCCTTTATCAGATATATCATTGGCAAATATCTTTTCCCATTAAGTAGGATCCCTTATTGTTTTATTAATGGTTTCCTTTGCTGTGAAAAAACTTTTTAGTTTGATGTAATCCCATGTGTTTATTTTTTCTCTTACTTCCCTCGCATGAGGGGATATATCAGAAAAAATCTTACTCCGCGTAATGTCTGTGAAGTTTTTTCCTATATTTTCTTCTAGATATTTTATGATTTCAGATCTTACATTTAAGTCTTTAAGCCATTTTGAATTTGTTTTTGTATATGGTGTAAGGAGGTGGTCCAGCTTCATTTTCTTGCATGTGTGTGTCCGGGTTTCCCAGCACCATTTATTGAACAGACTGTCTTTACCCCATCGTACATTCTTGCTTCCGTTGTCATAGATTAAATGAGCATATAGGCATGGATTTATTTCTGGACTCTCTATTCTGTTCCATTGATCTATGTGCCTGTTTTTATACCAGTACCATGCTGTTTTGATTACTGTAGCCTTGTAGTATAATTTGAAGTCAGGTATCGATATACCTCCCACTTCGTTCTTATTTCTCAAGATTTCTGAAGCTATCCGGGGTCTTTTATGGGTCCATATAAATTTTAGGATTATATGTTCTATTTCTGTGAAAAACACCGTAGGTAGTTTGATAAGAATTGCGTTGAATATGTATATTGCCTTAGGCAGTATGGACATTTTAACTATATTAATTCTTCCTATCCATGAACATGGAATATGTTTCCATCTATTTATGTCTTCTTTCATTTCTTTCTGCAGTGTCTTATAATTTTCTGAGTACAGATCTTTTACTTCCTTGGTTAAATTTATTCCCAGGTATTTTATAGTCTTTGGAGCAATTGTAAATGGAATTGTTTTCTTAATTTCTCCTTCTGATATTTTATCATTGGTATATACAAATGCAACTGATTTCTGAACATTAATTTTGTATCCTGCTACTTTACTAAATTCAACTATCAGCTCTAATAGTTTCTTGGTGGAATCCTTAGGGTTCTCTCTATATAGTATCATATCATCTGCATATAATGATTGTTTTACTTCCTCCTTACCAATTTGGATGCCTTTTATTTCTTTTTCTTGTCTGATTGCTGTGGCTAGAACTTCCAGCAGTACGTTGAATAGAAGTGGAGATAGTGGGCAACCTTGCCTTGTTCCTGATCTTAGGAGGAATGGTTTTAGCTTTTCCCCATTGAGTATGATGTTAGCTGTGGGTTTGTCATATATGGTCTTCATTATGTTGAGATATGATCCCTCTATTCCCACTTTCTTAAGGGTTTTTATCATAAATGTTTGCTGGATTTTATCAAATGCTTTTTCTGCATCTATTGATATGATCATGTGATTTTTATTTTTTATTTTGTTAATGTGGTGTATCACATTAATTGATTTGCGGATGTTGAACCACCCTTCATTCCAGGGATGAATCCCACTTAATCATGGTGAATGATCTTTTTGATGTATTGTTGAATTCTGTTCGCTAATATTTTGTTGAGAATTTTTGCATCTATGTTCATTAGAGATATCGGCCTGTAGTTTTATTTTTTTGTGGTGTCTTTGTCTGCTTTTGGGATCAGGGTGATAGTGGCTTCGTAAAAAGTGTTTGGGAGTCTTCCCTCCTTCTGAATTTTTTGGAAGACCTTGTGGAGAATAGGTGATAATTGTTTTTTGAACGTTTTGAAAAATTCACCTGTAAAGCCATCTGGTCCAGGGCTTTTATTTGTTGGGAGATTGTTGATTACTGATTCAATTTCCCTGATGGTAATCAGTCTATTCTGGTTCTCTGTTTTTTCTTGAGTTAGGCTTGTAAGGTTGTATGCCTCTAAAAAATTGTCCATTTCTTCCAGATTGTCAAATTTGTTGGCATATAGTTGCTCATTGTAGTTTCTTTTTTTTTTTGTATTTCTGCGGTGTCTGTTTTCACTTCTCCTCTTTCATTTCTGATTTTATTGATTTGGGTCCTCTCTCTCCTTTTTTTAATGAGTCTGGCTAAAGGTTTGTGAATTTTGTTTATCTTCTCTAAGAACCAACTCTTGGATTCATTGATCTTTTGTATTGTTTTTGCTGGTTTCTATTTCATTTATTTCTGCTCTGATCTTTATTATCTCCTTCCTTGTGCTCCCTTTCGGCTTATTTTGCTGTTCTTTTTCCAGATCCCTTAATTGTGAAGGTAAACTGTCAATTAGTAATGTTTCTTGTTTCTTTAGGTAGGCCTGCAGTGCTATGAATTTCCCTCTTAGGACTGCTTTCGTGGCATCCCATAGATTTTGAGTTGTCGTGTTCTCATTCTTATTTGTCTTGAGATATCTTTTGAGTTCTTCCTTGATCTCCTGCTTGACCCATTCATTATTTAGTAATAAGTTATTCAGCCTCCATGAATTGGTGTGTCTTTCAGTTTTTTTCCTGTAGTTCATTTCTAATTTCATAGCACTGTGGTCAGAGAAGACAATTGGTATGATTTCAATTTTCTCAAATTTATCAAGACTTGTTTTGTGGCCTAACATATGAGCTATCTTGGAAAATGGTCCATGGGTGCTTGAGAAGAACGTGTGTTCTGCAACATTGGGGTGAAATGCTCTGAAAATGTATCGATTAAATCCAACTGCTCCAATGTATCATTTAAGGCTGTTGTTTCCATATTGATTTTCTGTCTGGAGGACCTGTCCCTTGTTGTCAGAGGTGTGTTGATGTCCCCTACTATGATAGTGTTACTGTTGATCTCTGTGTTTATGTCAGTCAGTACTGGTTTTATATATTTAGGCGCTTCTATGTTAGTTGTATAGATGTTTATTAGGGTTATGTCCACTTGTCAGATTGATCCCTTTATTATTATATAGTGCCCATCTTTGCCTTTTAATATGTTCTTCATTTTAAAGTCTATTTTGTCAGATATAAGTCTTGCAACTCCAGCTTTTTTCTCGCTTCCATTTGCATGAAATATCTTTCTCCAACCCTTCACTTTCAGCCTGTGTGTGTCTTTTGATCTGAGGTGAGTCTCTTGTATACAGCATATATGAGGGTCTTGCTTCTTTATCCACTCAGCCACCCTATGTCTCTTGATTGGAGCATTTGTTCCGTTTACATTTAAAGTGATCATTGATAGGTACAGAGTTATTGCCGTTTTTTAAATTTGTAGTTAGATTGTTTTCATCTTTCTTCTATTTACAGAAGTCCTTTTATTTCTTGCCATGCTGGTTTGGTGCTAATAAATTCCTTCAGTTTATTCTTTTCTGGGAAGCTCTTTATCTGTCCATCAACTTTAAATGATAGCCTTGCTGGATAAAGCAATTTAGGTTGCAGGCCTTTGTGTTCCATCACTTTGAGTATCTCCTGCCACTCCCTCCTGGTCTTCAATGTTTCTGTAGAAAAGTCATTTGATAGCCTTATGGGAGCTCCCTTGTATGTAACCCTCTGTCGTTCTCTTGCTGCTATTAGGATTCTCTCTTTGTCTTTAAGCTTTGCCATTTTAACTATAATGTGTCTTGGTGTGGACCTGTTTGGCTTTATCCTGGTTGGAAATCTCTGCGCTTCTTGGGCTTGTATGTTGGTTTCCTTAATCAGGTTTGGGAAGTTTTTGGACATTATTACTTCAAATATATTGTCAATCCCTTGGTTCCTCTCTTCACCTTCTGGTATTCCTATGATGTGCATGTTGTTGCGCTTGATGTTATCCCAGAGGTCTCTTAAACCATCTTCATTGTTTTATATTCTTTTTTCTTTCTGTTGTTCTGTTTGGGTGTTCTCTGCTAACTTGTCTTCTAAGTCGCTGATTCGATCCTCTGCTTCATCTAACCTGCTTGTAATTCCTTCAAGCGAGTTCTTAATTTCGGTAATTGTGTTCTTTAGTTCTAACTGGTTGTTCGTTATGATTTCTACCTTCTTCTTTAGCTCTAACTGGTGGTTCTTTATGATTTCTATATCCTTCTTTATGTCTTCTCTCAGATCCTTAAACATTCTTATCACCAGTGTTCTGAACTCTGTTTCTGATTGGTTGGTTACCTCTGCGTCATTTGGATCCAGTTGTGGAGGTTTCTTCTGTTCTTTTATTTGTGACATGTTTCTTTGTCTCCCCATTCTGACTGACACTCTGTGCTTGCTTTGATGTATTAGGTAGATCCCCTAGAGTTCTTAGTTCTTGCTGGGTTATCTTATGTAGTATGTGTCTTTTATATTTGACTTGCACTACTTTGTTCTTCTCCTCTGCGTGTGCTCCAAAGGTGACTCATGTGTTATGTATATTGTTCTGTTCAAGAAGAACTTTAATTGCTTTTTGCTTGTGAGTAGGTGGGTTTAGCTCCTAGGCTGTCTAGTTGTGAGACTTGGCTCTGCCCACCGCAGGGTGTTCTGCTGGGTGAGAGTTGACCGGTTGAATCAGGTTTGCCCTTTATGGGCTCTTGTGTCTGCAGAGAAATCCGTCTGGGTGTGTGACTTGTAGGTCAAACCTGATAGTACACTCGTTTTGTCGGGAGTTGGCTTCTGGATAAGTTGAATCTTGTGCCTCTTAAGCTGGGCCCTTCCACGAGTCTCTTAGCTGTTCTCCTGGCTTCTGTGATCTCCTTTCTGCCCTGGACCCCGTATGTCGTTGGAGCTGCAGGTGCTGCTGCGCTGCTGCTGTTTTCGGCGCGGGCTGCAGTCCGCGACTTTACTGGGGGAGTGTGCGTCTCCTGGGTTTAGTTTTTGATCCAATCTGTTACTCTGTGCCTTTTTATTGGTGAGTTCAGGCCATTTACATTTAGTGTGATTATTGATATATGAGGATTTCCTATCATTCTATCTTTGGTTTTTTTATTGGATGTTGTCACTATTGTTTGTTTCCCTATTTGTTGTTGTCTATTAATTCAGTGTTGTGCTGTTCTATGATTTTTTCCCTCTATTTCTTCATTTTTTTATATTATATATTTCATTTGTGGATTTTTTTTGAGTGGTTACCATTAAGTTTATGTAAAATAAAGTTTCATATTTAGAGCATTCCATTTTTTTTTAGTTTATTGGGGTGACAGAGGCATTCCATTTTCTTCAGCATGTTTTTTTCTTCCATTCCCTTTTGCTGATTCAGATCTTTACTCTCTCCTCTTTTATGTTTTTGTTGTCACATAATATCCCTATTTATGTTGTGAGTTGATTTCCGCACTGCATTAGCAAATTGTATTTTTCCTTTTTTCTTAAATTTTTCTTTTCTTTACCCTTATATTATGTTTAAGTATATAGCATCCTATTTGGTGTAGGGTGTTGCCATTTCCTGCTTCTTTCTGTCCATAACATTACTCATGGATTTGAATTATTTTGCTTTTTTGTTTCAGGTCAAATAGCCTCCTTCAGTATTTCTTGTACTGCAGGACATGTGTTAGAAAATTCACTCAGCTTCTGTATGTCTGGAAAAGTCTTTATTCCTCCTTCATGTCTAAAAGATATCTTTGCTGGATATATTATTGTTGCCTCATAATTTCTCTCTTTCAATACTGTGAATATTTGATTCCATTCCCTCCTGGATTGTATAGTTTCTGCTGAAAAATCTGGTGATAATCTAATGGGCTTTCCTTTGTAGGTTACCATCTTCTTTTACCTGGTTGCCTTGAGGATTTTTTCTTTGTCTTTAACTTTTGACAGCTTCAATACAATGTGCCTAGGAGAAGGCTTTTGGGATTGAAGTAATTAAGTGTTCTATTTGCTTCTTGGATTCGAGGATCCAGTTCTTTCCACAAGTTGGGGAGTTCTCATCAACTATTTGTTTGAATATATTCTCTGTTCTATTCTCTCTTTCTTCTCCTATTGGTATGACCATTATTCTTATATTGCTCTTTCTGATGGAGCCAGAAAGTTCTTGTTGAGTTCTTTCATATCTTTTAAGTCTCAAGTCTTTTCTTCTTCCATCTGTGTCATTTCCAGATTTCAATAATCAATATCAGTGATTCTTTCCTCCATCTGGGCAGCTCCATTACCTAAGCTGGCTATTTCATTCTTCATTTCTTTTATTCAGTTTTTAATCTCCAGAAATTCTATTTGGTTTTTTTTTATAATTTCAATCTCTTTGGTAAAATGTTCATTTTGTTCCTTGATTGTGTTTCTGAGTTCATTAAACTGCGTGTCTGTGTCTTCTTGCATCTCATTGAGTTTTTTTCAGAACTGCAATCTTGAATTCTCTCTCATTTAATTCACATATTTCTATGTCTTTATGTTCATTTTCTGGAAACTTTAAATTTTCTTTATGAGCTTCCTTGTTACCTTGGTTATTCATGGCAAATAATGCATTATTATTTCTCTTCTTAGGCATCTACAGATGTGGGTTCTTCAACAGGTCGATGGGAAGAGGTCTTTCTTTGCTTTCCAGTAGGTGTTTGTTTAATGTTTTATTCTCTTCCCCAGGGCAGCCTTTTATTCTCTCTTATGTTGTAGTGTTATATTTCCTCTGCACTCTTCTGGTTTCTCACACAATGGTAGTGGGACTGTTCCCTGGATGGTGTGTTTCTTTTTTGTGAGCAGGTTGCCTAGGTCTCATGGCATCACCTTTGTGGGGAGATGTGGAGAGCTTCTGAAGTTACAAAGCTCTTCCTGTACCATATTAAGAGCTTGTGTGTTTCAGTGGCTGTTTGCCCCTGTAGGGATCCCCCCAGATAGTGGGGGCAGAGATGAAGTGGTTTGTAAGAGGTAGCTCTGAGCGATGGAGGTGACCACCAGAACAGCCAATCTTGCACTCAAGGCTCCCTTCCCTTCACCAGAACTAGTTGGGCTGTGAGTCTGTGGCCATGGGGCTGCAGTTCTCACAACTGCAAACATTCTCTTGTTTTTTGTCTGATACTGCTACCATTTCACTTCTAGCACTGTGAAGGTGGGTTCAGGTGAGGTCTTGGAGGGTGGCGAGAGTTTAGATAGGCTCCCTACCTATGTCTTCTGTTCTCTATTGGCAGTGAGGGCTTAAACCCCTGTTCTCACCCTTCTTCCCTCAGTCGTCTTTCCAAGGTCTCTACTGTGAGCGTTGGGGTCAGCTGTGTTATATGCTGATCTCTGAAGTGGGACTGTGGTCCATAAATGCAGCCCAGGAGTCCAAAATCTTCCCTCTCCCATGACTGCTATAGCTCCAGATTGCTGGGAGCTCGGAGCTTCGAGTTCTGGTCTGCATCCTGAAGCCCGTGAGCAGCCCGTGTGTTGCCCATGTCTATGCACTTCCCCCTTCCCTCCTCCCTGGCTCACCCTGTTGGCCCACCTTTAGGTGATTTTAATTGCCCGTCTCTTAGTGTTACCTGTCTGCTGTGCAGGGAGTCCTTTGTGAAATTATGCCTTTCAATTTGCTCTAAATTCCAGGGGAGATTTCAAGAGGCTCACATCATACCACCATTTCTATGATGTAAACCCCTTATTGTATAAATTATACTTCCAATGTCACTGATTGCTAACTAACACCATTCTTCAATTACCTCTTTCAGATCCCATTATTCCCACTGAGAACAAGATACACAATTTCATGGTATCATCCCCTATCATCATCTATGACCTGCAGAAGACAGCCATCACAGAACTCTTTGATGTTGATGGTCCTCACTAATGTTTGTTGTAATGCCTTGAAAAAAATCTTGTCCAAACCTTCATGGACTAATTTCTATGACCATTTGATCTCCCAAGACATTGCCTTCTACTTGCACTTCATTCCATGCTGTGATAGATGGTAATCTGAGTGATTATGATACCACGGCATGCCATAGATTACCTATTCCTATTTTCTCCTAGAAAGGAGGTTATCCCAGGACTTCTCAATGTAGCCAAATCAATTTCAGAATCTCCCTTTGAAAGTCTTACTGATACAAGAATAAGATCCGAAGTGAAATAAAATAGAAAATTAGGATAGTTAATGGAATATTTATTTATGAAGACATTATTTATAGAGGTGCAGGTATAGAGAAACTGTAAGGGATTGTGTAGTAATCCAGGGATGGTAACAGTGAAGACATTACTCCTCCTAGACACATGGAATGAAGGGAGGGAGCAGTAATCGGAACTTGGTTGGGGTGATTTGTGTAAAGGATTCTATTTTGAGAGGATCAGTGGCCCTTGGATTAGGGACACAGCCAGGCCAGAATATCCACACATGTAGGAAGCCAGAAGATTAAATACCCTGACCTTACTGTCTCCCATATTCTGATTTCCTACTGGACATCACATTGGCCAAGTCCATCTGGAAGCCAGAGGAAATGTAGCCAATTGCTATGTTCATATAAGTCGCTTTCTGAAGGCAGAGAGCAAGATGAATCCTAGAGAGTAGATCTAGTGGAGCAAATGGAAGACATCCATCATACCATGTATTAATAAAGCTTCTTCAACCAGTGTGCTCTGCTTAGGTTCAGATAGCTTTTCACAATTTTCAGCTAAGCAGAGATTATAAACCTTTAACTGAATGGGGCTTGATGCCTTTCTAAATGGTTTCAGCAAAGTTATCATTTAATGTCTCATGAGCACCTGTTAATGCAGTTGCTATTTTCTTTTTTTGTTGAATTTAAGTCAGAGTAACTTGACATTTACATTACTGTAAGTCTTCCCAGGGTGATAGTTTAGTTATTTATAAATGTGCCTAGCAGACAAACAAGATGGCATAATAAGTGAATGCTGTGTTTATCTTCTCTCACAACGACATCAAAATTACAACGGATCTACAAAACAACCATTATTGAGAACTGACTAAAATTAAGCTGAACTGCAGTCTTTCAACTAAGGATGTACAGAAGAAGCCACCTCCAGACTGGTAGGAAAGTCAGAGACATGGAACTGGCTGGTCCCACACCCGTGTGTGACCATTAAAGATCTGGAGGGCTATTTTGGCTGTGGGGGTTCCCCCATCTCCTAAAGGAGTGAAAGATACAAGCCCCACCCCAGCCCAGTGTTTCACTGCTAGGGAGAGAAGTCCCCATAATTTTTGGTTGTGAAAAACAGCGGAGATTGTGACTGAGTGAGATTGAGTGCAGCTGCAGTCACAGGAGCTCCTCTTAAAGGGACTGCACACAGACTTACCCACCAATGGAATCACTCACTCTGAGCTCCAGTGCTGGGACAGCAGCTGGAAGGGCAGAAGGGACAAATGGTGGGGAACTGATTTGTCTGGCTTGGGACCAGGACTGGAGAGGTGGCTTTCTCCTGGATGGAGGAGCTGGCAGAGATCATTATTTATTTGTTGAGCCCTCCCGCTCCCGGCATGCGAACACAGGGGTCCTCTTCCTGTTCATTTGCCCCCACCACCATGGCAATTTGAGACCTGGCCCCGCCCAACTTTGGGGCACACCCAGGCTACTTTCAGTGCCTTTCTCTTGTAGACCACCTGCCTTAGTACAAGCTGCACTTTCCTAGGGTCTCTCAAATGTTTGAGGAACCCAGACAAGCAACATCTGGCTTGAGTGTGTCCTGTACCTCTGACTAAGAAGCCCTAAGCTGGCACTACCATGTTTCCCAGAAAATAAGACCTAGCTGGGCAATCAGCTCTAATGCATCTTTTGGAACAAAAATTAATATAAGACCCGGTTATATTATATTATATTACATTACATTACATTACATTACATTATATTATATTATATTATATTATATTATATATCTTACATATAATATAAGACCGAGTCTTATATTAATTTTTTCTCCAAAAGATGCATTAGAGCTGATTGTCTGGCTAGGTCTTATTTTCAGGGAAACACGGTAGTGGCAGCCAGCCTTGGTTCATGGCTTGGCCTCTTAAGGTGCTTCCAAGCACAGCATAGGCAGCAGACAAGTGCGGATTTCTTTCTGGCTCCCACTAGATGGCCCCAGGGGAGCACAGGCTGTGGTTAAAGTAGACTTACAATGGATCCCCTCCAAAATGGTCCGGGGGCTGGTGCCCCCAGTGGCCAGCTTCAAAGTGAGCTAAAGCATCACCTAGCCATCTCCAAGTAAGACACACTCAAGGGACAGATTGGGTAGGCACCAGAGCCTTGCAGAGGCAGGTCCTGATTTGTAAGATCAGCCCCTGCACAACAACACTTCCACTGTAGTCAAGGCCAGTCCTTACAACCAGTGAATCCAAGGGTCAGTCCTTCACATTGATGTTCAATTATCAGCCAAGACTCAACTACAAGTGGAGGGCTCACACAACCTATGCAAGGGGCACATCTGGAGCATGTGGCTCAAGACACTGGAAAGACCGCCTCACTGAACTCCAGAGCACACCTACTACATAAAGCCACTCTAGTAAGACTGGAAGACATAACACCCCTACCAAATACATAGAAACAAACATAGGGAGACAGCCAAAATGGGGAGACAAAGAAACATTTCCCAAACGAAAGAACAGAACAAAGCTCTAGAAAAAGAACTAAGTGAAATGGTGATAAGCAATCTGTCAGACACAGAGTTCCAAACACTGGTTATAAGAATGGTCAATGATCTCATAAAAATGGAGATGGAAACCATGAAAAAAGATCCAGTCATATATAAAGGATACAGTAATGGAAACGAAGAATATATTACAGGGAATCAACAGTAGATTAGATGGAGCAGAGGATCCGACCAGCAATGTAGAAGATAAGGTAGCAGAAAACACCCCAGCAGAACAACAACAACAACAAAAAATCCCCCAAAATGAGGAGAGTTTAAAGGGCCTCTGGGACAATATCAAGTGCACCAACATTTACATTATAGGGGTACCAGAAGGAGAAGGGAAAGAGCAAAGAACTGAATTTTTTTAAATTTTATTTTTTATTTTTTAAAATTATTGGAGTGACAATTGTTAGTAAAGTTACATAGGTTTCATGTATATAATTCTGCATTACGTCATCTGTAAATCCCATTGTGTGTTCACTACCCACAGACAGTTCTCCTTCCATCACCATATATTTGATCCCTTTTACCCTCATCTACCACCTCCCTCTCCCTTTACCCTCTGGTAACCACTAAACTGTTGTCTGTGTCTATGAGTTTTTGTTTCTCATTTGTTTGTCTTGTTCTTTTGTAGTTTTTGGTTTATATACCACATATCAGTGAAATCATAGGGTTCTCTGCTTTTTCTGTCTGACTTATTTAGCTTAGCATTATAATCTCAATCCCATCCATGTTGTCACAAATGATCCTATTTCATCTTTTCTTACCGCTGGATAGTATTCCATTATGTATATATACCACAACTTCTTTATCCATTCATCTATCAAAGGACATTTTGGTTGTTTCCATGTCTTGGCCATTGTAAATAAAGCTGCAATGAACATTGGAGCACATTTGTCTTTATGTGTAAATGTTTTCAGATTTTTTGGGGTAGACACTCAGGAGAGGAATTGCTGGGTCATATGGTAGTTCTATTTGTAATGAAAAACTATTTGAGGAAATAATGACAGTAAACTTCCCTAACCTGGTGAAGGAAATGGACATACAAGCCCAGGAAGCACAGAGAGTCCCAAACAAGATAAACCCAAAGAAGCCAACACTAAGACACATCATAATTAAAATTCCAAAGGTTAAAGAAAAAGAGAGAATCTTAAAAGCAGCAAGAGAAAAACAGTTAGTTACCTACAAGGGAACCCCCATAAGACTGTCAGGTGATTTCTCAATAGAAAGTTTGAAAGCAAGAAGGGAGTGGCAGGAAATACTCCAAGTGATGAAAAGCAATAACATACAACCAAGACTGCTTTACCCAGCAAGGTTGTCATTTAGAATTAAAGGACAGATAAGTTGCTTCCCAGACAAGAAAAAGCTGAAGGAGTTAATCACCACCAATCCAGTATTATAAGGACTCGTAGAGGGACTTCCTTAAGATGGGAGAGGGGTTTAGGATGGGTGAAAGGAGAAGAAATTAAGAAGAACAGATTGGGTGTTATACAGTAGTCATGGGGATGTAGGTATAGCATAAGAATATAGTCAACAATATTGTAATATCTAGGTATGGTGCTAGATAGGTACTAGATCTATCAGGGTGATACATGGGAATGGGGTTGGGGTCAGAGTGAAAAAGATGAAGGCATTAAGAAATATAAATTAATAGTTGATACAGAATGGGGAATAAAATGAACAATGTTGTAAAGATCATGTAAGGTACTAGATGGGCATTGGACTTACCAGGGGATAGCATCATAGACAGTGTAGATGCCTGACAATGTGCTATACACCTGAAGAGCTGAAGTAGTATAATATTGAATGCCAACTATAACTAAATGTATAGGTATGTATAGTCACAGGATGTGGAGTACAACATAAGGAAGATAGTCTATGGTATTGTAACAGATATATGAGATGTCAGAGGGATAGTAGCTTAGGGGGCTTTAAATGTTCAACTATTACATTGCTTTGTACACCTGAAACCAATAAAAATAATTATATTCTAAAAAAATAAAAATAAAACAAATGTGCCTTAAGTTGTTTCATAATTTTCCATTTTTATCTCCCACTCCTCAAGACTTTTTCATTTCTGTCAAAAAATACCCCAAACTAGAAAACTGTGGTCATCTTTGTCATATCATATTGTTGTCTAACCTCAAGCCAGTCACCAATTGCAGTTAATTTTTCCTCTAATTTTTTTACAGCCCCAATTTTTCTCTCTCCTATTGTAACCACCCTCATACAAACCCGGATTTCAATGATAGCCTCTTTTTTTTTTTAAGCAGTATCCTTCCTTCACTTTTCAATGTTTCAATTACGTTGATATTCAATATTATTTTATATTAGTTTCAGGTGTACAGGATAGTGATTAGACATTTATATAATTTACAAGGATAGTGATCGCCTCTCAATTGCCACATCAATCTTCATAGATGATTATTTTGAATATAAAACTCTACTCTCAAAAAATGTCATTGAATCCTCAATATCTGCAGAAACAGGGCCACACTCCTTAGTGTGGACTTCAAACCCCTCCACACTTCAGTGGCCAACTTCCTTTCCAAACTTGTTTCTCAATAGTTTTAGCAGGCAATTCTGCTCCAGTGAAAGCAATCAACTCTTTGTGCCCTGAAACTGCTGAGTACCTTTCCCCTTCAATGTGTTGCCTCAAGTTGTTCCTTCTTTTTGGAAGAGCCTCTTTCTTCTTCTTCTATTGTTTAAATCTCATTCTTTACCTGAAGCTCAGCTCAGCTCCTGTTTTGTTTTGTTTTTTCAAAACTGCCTGTATTCAGTCCTTCCTGAGATCTTTTGCAATTTAGTAGCACTTACTATCTATGAGCAGACATAGTAAAACTAGTACACATTTCTTAGAGCTTTTAAAAATAGTACTTTTCTCGAGAGGAGCTGGGAAAAAATGGCGGCGTGAGGTGAGCCTCTGTAGTGCTCCCCTGGAATTTACAATGAATCGGACAACAATAACTCCACAAAGGACTCCTTGCACAGCAGACAGGCAAGACGAAGAGGCCCACTACTGAATTTACCTCCAGGTGGGTGAATCGCGCAAGCGGGGGAGGAGGGAGAGAAGTGCGGAGATGGAGCCGCGCGGGCACAGGACGCAGACCTAGCTCAGTGCTCCGAACTCACTGCATCTCAGAACTACCGCAGTTCAGGAGAGGGAAGAACTCGGACTGCTAGGGCTTCGCTTATGGTAAACAGGGCAGAGGGGGCATCATATAACACGGCTGAACCCATCGCTCACGGAAGAGACCTCAGAGAAAAGACTGAGAGAAGAAGACTGAAAACAGTGGTTTAAGCCCTCACTGCCCAGCAGAGAATGGAAGCTTTAGGCACTGACACTGGCCGACTCCTCCCTACCCTCCCAGAGCTCACCCAGCCCCTACATGCCAGAAGCTAGAAGTGGAACAGTAGCAGTGTCAGATCAAAAGAGCATAGTGTTTGCTGTCCTGAGAACTGTGGACCGCAGACACCGATTCGCAGCCCAACTAGTTCCGGCAAAGGGGAGGGAGCTGTGGAAGCAGGAGGGGCTATGGTGGTGGTCACTGCCATTGCTCTGGGCCACCTCTCACAACTCACCACGCCTCTGGCCCCACCCATCTGGGTGGATCCCTGCAGGAGACACATGTGCTTGAATGTTCATTGCAGCTTTGTTTACAGTGGCCAAGACATGGAAACAACCAAAATGTCCTTCGATAGATGAATGGATAAAGAAGTTGTGGTATATATACACAATGGAATACTATTCGGCATTAAGGAAAGATGATATAGGAGCATTTGTGACAACATGCATGGATCTTGAGAGTATAATGCTAAGTGAAAGAAGTCAGACAGAAAAAGCAGAGAACCCTATGATTTCACTGATATGTGGTATATAAACCAAAAACAACAAAAGAACAAGACAAACAAATGAGAAAGAAAAACTCGTAGTCACAGACAATAATTTAGTGGTTACCAGAGGGTAAGGGGGAGGGAGATGAGGGTAAGGGGGATCAAATATGTGGTGATGGAAGGAGAATTGACTCTGGGTGGTGAACACACAATGGGATTTATAGATGATGTAATGCAGAATTGTACACCTGAAATCTATGTAAATTTACTAACAATTGTCACCCCAATAAATTTAATGAAAAAATATATAGTACTTTTCTCATAGGTTTGTTTGAGGCTTTATATAAATTTTATATAAATTAATATATGTGAGTTTCTTAGAGTAATGCCTGGTATATTATAAGTTCTCAATAGATTTTAGCTGCTATCAAAATTATTTATTATTTATCATTATTATGATTACAACTGATTTGGTAATTAGCGTATCACTTTGTATTGTTACTTGCTTTGCATATATATCAAATATTTTCCTAATTAGATTAGATTACTATCCTTATGAGGGAAGATTATGGGTTTTCTATAAATTGCTGTATTCTTGACATTCAGCACAGAACATGCCAGAGAGTGTACCTGAATGAGTGCTTATTTTGTGGTAGATGATGTGATGATGACGGTGACGATGTGATGATGATGATGTCTCCTACTGTATTCTCTGCTGCTTTTGGAAAGTGGCAAGTCCAGAACTTCACTGGAGTTTCTATTGTCTAAGCTATTTTTTAACCATTTGAGGCATAGGTTAACTTGTAGATGATTGCCCAGAGGCAAATCATTTTTTTTGGCCATTACCATTATAAAAATAACCCCAAAGGTTATAGCCATGGATATTAACGAGCTTTGTATCTAACCCATAAAGAATATCTTAACATTACCTATAGATATTTAGCTTCTCAAATAGTCTTCAGCCCAGATTTAAAATCTTACTGGTTTCTGCATTAATTAATTAATTGACCCAAATGTTTGACAACAAACCCAAATGTTTGTTTGAATAATGAGTTTACCTTTTAAAATATTAAACTTTAACAAGTGGAAGCAGGCAGAATAGTTACAGGTCAGTTGCTGTAGTCCAGGTGAGCTATGAGTAGGGTGGTGATAGTGGACATGGTTTTAATTGATTTGATTCCTTATAGGTGGGAGACAGAGCCAGCAGGACTTCTGATTGATGGAAATGGGAAATCAAGGAAAGAGTAATCAAGAAAGTTTATGAGGTTTTTGGCCTCAGCAATTGCTAGTGCCATTAACTAAAATGGGGAAGATTTGGGGTGGAAAAGTGTGGAAGCACATGTGAAGTTGACAATCAAAAGTCCAGTTTTAGATATGCTAAGTCAAAGGTGTCAGTTATCCATGTGGAAATGTGAAATAGGCTCTGAGATATATGAGTCTAGAAGTTAAGAGGGAATTCTGACTACAAAGTAAGGTTTGTGTGTCATTAGAATTTAGGTAATATTTAAAGCCTGGGCCTGAATGGAGCTGGAGTTCTTAAAAGGATTTAGAAGAAAGGATGTTATTAGGTTCCATTAAATATTCAGTACATTTAGGGCAGGGTCTGGAAATCTCCAATTCTATTGTCCAGGTGGTGATTTTGACTTTGATCTAGAAAGAGTTTGGCAAACTTTTCTCTGTTAAGGTCCAGATAGTAAATATTTTAGGTTTTTCCAAGCTATATAGTCTATCTCAGCTCTTCCACTATAGCAGGAAAGAAGCCACAGACATCACATATTTGTAAATGTCTGAGTGTGGCTACGTTCCAATAACATTTTAATTGTGGACCTGGAAATTTAATTTCATATAATTTTCACATGTCACAAAATATTATTTTTCTTGTGATTTCCCTCAACCATTTAAAAACGTAAAAAACATTCTTAGCTCATAGGCTATATTTTGCAGTGGACCAGATTTGGCCCATGGGCTGTAGTTTGCTTGCACATGATCTAGGTCAGTGGTCTGTCAAGAGACATATGGGAATATAATGTTAAAGATATTTTATATTAATCTTTTCCATTAAAATTTTCTAGATTTTTAATCTCTATAATGAAATCATCATGACACTTATGTAGTTCTTTACATGTGGAAGTACTTTATATATGTACATATTAAATCATTTAATCATCACAAAACTCCTTGTATTAATAATAATAATATGATAACATTATTAGCATTTCCATGTTATAGATGAGATAACTGAAGTAAAGAGAGCTTGAATAACTTGTCCAAGGTCACACAGCTCATAACTAGTAGAGTCAAAATTTGATTTCAGGCAGTTTAATGTCAAAGTTTGTCTCCTAATGTGCATACTGCTTCACATAGATTAGTATTGTTCTCTTCCCCTTCCTCATGTCTCTCTTTTCTGTCTCTCTTCCTTTATCTCTCTCTCACACACAAACACATGTGCATATATTTATAATTTACAAATAGATTTGCACGTATTGGGGAACACACTAAAAAAAACATTTACCAATGGGAATGGGATCCCAAAAGTTTGGAAACCACTGATCTAAAATATAGGGACTGTATTAATCAGGTTTCCCCAGAGAAATGAAACCATTAGGAACACACACACACACACACACACACACACACACACACACGCACACTCAGGAGAGCTGGTGGTATAGTTCTAGTCCAATTCAGAAGACATGAGCACCAGGAGAGCTGGGGGTATAAATTCTAGTCCCAAAGCAGGCAGGCTCAAGACCCAGGAATAGCCAATATTTCAGTTCTAGTCCAAAAATAGGAAATGACCAATATCCTAGCTCAAGTTGTCCAGCAGGAGAGGTTCCCCCTTCTCAGCAGATGGGTAAACCTTTTTGTTCTATTCAGGTCTTCAGCTGATTAGATGAAGCCTACTTCATCTAATCCGTTTTACACAGTCTACCAATTCAAATGTTAATCTCATCCAAATACATCCTCATAGAAACACTTAGAAATAATGTTGGACCAAATATCTGGGCACTCCATGTCCCAGCTAAGTTGATATATAATTAACATCATTGGGATTGTCTTTACTAGTTAAATCTTTGTTTATCCCTCTCTGCTGTTGTGAAATTATATCCTTACCTTGAAAGTGAAACATATTCACCACATTGAGGTGATGGTATACTTGAAACATTCTAGATCTGCTCATAGCATGTCCCAAGCCACACTCTAAGTCCAGGGCTACTATACTCTATTCTGTTAAGTGCTTTTAGACCTTTAGCTTTATAAACCTTCTTTTATGTCAGCAGAAATTTTCTTATTAAAACAATTTTGGTTCTAAAATGTAGGTGCATAGCAGATAAATGTAAACACACTAATACATTTTTTGAAATAAAATACAACAACTGGCTCTAAGAGGAAAGCACTTTATAAACTTCAATTTCCTCATTATATGTGCTTAAAGGGAGGCATACCTCAAACTGCTTGCTTGCTCACCCTGATCAATGAGGATTTCTGCTTGTTAAGTAAGTGAAATTTTTAATTATAATTATTTTCTCGTGTGATATTTTGTTGAAGTTGGGAATTTGAAGGATAAACTATCTGGGGTCATATGTGCTTTTAATTTCCCCCCTAAATCTTTTTATTAATTCTGGCTCTGAATCTGTTGTGTTTTCTAAGAGATGTACAGGAAAGAGAAAAGAAAAAGAGAAAGAGAAAGGTCAGTGTGGGTGGGGGGTTTAGGGGCTCCTGCACATACTGCTCTGCTCAGTGTCCTCTGTAGTCTGGCAGGTGGGGAGGGACACCATTGTTGCCAGGGCACAGTCAGAGCCCCAGAGCTGTTAGGCCAGCAGGAGGAGGCAGGGTCAATACCAGAGAAGAAAATTAGTCTCAGCCTGTCATCTTCCACACTCACAATCCCCTGTAGCCAGCTTTTTGTATATATAAGACAGGTCTCTGCAGTGTGCAGGTGGCTGGAGATTGAGAAAGAGAGGCCCCATACAATGTGTTTGGTCCTAGCTGGCCCAGAGGAGATCTCTGTGGAGGTTTCTCTGAAAAACCAAGGCAGGGGAGAGATGTTTGCAGAATAACAAATAGTGGACCTGTGTCAGGGAAGCCAGTCAGAACAAAGAGGAGATCCTGAAGTCCCTGAAATGTTCTGGTCACATCTCTTTTGACACAACCAGTCCCCCCTCCAAATGCTTGTGCCCACTTCTTGCTCCTGTACCCTAAATGTAAAGGCAGTTTAGTTGTTATACACTGGAAGTCCATGGGCCCAGGGGAGAAAGGGATAATGCTAGGAGGATCTGCACAGGGGATCCTGCAAAGTAGAGTTGTTTCAATAACAAAAAGCAAAATAATCAACAGGAGACCAATCACAAGGAATGGGGCATCGAAGAGGTGCCCTGTAACATTGGAAGAGAGATACAGTAAATGGCATATAAAATAACTGTGATTTCTCTAAAAGGGAGCTTTTATTTTTCATCTCTCAGAAGGTGTCAATTTAAGAAAACCTTACAGCTCCTCTGGACTGCTTGTTCTCAAAGGGAAATGAATTATTTAGAAGTGTGATGAATAGTTCATCAAACCTCCTTCCAACAGGGTTGCTTAGGCTCAGAATAATTGGCAAGGCGCAGAAGGGAGGCAGGACCATTTCTCAATGATTCTTTCTTCTCCCACCTCCCCAGGGGTCCAAAAGTGGGAGAGCGAGGGTGACTGCCTACGGTGGATCTTTCATTCCAAATAGAAAAAAAAAAAAAAAAAAAACAGGCAGATCCAAAACAGAAGTCATTCCTAGGACTGGCCTGCAGGAGGAGCCAGTGCCCTTCAGTGGAACAAGCTCTCTTCCAAAGGGAGGGCTCTTACCCAGGAGGGATGAAAGAAGCCTCAGATTTCAAACTGAACCTTAATCTCCCATCCAGTGGTGCAGGCAGCAGGTGCTCCCAAGGTCGTTTCTACCTTCACTTTTCCCTACTACAAGGCCTGGGTGCTTTGGGGGTCTGAAGATTGAGGAAAGAGAAGTGCAGTGCAGCATCCGACCACAAAGCAATACGTCCAAAACTTCCTCTGAACAGACTTGTTTTAACCTTATTTTACCTTTCGCCCACATTTCCTTTCTCTTACACACAATATCAACCTATGCATACCCACACAGGCACACCCTTAATGGAAATGGATCAAAGGGAGGGGTCCAGTCTTATGAAAACAGATTTCAGACTGGAGAAATTGCATCTTTTCTTTTTTTAATTAATTTTATTGGGGTGACAATTGTTAGTAAATTTACATAGATTTCAGGTGTACAATTCTGTATTACATCGTCTATAAATCCCATTGTGTGTTCACCACCCAGAGTCAGTTCTCCTTCCATCACCATATATTTGATCCCCTTTACCCTCATCACCCACCCCCCACCCCCTTACCCTCTGGTAACCACTAAATTATTGTCTGTGTCTATGAGTTTTTGTTTCTCATTTGTTTGTCTTGTTCTTTTGTAGTTTTTGGTTTATATACCACATATCAGTGAAATCATAGGGTTCTCTGCTTTTTCTGTCTGACTTATTTCACTTAGCATTATTCTCTCGAGATCCATCCATGTTGTCACAGATGTTCCTATATCATCTTTCCTTAACGCCGAATAGTATTCCATTGTATATATGTACCACAACTTCTTTATCCATTCATCTATCGAAGGACATTCTTTTAAAAAAATATTAAAGCATAGCTAGCATAAAATAACATATTAGTTTCAGGTGTACCCCATAGTTATTCAACATTTGTATACCTAAGAAGTAATCACCATGATAATTCCAGCAACCACCTGACACTGTACCATGCTATCACAATATTATTGACTACATTTGCTGTGTTATGAGTTATATCCCCGTGACTTGTTTGTTTTATACCTGGAAATATGAACTTATTCCCCTTCACCTTTCCACCCAATTAATTTTTTTTTCAATTATAGTTGACATTCAATATTATTTTATATTAATTTCAGGTGTATAGCATAGTGGTAAGACATTTATATAATTTAAGAAGTGATCCCCCTGACTAGTCTAACACCCATCTGGCACTATGTATACTTATTACCATATTATTGAGTATACTTTCTATGCTTCACTTTACATCCCTGTGACTACTTCATAACAACAAATTTGTACATCTTAATCCCTTCCCATTTTTTGCCAACCCCTAACCACCCTCCCATGTGTCAATCATCAAAATGTTTTCTACCTCTAAGTTTGTTTCTGTTTTGTTTGTTTTGTTCTTTAGATGCCACATATAAGTGAAATAACATTGCATCTGTCTTTCTCTGTCTGACACTCCACTGAGCACAATATCCTCCAGGTTCATCCATGTCACCGCAGATGGTGAGAACCTATTTCCTTCCTTGGCTGAGCAATATTCCATTGTATATATGTACTATCTCCTCTTTACCTATTCATCCATCAGTGGACACCCGGGCTGCCTCCATATCTTGGCCATTGTAAACAATGATGCAATGAACATGTGGAAACATACATGCCCTCAAAGTAGCATTTTGGGTTTCTTTGGCTAAATACCCAGAAGTAGGATTACTGAGTCCTTTGTCTCTTGATATAGCCTTTGTTTTAAAGTCTATTTTGTCTGACATAAGTATTGCTACACCAGGTTTTGACTGTTTTTATTTTTATGAAACCTCTTTTCCATCCCTGTACTTTCAGTCTGCGTGTGCCTTTCAATCTGAAGTGAGTCACTTGTAAGCAGCATATGTAGGGGTTTTGTTTTCTTATTCATTCAGCCACCCCCATCATTTGAGTGGAACAATTTTATTTACATTTAAACTAATTTTTATGGATATGTACTTATTTTATTATTCATGTTTTGTATTTTTTTTTTTGGTGTGTGTCTTAAAGTAGTTCCTGTAACATTTCTTATTCTGATTTCTTATTCTGGTTTGGTGGTGATGAACTCCTTTAGCTTTTTCTTGTTGGGAAAGTTCTTTATCTGTCCTTTGTTCCTAAATGATAGCTTTGATGGGCAGAGAAATATTGATTGTAAGTCCTTATTTTTCCTCACCTTGAATATTTCCTGCCAATCCCTTCTGGCCTGCATAGTTTCTGTTAAGATACAGCTAATAGCCTTATGGGGTGGGGGGAGGGAGATGAGAGTAAGGGGGATGAATTATATGGTGATGGAAGGAGAACTGACTCTGGGTGGTGAAGACACAGTAGGATTTATAGATGATGTAATACAGAATTGTACACCTGAAATCTATGTAATTTCACTAACAATTGTCACCCCGATAAATTAAAAAAATAGCCTTATGGGAGCTCCTTTGCAGGTAACTCACTACTTTTCTCTTGCTGCTTTTAAGATTTTTTTTTTTTGCATGTCTTGTTGTGGGGCCTCTTTGGGTTCATCTTGTTTGGTACTCTCTGCCCTTCCTTGACTTGTATGTCTATTTTCTTCACCAAGTTACAGAAGTTTTCAGTCATTATTTCTTGAAATAGGTTCTCAACCACTTGCTCTTTCTCTTCTCCTTTTGGTACCCCTATGATGTGAATGTTGTTCCCGAGGTCTCTTATACTATCCTAATTTTTCTTTATTCTTTTTTTCTTTCACTTTTTGTCATTCCATTTGGGTGTTTTCTGCTACCTTATCTTTCAAATTGCTGATAAACTCCTCTATTTCATCTAGTCTGTTGGTGATTTTTTTTTTAGTGCACTCTTCTTTTCAGTTATTGTGTACTTTAGTTCTGACTGGTTCCTTTTTATGGTTCTATGACTTTTTATGCTTGCTATCTCTTTGTTAAAGTTCTCAATAATTTTCTTGAGCATCCTCATAACAAATATTTTGAACTCTGACTCTGATAAGTTGCCTCCATTTCGTTTAGTTCTTTTTCTGGAGCTTCGTTCTATTCTTTCATTTAGGACATGTTTCTTTGTCTCCCCATTTTGGCTGCCTCCCTGTGTTTGTTTATATGTATTAGGTGTGGCTGCTATGTCTCCCAGTCTTTGTAAAGTGGCCTTATGTAGTAGGTGTCCTGTGGGCCCCAGCGGTGTATTCTCCCTGGTCCCCTGAGCAGGGTGTTCAAGGCATGTCCCATAAGTGGGTTGTGTGTGCCCTCCTATTGTAGTTGAGCGTTAGTTGCTGTTTGCACCTCAGTGGGAGGGATTGACCATTGGCCTGATTAGTTGTGAGGACTACAGTGGAAGAGCTGTTGTGCAGCGGCTAACCCTATGGATTAGAGTCCACTGAAGCATGGCTCTGGTGCCTTCTCAGTCTGCCCTTTTGGTGTGTTATTCTCGGTGGTGGCCAGACCTGTACTGGCTTGGTCTGTAGCTGGCCATTTGGTGTGTTAGCCCAATGGAATCTTGTGTGGGGAACCATCATAGGCCAATTTTAGCCACAGAGTGTGCCCTGCCTGGGGCCACTTAGCATGAGCTACAAAGCAATCCACAGATGGCCACCACCTATGCTAGTATTGGAGATGGGTCAAGAGGCCAAACTGAAAACTGAGGCCAGCTGCTGCTAGTGCCAGTCTTGGGGCTGCTCAGCAGCAGGTAAAGAACCTGCCAATGCCAGATGCTGCTTGTTTGGTTTTGTGAATCTTTGAGATATTTTAGGAAAGTCCACAGTATTAGCCAAAATTGTTCATTGGATGGAAAAGCCACTGGAAGAGTCTTGGGTATGCCCACTAATTAGGCGGGATGGGTCTCAGGGAATCACCAGGATAAAGCAAACAAACAGAGTTGGCTAGGTTGATGGAGACTCAGAAATGGTAGCCACCTGCTTCTGCAGGCCTGTGGGCAGTGCTCTACAAAGAAACAGTGGATGCTACCAGCACTTCTGTCTGGGAAAAAGCTATTTCTCCAGCCCTTGCCCTGGAGCCAGACAACTCAACTCTTCCCTGTATGTCCCTGGCATGTTTTGAGCAACTGCCCCAGAGCTGAAGCTCAGAGTGAGTGAGTGAGTCCATCAGCAAGTAAGTCCATATGTGGACCCTTTGGGAGAAACGCCTGGCACTCCAGCTCCCTCAGTCTCACTCAGCCACAATCTCCACTGGTTTTTATAGCCAGAAGCTATGGGAACTTATGTTCCTGGCACTGGAACCCTGGACTGGGAAGCCTGATGTGGGGCTGGGATGTCTCACTCCTTCAGGGGGACCTCTATAGCCAAGATATTGCTCCCAATTTTTAACCACCACCTGCAGCTGTGTGACCAGCCCATTCCTCATCTCTGCCTCTCCTACCATTCCTGAGGTGGCTTCTTCTGTATGTCCTTAGTTGTGAAACTTCTGTTCAGCTAGACTTCAGGTAATTCTCAATGACATTTTTTCTGTAGTTTATTTGTAATTTTTATGTGGTTATGAGAAGACGCCAACACATTGTTTATCTACTTTGCCATCTTGACTGGGGTTCAGAAATTGCATCTTTTTAAAGGCAAAGAGATAAAGGGCATGATCAGAGTTATAAAATCACTTACAGGATTGAAGGAAGACAGACACGAACTATAACTAATCTCATCTTGATCCATAGATGAGCTGAGAGGCAGTATAATACAGAGCTTCTCTTTAGTCTGTGAAATATGGGTTTAGATCAAGGCTCTGCTCCTAACCTATTTTACCTTTGATCCTTTACATAACCTCTCTGAGCCTCACTTTCCTTGTTTATAAATTGGGGATGGTAATACCCCTCTCACAAGGATATTGTGAGGATTAAATGAGCTAACTTTTGTAAAATGCTTGGTCTATAGTAAGCATTTAATAAATCTTAGTTTTTGTTGTTATTTATATTATTATTATTATTATACCCTGACATTTGTCACAGATCACATGAGGAACTGGGCAGAAGAACTTGAATGGTTCTGGGAAAATTCACTCCTTAATGTTGGAGAAAAACATCCATGTGTCCAGCTCATACATCCTATCTCTTCTAGGCACTGGATGACTTTTATCATCAAACTGCTGTTGTTATTCTAATGTGCTTTCACTCATGTTTCTCTTTCTCTCTCTCTTTCCCTCTCTTCCTCTCTCTCTTTCTCTCTCTCTCTCTCTCTCTCTCTCTCTCTCTCTCTCTCTCTCTCTCTCTCTCTTTCTCTCTTCCTTGACTTTCCTTTCCCTTCTTTTTTGCCTCTTATATTCTGGGAAAATTTTCTGAAGTGTTGTGGAATGTCTGCCTTTTTTTAAAAAATAGTTTATTGGGGTGACAATTGTTACTAAAGTTACACAGAGTTCAGATGTACAATCCTGTAATACATCTATACATCACATTGTGTGCTCACTACCCAGATTCAGTTCTGTTTCCATCACCATATATTGA
This sequence comes from Rhinolophus hipposideros, assembly GCF_964194185.1. Lineage (NCBI taxonomy): Eukaryota > Metazoa > Chordata > Mammalia > Chiroptera > Rhinolophidae > Rhinolophus > Rhinolophus hipposideros. The sequence goes on from NC_138046.1 coordinate 27,944,045, forward strand.
ATGAATGTCTGCTTCATAGCACAGTGTTCTATTATTAAAGGATTTGCATTATCTTATTAAACCAAATTGACCAAAATGTCATTAGCTACCATTCCAAACCTAACTTCACTTCACACAAAGAAGAATACTCAACTACACATACCTGTGCAAATAATAAGTGTCCTAGTTGACTCCTGGTTTTCCAAATGATTAAGAAAATCATTTAGTACAATTATTCCTAATATGCTGCCCATCAGATCTAAGACAGTTCTGTGAAAAACAGCTTCAGTCATTTCACTCAAAGTAATGGATTAAGATGATAAATCTGACAAGACCTGCTGAGCAAAGTTAGCACTAAACTAACATAGTCCTTGTCCATTCTTTGCAATTGCCTCTTTTAATAGAGAAAATGTTATGAATAGGAACATGTTATGTCTCCCAATAAGTGAAAAATAGTTGCGAATGTGGGATCCTCATGTGCAAGAACCTCATAAGATCAGTTGCTAAACTAGCCTGGCAGATGTGGCTTAGTACCACAATATTCTCTGTGGCTCAGAGACAGCAAATTTGCTGTCAGATAAAGAGCCCCCGATAAGTTCAGATCATCCTCAGACTTCTGTGTGTTGGGAGCAAGATCTCTGTGGCCAGGAGGCTTCAGAATGCCCACTAATAGGTATGCTTGTGTGTTGACTCATTTACTCTCCCAACATTTACACCTAGAATCCATGATATTCTAGAAAGTGGGACTATAGAAAGGACTAAACATGGTTTCTGCCCCTCAGGTAGCTTACAGTGTGGTCATGGAGACAAGCACTTGTAATGAGTCCAAATTAAGAGACACATACTGGATGTTTTTGTCAATGAGTACAAATTAAGGGGCAGATACGGGATGTTTCTGGAAAACTGCTCTTATGGGTCCTCCATGTCATCTGTCTTTAATTATATGACCAATTTCACGTGGAAGAATTATTTTATTTGCTCTCTATATCAGTTCAGTGCAAAACTAATAACTACGAATAAAAATAATTCCACTTTTTCAGTACTGCTTTTGTACCAGGCATTTTACATATATTCCCTCATTTAATCCTCATATTAGTCAGCTAAGGCTGCCATGGCTAAGTAGCTTAAACAACATAATTTTATTTTCTCACAGTTATGGAGGCTGGGAAGTCCAAGATCAAGATATCAGCCAATTTAGTTTCTGGTGAGCGCTCTCTTCTTGGCTTGCGGACAACTGCCTTCTTGCTGTGTGCTAACATGGCATTTTCTCAGTGTGTGCTCATAGAGATAGACAGAGACAGAGAGGGTGGAAGGGAAGAAGGGAGAGAGAGAATGAGTGAGAAAGAGAATATGAGAGAAAGAGAGATAGATGATAGGTAGATAGATAGATAGATAGATAGATAGATAGATAGATAGATAGGAGATCAGAGACAGAGAGAATGAGATTTTTCTCTCTTCCTCTTCTTATAAGCCCACAGTCCTATCAGTTTAGGATCTTTATGACTCCTCACCCTTATGACCACATATTTCTTTAATTACCTCCTAAAGACCCTATCACTTCAGTCAAATTGGAGATTAAGGCTTCAACATATAGGGGGACACAATTCAGTCCATAGCAGAAAGCTCATGCCTTAGATGATGTCGTTATCCTTATTTTCTAATTGAGGGAACAGAGGCTCAGAAAGGTTAAGTGACTCCCCCAAGATTACACAGCTAGAAGTTGCAGAAATAGAATTCTAGGTCTATTTGACTAAAAAGCAACTGCTTTCTGCTATACCCTGTTGTCTCTTGGATAGGTGGTACCTCCCACATCACCTGGTAGTAGAATTTGAGTCAATATAAGGAAAGAATTTAATGTTTAGAATAATCAGAGCTGGTAACATATTTTTAAGGTAATGAGGTCCTCGTCACTGAAAGTGTTAAGAAAAGGTCATCTGCTATAGAGGAGACTCTTGGACTGGGTGGAAGTTTGTACTGGAAAAATGATTTTCAAAGTCTTCAGAGTGAGAGGGTGCATTCTGGGATGCCCATACACACCTTTCTCCAATCAGAGCTACTCACTGTTCATCTCTTATGATAACAATAAACCAACATCTATTGAGCATTTAGCAGACACTGTTTTATGAGCTTTTCATGAAGCTCTGAGGTTGGTACTGTTATTACCCCCATTTTACAGGATGCAAAAAAAAATGGAGGCATTGAGAAGTGAAGAAACTTATCCAAAGTCATGGAGGTGGGGTAAGTGGTAGAGCTGGGATTTGAAGCCAGAATTATTACATGACTCCTTATTCAGTACACCAATCAGCTTCTTTATTTTATTAGAGATAATGAGTTTCTTTGAAAGAATTCATCTGAATGAAGAGTGATTTGGATTAAAAAATAATGTTACTATAATTATATCCTCTGGAGTTTTCAGATTTCATTGGTTCAGTCATCATCCTCTAGGTTGGGTTGGTCAAGAAACTCCTATTACTCTTTCTATCCAGTTAAAACCTTGGCCTCAACTTGACTTTTGCTTGCCCTTGGCCTTGCTAAGCCATGTCTTTCTGAATTTGACCTTGATTGTACCTGTAAACTGGCAAGATGCTGCAGCCTGACCTGGTCTTCCGGTTTTAGACTTTACTCCCCGGCTCACAGGGTTTGACCCTAGTCCATGACATTTCTACACACTAAATCCAGCTGATCCATTGGTCCCACACAGCTTGAGCATAAATTGGGATTAAGGTTAGTTGGACATACCTGGTGAAATGGTAGAGCAAGGGAGCCTGAGGAGCCTCCTGGGGGAGGACTCTTCCTCAGGGAAGGAGGAGCTAGATGGGAGTGATGATCCCGACCCAGTAAGAAAACTTTAGTTATCAGAGTGTAGAGGAGCAATCACTGTGGAACATGGTTGTCTGTCTTTCAGATTTGTCTCTTGGCCATGACCACCATGGACTCATGCCTCAGTCTTGTGGAGAATAGGAGGGATGTACATAATAAATCAAGAGAATTGGTTCACACAAAACTCCATTACATACCTGGGCACCAGCTGTGCTGCTTAACTATGTCTCTAACAGAGCCAAACCTGAATGACAAAGTTGGTCATTTAGTTACCAACATGGATGGAACACCCAGGGTGTTCAGAGTCCAATGCTTGGCTTCCTGCTGAGGAAAGAATATAAGTTCTCATTGAAAAGGGAGTATGGAATAGAGAAAGAACATGGTCTTTATTTGGCAGTGCCGGTGGGGAAAGGGAATAAAAATAGAGTATGTATGACCAGAAAGTACCAAAAATGTATATGAACTGCATATAACCCTGTTATCAGAGTAATCTGACCAGTTTTCATATCTTCAAATAAGGCTATTAATATCTACCTTGCATGGTTGTTGGTAGAGATTATATATTTATATACATGGATATATTTACATACATGGATATAAAATGCCTATCACATAAGGGCACTAATAAATGAAAGACCTTATTTATTGTTATTATTATTAATAATAGTAGTAGTAGTAACAGTAGTAGTAGCAGTACAGGCAGTAATATCATTATCGTTATTATTAACAAGCACAAAATATATTGTTTTAAGTAACAAAGAATGAATCTAAGGACAATCTGAATCATGTTTATGTTTTGTCTATTAGTGCCAGCTTTAGGACCTTAATCTATGTGATCTTATTCAATATATTCTGGATGTTATTTCTGTTGTACTGGCTGGTATGGACTTCCCTGGAAACAGGAATTTCTCTCCATCAAATTAAAAACTTGCTATGGAAGAGACTAATGTCTTACCAGCTTGACTGGAGGGTCTATTATAAGACATGGGGCTATCTGAAAGATGGATATACAGTCTCCCGCACTGAGCTTGAAGTCTCCCCAGAGATATAGATGCCATCGTCATCCTCCATTTTATTACTGATTAGTCACTTGGCATTATATATTACAAGTGACTTGGTACTACTATTGGGCTGAATTGGTGTGAGAGGGCAGGAAAAGTGATGGGAGCAGATTCGGTACAGAAGCCTCATCATAGTTGAGTCTATGGAATATCAAAAATCATCTTACCCTCCAATATTTTACAATTAGCAAGTATCCCCCAGACACTACACTAAGATATTTTCTTCATTTTTTAAGCCTGGGCACATTTTAAGGACCTATTGAATCTACGGGCTTCCAATTGAGTTATATTTAACATTAAAAAATGGTTTTGCAAAAAATATTTGATGTCTAAAAAGCCTTCTGAGCTGTTTTTATGAACATTTTAAAGCCTTTTTTCTCTGAAGGGATTGAAACCTGTATGGAGCTCTCTGTTGTTTCTGGCCCTAGCAGGCCAGATAGTGCTGGAATAGTGGAGGATGTTAGGATAGTCTGTCTCGTGTAGAGTATCTGCCTGGTGATCTGGAAGAGGTGAGAGACTTAATAGAGTTGTGGATCAGGTGTGGAGGAGGCACATTCTTTGTGCATGATGGCCAGACAGATATCTGAAGTCCCAAATATCACCTATTAAAACTTAGTTCAGGTCCCAGCTTCTTCAATGTTTTTCTCCCTCCTTCAGACTTTACCTTCTTCACTTTTTGAACCTTTATTGTTAAAACCACAGTGTTGGACACAGAGAAGTTGCTAAACTTAAATCTTACTTTGGAGAGGACATGTGGAGTGCATGGTGCCTGTTGGAAGAGTAAAAATACCCAAAAGGCATAAAGAGCCATTAGAGTTGGGTGAACATTAGGTGCAAAGCACCTGATCCAGTGGTTTTAAATGCAAATGCTGATAAGTGAAGCTGGTGGGTAAAAGACATTAGGGAGTGGTGGGTACTTCGGGGAAGCAGAAACTATGTTCTCCATCTACAATCATTAAAAAAAAAAGAACACTGTGTAGGCTAAGCAAAGTATATAAATGTGCCCAGTTTACCATACAGGTCTCAGCTTACAGAATCTCAACCCTCAAATTTATCAAATTTATCAAAGAGGAATCTAAGGCCTGAGAACTGCAGTGACTTGTTAAAAGGTGCCCAGCTACTAAATGGCAGAAAGAGAACTCGAACTTTAAGCTTTTTTAATGTAAGCACTTCAAGTCTAGGTTTTATTTTATTATATATTTTTTTTGTCATCACTGCCTTCTTAGGTTGAACCTTATAAATTTTAGAAAAAATATAAATCAGAGCCATATGAAACTAATGAAGCAAACTTATGAATCATCACAATGCCCAGTGCTGATACGGAGAAGTCTGATACATTGACAGAAGAGAAAGTATGAGTAAGTGGACTGAACATCAGATTGAGGAAATGAAAAATAGAACAAACTCATAAAAAAACTGGTTATGATCTAGAGAAGGCGGGCCTGAAATCACTTCTGGGCTGTAAGTGAAAAACCGAGAGTGGTTAGATGGGTGTGTGGGAGGGGGTTGGGGATAAGGGGAAAGGTGAAGGGATTTGGAAGCAGCTGGTAACCACAAGATGGCCTCAGGGTTTTTTTGAAAATTAATTTGGGGAAGGTATTCTATAATGTTGTAAAGATTTTGTTGGGTTTCCGATGGACATGCGTCCTATTTGGGAGACCACCTCAGGGATACTGTGGATACCTGATCATGGCATTGTACACCAGAAGCTAAACATTAATGAATGCCAACTATAATTTTATATATATAATGTGATGGTTCAGTGTGAGGTCGGAGGGATAGTGGATGGGGGGAGGGGGGTTCACAGTATGAGGGATATAAATGATGAACGTCTAAGTATTACCTTGTTTTGTACACCTGAAACTAATAAATAAATAAATTAATTAAAAAAAATAAAGTTAAGATTATGGGTTAAAAAAAAAAAAGGAAAACCTCAAGAGAGATAGAGGTTAGATGCGACAAGGGAGAGTGACAGCAGCAGGCCCTTCTAAAGAGTTAGGTGAGGGAGTCTGAGACAAACATTTAAGAGACAGTCACCTATAGTTGATATTTGAGTTAGCAGTTTAAAAGCACACCCGTCGTTACTTAAGCTAAGAATTAGAGCAGAAAATATTTGCATTCATCTGGAGGCTATGATTCTGAGCAAGTGATGTGTACATGAGCATATGGATGTGTGTGCATGTTTCTGTGTGTCTTGATTGTAAGTTAAATACTACTGTATGTCTAAGATCAAATGTTTGATAAGAAAATGAGTTACACTGTACAAGCATCTGATGTCACCTGCTACATTTTGAGAGACAGCTTCTCCTGGGGAGAATTGTACCATCCATATGCATCACAGTCCTCACTGAATTTTTGCTAATTTTTATGTGCAGTTAGAAGTTGATAATATTTGCACATGTGAGGTGCCAATTTAGGCCGTCTGTTTTCATAATCAACTGCATGATATAATTTTGAGTGTTGACACCATTCAATAACAACCCCTAAAGAATCAAATTTTGGCTAGATTTAAGAAACCCATAAAGTGGATTACATCAGGGACATAGTCATGTTGTACATATTGGGGTGGTAGGCTCAAATCTCAGTTCAATTATTTAGGTTTTTAGAGTACAAATTAATTTCTGCTTGAGTCCTTATACTGCTCAGATATCAGAACTCACTATTATTCTATTCAAGGATACCTCGTTTTTTCCTAGGATCATGTACTGATCCTCCATGTCATCTACCTGGCAGGTTGCTCCTTTCACATTCCTCCACCAGTACCCTTTAGCGCTAATGGATCTCTCTGATACTTTCATGCATTATTTGAGAATTTGAGATTATTCTGCTTCTTCTAGGCTAAGATCAGGCTCAGAAATTTCTTTCCTTTCCATTCCCTAAGGTTTTGGCCAGGAAGCAGATAGCAAAGACCCCTTTTTGGGTTCCAGTCACATATATAGTCTCACAATTTCCCTGTCTTTCCTTCTCACATCAAAGAGTCTTTTATAATGTGAGGAAACATGAAATACTTCTATCCACAATAAACATGTTGGCTTTATCCTCTGTTTTTTCTAGTGCTCCCAGACCCAAAGCTTTTGGACTGCAAAGCTGACTGACTTTGTTTTCTCCTGCTTTTATTCAGTAATATCCATCCCCAAGGAAATAAACATATAATTGCTGAACTGATGGAGTTGAGAAAATGGTGACGGTCATTGGGATAGAGACTGGACCAGTTGGAGAAAAATGGTCTAAAATCATCCTGATCTAAAACTTGAATGATGTAAAAACATCACGGTCACGAGCAGCAAGACTGTTATTTATTATTTGTTATCTAAATACTCCTCTTGATCTATTATGTGCACTTTTTTGTTACTTCTAAAGGACCAAGATTAAACTTTTTGGAGCTAGTCATACCATTCTTATTCCAAGGATTTGCTGAGATTCTAAGGTGTAGTATCAGGGACCATCTGTGCCTTGGGAACTAGGCAAGCAGCCCATGAGACAATTGAATGATGCCAAATCTACCTACCCATCTCCTCCCAATTTAGTGTCTAGTGAAGTTATTACCCTGCACAAAAATGTTATTTTTTATTTTTAAAAATTTATTGGGATGACAATTGTTAATGAAATTACATAATTTCAGGTGTACAATTCTGTATTACATCATCTATAAATCCCATTGTGTGTTCACCACCCAGAGTCAGTTCTCCTTCCATCACCATATATTTGATCCCCCTTACCCTCATCTCCCACCCCCCAACCCCCTTACCCTCTGGTAACCACTACACTATTGTCTGTGTCTATGAGTTTCACAAAAATGTTATTTAATGGACTCTTTTGAAAGGGCTAAACTACCACCCTTTAACTATCCTGAAGAAGCAGTGTACTCCTTGGCGTGTCTAAGATTTCTAGTTGGAAATCCAGATAGTGTTGCAAATCTTTTCAAGACTTAACACTTCTAAAAAAAAAAAAAAGACTTAACACTTCTGCTTGAAAAATGTGTGTGTACACATGCATTCATTCACATAGGGAGAAAGGTCAAAAAGGAACACAAACAACAGAGAGAAAAGAACCAATTATGGCAGTATAGTATAGGAGACAATGAAATGATATCAGATTTCAGAAAACCAATAAGTACTCAAATTATGGGTAGAAGCAATAGAAAGGAGTTTATTCTTGGAGGCTTAAAATAGGAAACTTGACTTTGTTTTCAATTACAGACAGAGGATTGCAAGCCAGGGGGAAAAAAAAAAGAAGCTGCAAATGTTAATTCAAGCTCATTGCCCCTTTCCTGCTCTCTTTCCACCATACATCATCATTCCATGGTGAGAAATAATGATCATGTTCCTCCCTTGGAAGATTGGGTAATGAGAAGCATGGTGAGAGGAAATGACTTTCTCAGCTAATTCTCAGCTGAGGTTGAAGGACGCATAAGTAGGGGCTCCCAGAGTGCCTTGTCATATGCTCTTCCAGAGCAGACTCTGCCTGGTTAACTCAGCTGGTCAGAGTCCTATGCTAATGAAACCAAGGTTGTGGGTTTCTTCTAATTTGGGCCAGGTAGCATTACTCTGCTCTCAGCTACAGAGTGGACCCAGGACATAAATTTTAACCCTAAGGGTAGCTTCAGTCTGAGCCTCAAGCTAAGACCTTAACCCTGATCATAGGCTGAAGTCTAATCCTTGTCGTAGGCTGAGTCCCTAACCCTGGCCAACTACCTCAGATATATGAATTATTGTTCATAAAAGGGACAAGGAAAGAAGGTAAGGGTGTTGTAATATATCTTCATTACTTCTACTAACACACACACACACACACACACACACACACACAACAACAACAACAACAACAACGAACACAACAAGCTTACCCTGCTAATAGGATAGGAATGACCTACTTTCATATAATAACAAATATTACATACATGCGTTTATACTAGAAATCACAAGACTAGAGTGAATATGAGAACTGTTGCCCCTAGCTCTGAGGATAGAAGCTAGGATAAAAGTGATAAGTTCTCTTTGAAAATGTATCTGGCATTTTTTTATTTTATAAATGGAAAAATAACAAATTTTGTTAGTTTATCTTGCTTTACTTTTTTATGTTTAAAATTCCAAGACCAATGGCCATGAGACCTGTTTGTGAAAATGATACCTAATACTGAAAACCCCTTTTGTTTTTGAATCATTTACCCCTCAGCATCTGACACCTGCAACATTAGTCACTCTTTTGGGTTTTATACTTTGGCAGCCCCTGTTTAATTGTGGATCTTACTTGGAATCTTCCCAAACACACACACACACACACACACACACACACACACTCTCTCTCTCTCTCTCTCTCTCTCTCTCTCTCTCTCTCTCTCTCTCTCTCTCTCTCACACACACACACACACACACACACACATATGCTGATAATTAAAATGCATTTGAGAAAGGAGTCCTTCATGCGTAACTAAAACGAACTTTCCAGAATTCCAACCAGTCCAAACACTGGTGGGTAAAGTATACAAGAGTTTTAACAACAAACTGAACAATGAAGACTTAAAATGGAGTAAATCTCACTTGATACTTAACAAAATATATTTATTGCGTGCCAGAATCTTACTTCCAGTATTTGTACAAGCATAGGGGTAAACTAATTTTAGATACCTAAAGGGCAGGGAAAGAGGGGAGTGACTCTCCACTTCTAACCAATAATCAAGGCCTAGGTAATTAATTGAGGTTTGCTGGAAGTTAGAGTATTTCACATATGCTGCCCAGAGACAAGCTTTTGGCCTGTTTGAGATTTCTAGTTGGATGTACAGACATAAAAGTGCATGTTTTCAAATCTTCACACTTCCAGTTACAAGGAAACTCCCATCTATTAAGGAAGCATAAAGTTCGGATTGGCAGAAAAGATGGTAGCACTACAAAATGCTGTCTTCTGTATCTTCAATCTCTTCCCCTCATCTCAGTTTTTAATCAGCCTCAAGTAAGTTGATGCCTTAACATAAACAAAAGAACAATTGTCCTTTATTCTTATTCTCTCTCCTAGCCAAAATGTATCAAAAAATAGGGAAAACTCACTATCTTAACTTCCTCACCTATATTTACTTTAAAATTTCAATTTTATTGAGGCATAATTTACATATAATAAAATGCATTCTTTAATGAGTTTTGACATATTTATACACCTATGGTGTGTATCTATCACCACAATCATGATATTGAGCATTTTCTAAACCTCAAGTCAGTAGCCTGTTCTCAATCAGTCCTTCACCTACTAGCCCCAGGCAATGACTTAGTTGATGGAGTTGATGGGGTACAGCATGTGCATTTTTACATCTGACTTTGGCTAACCGTACATTTTAGGAATTCATCCATGTTATGGCATGTATCAGTAGTTTGTTAGCTGTAGGTTTTGTAGAATGCCTTTTTATCAGTTTGAGGATGTTCCATTATTTGCTAACTTTGCTAAGACTTTTATTAGGAACGGATGGTGATTTTTGTCTAATGTGTTTCCTGCACCTGTTGAAATGGTCATGTTTTTACTTTTTCAGTCTCTTAATAAGGTGACTTAGTTTGATTGATTTTCAAATATTAAGTCAACCTTGCAATACTGAGGTAAAACCCACTTGGTTATAGTATATTATTCCTTTTATACATGAATGTGGTTGGATTTGGGTTTTTACATTTTCTTTTCTTTATTTTTTAGTTGAAAGTTATTGGGGTGGCAATGTTTAGTAATAGTACATAGGTTTCAAGTGTACAATTCTGTAATACATCAACTATATATCACATTGTGTGTTCAGCACCCAGAGTCAGTTCTCCTTCTATCACCATATATTTGAACCACTTAAGAATGTATCTTTTCTATTAATAAAAATTAAGAATAGAAGTAGCATATGACCCCTCAATCCCTCTCCTGGGTATCTACACCAAAAATTTGAAAACATTTATCCATAAAAACATACGTGCTCCAATGTTCATTGCAGCTTATTTACGGTGGCCAAGACATGGAAACAACCGAAATGTCCTTCAGTAGATGAATGGATAAAGAAGTTGTAGTATATATACACAATGGAATACTATTCGGCCATAAGAAAAGATTAAATAGTACCATTTGCAACAACATGGATGGATCTTGAGATTATAATGCTAGGTGAAATAAATCAGACGGAAAAAGTAGAGAACCATACGATTTCACTGATATGTTGTATATAAAACTGAAAACAACAAAAGAAGAAGACAAATAAATGAGAGACAAAAACTCATAGACACAGACAATAGTTTAGTGGTGACCAGGTGGTAAGGGGGAGGGGGGTGGTAGATGAGGGGATAGAGGATCCAATATGTGGTGATGGAAGGAGAACTGACTCTGGGTGGTGAACACACAATGTGATATATAGATGATGTATTACACAATTGGACACTTGAAACCTATGTAACTTTACTAACAATTGTCACCCCAATAAACTTTAATTTAAAAAAAGAATGTATCTTTTCATGAGGGATATTGGTATGTAGTTTTCGTGCCATGTAATGTCTTTGTTATGCTTTGGTAATAGGAATGCTGGCCTCATAGAATGAGTTGTGAAGTATTCCTTCCACTTCAATTTTCTAGAAGAGTTTGTGTTGAACTCTTTGTGTTATTTCTTTTTTTAAGTTTGTGTTATTTCTTTTTAAAGTGTTTGATAGAATTTGCCAATGAAACCGTTAGTACCTGAAGTTTTATTTCTGGGAATGTTTTTTAACTACAAATTCAATTTCTTTAATAGAGATAGGTATATTCAGGTTATCTATTTATTCTTGAGTTAGCTTCGGTAGTTTATGTCTTTCAAGGAATTTGTCTCTTTCTCCTAAGTTGTTTTTTCAGCCAATGTACTTCACAATATTTTCTTTTTTTCCAAGTTGTTTCATTAATATCCTTTCTTTTTTAATTGTGGTAAAAGACACATAAGATTTACCATCTTAACTATTTTAAGTGTACATTTCAGTGACGTTAAGCACATTCACATTTACACTGTTGTGCGGCCATCACCACCATCATCTCCAGAACTTCTTCATTGTCCTAAACTGACACTCTGTCCCCATTGAACACTCACTCCCTTCTCCCTCCACCTCCCCCAGCCCTGACACCACTATCTACTTCCTGTCAATGTGAATCTGACTCCTCTAAAGACCTCATGTGAGTGGGGTCACACAGGATTTGTCCTGTGACTTGCTTATTTCACTCAGCACACCATGCTCCAGGTCCATCCACATGACAGCAGGGATCAGAATGTCCTTTTCTTTTTTTAAAGGCTGAGTGACATTCCACTGTGTGGATGCACCACATTTTCTGTATCTGTTCCTCCGTACATGAAGAGTTAGGTTGCTTCCACCTTTGACTGTCGTGACGAATGCCCTGTGGACATGGTGTGCAAATATCTATTCCAGGCTCTGCTTTTAATTCTTTTGTGTATATGCTCCCAGCGTGGAACTTCTCAACTCACATGGCAATTGAACTGCGGTGCTGGTATCCATAGCAGCCCAGGTTCCGGTTTATTCACACTCTCCACACACTGGTTACTTTCTGGTTTTCTTCACAATACTTTCTTAAAATACTTTTAATGTTTGTAGAATCTATAGTGATGTCACCACTCACATTCCTTACATTGGTAATTTCTCTTTTTCTTGATAAGCCTAGCTATAGCTTTACTAGTACTAGTAGTAGTAGTAGTAGTAGTAGTAGTAGTAGTAGTAGTAGTTTTAGATGTACAAAACAACGTAATGATGAGACATTTACACCACTCACAAAGTGATAACACCACCAAGTCTACTGCCCATCTGACATCATATACCTATTATAATACCATTGACTATATTTCCTATGCTGCAAACATCCCATGGACATACATACATTCTGACAGTTATGATTGTGAACTTGCCAGCATGCACTTACATTGGCAGCACTGTAAAAATAGCTTGGTAAGGTTTCATAACATTTGTATATCATTGTCTCACAGTTGCGTTCATGTAGACATGTGGCGTTGTCTTGTTGAGTGACATTCATCATTGTTGCATGTTTTTGTGTGCTGTCGTGAGAATGTCTGAGCTTGTATTAGAACAAAGAACAAACATTAAATATCTGGTTAAACTTCACAAGAGTAGATGTGAAATCAGGGACTTGTTAGTCCAAGTTTATGGGAATAATGCCATCGAAGAAGATGGCAGCATACAAATGGAATGAACATTTTCCTGAGAGGAGAGAATATGTCACTGATAAAGAGAGGTCAGGGCAGCCAGTAAGGAGCAGAAATGATAAAAACATTACAAAAATTGTGTGTCAAAATCATCGGCTGACTGTGAGAAGCATAGCAGACAAAGTAAACATTGATAGAGAAACAGGAAAATCTTCACTGAAAACCTTGGCATGAGAAAGATGTTTGCAAAAATGATCCTAAAGGAGCTCACCGATGAACAAAAGCAAAAGAGAGTCAAAGTTTGCAGAGACATTTTGGAAAGGCAAGATGATGTTTTGGGCTGTGTTATCACTGGTGATGAAATACGGGTGTGCCAATATGATGCTAAAACAAAGTGTCAAAGTGAACAATGGAACTCAGCCAATTCTCCACCACGAAAAGTGTTCTGTCAGTCCAAATCCAGAGTCAAAATGATATTGCTAATCTTTTTTGATATCAGAGGGATTATTCATTATGAATTTGTACCAATTGGACAGTTAACCTAGTTTACTAGTTGAAAATGCTGAGAAAATGGGGGTCATCAAAATAGTGGCGTGAGGTGAGCCTCTGTAAAGCTCCCCTGGAATTTACAATTAATTGGACAACAATACCTCCACAAAGGACTCCCTGGACAGTAGACAGTCAAGACGAAGAGGCCCACTACTGAATTCACCTCCAGGTGGGCGAATCACACGAGCGGGTGAGGAGGGAAGGGAGAAGTGCGGGGACAGAGCCATGCGGGCGCACGATGCAGACCTAGCTCAGTGCTCCGAGTTTGCTGCATCCCGGAACTATAGCAGCTGCGGGAGAGGGAAGAACCCGGACTGCTAGGGCTCCGCTTACGGGCCAACAGGGCTCCACAGGGCTGAGGGGGCAGCATATAACACGGCTGAACCCAATGCTCACGGCAGACACCTCGGAGCAAAGACTGAGGGAAGAAGGCTGAAAACAGTGGATTAAACCCTCACTGCCGAGCGGAGAACGGAAGCCTTAGGCACTGAGACTAGCCGCCCCCTCCCTACCATCCCAGAGTTCGCCCCACCCCCAACTGTCCGGTGCTAGAAGCGAAAAAGTAACAGTGTCAGATCGAAAGTACAGGATATTTGCTGTTCTGAGAACTGTGGACCGCAGAAACAGATTTGCAGCCCAACTAGTTCCGGCAAAGAGGAGGGAGATGTGGAAGCAGGACCAGCTATGGTGGTGGTCACCAACATTGCTCTGGGCCACCTCTTACAACTCACCCCACCACTGTCCCCACCTATCTGGGCAGATCCCTGCAGGAGTAAACAGAACTGCTGAAACATACGGGCTCTGAATTGGGTGCAAAAAGAGCTTTGGAACTTCAAAAGCTCTCTGCACCTCCACAGGGACGTGGCTCCCTATGACCCAGGTGAACTGTTAACAGAGAAGAGGCCTGTCTTACAGGGAATTGCCCCATTGTGTGAGAAGCTGGAATAGTGTAGAGAAAATATAGCACTACTGTGTCAGAGAGAAAAAAAAAAGGCTGCAGTCAGAGAGAAAACATGGAAAATAAAATATTCTACCAACAAGAATTAGAAAACCAAAGAAAGACCTCTTCCTATCAATCTGTTGCAGAAGCCACTCCTAAGCCACTCCTTAGACATCATAGATGTCTAAGAAGAGAAATAATAAATCAGTAATTGCCATGAATAACCAAAGCAACCAGACAGCTCAGAAAGAAAGTGAAAAGTCTCCAGAAAAGGAACTTAAATATATGGAAATATGTGACTTAAATTACAGAGAATTCAAGATTGCAGTTCTGAAAAAACTTAAGGAGATGCAAGAAAATACAGAAAGGCAATTTAATGAACACAGAAACACAATCAAAGAACAACATGAGCATTTTACGAAAGAGATTGAAATTTTAAAAAACAATCAAATGGAATTTCTGGAGATTAAGAACTCAATAGAAGACATTCAGAATGAAATAACCAGCTTAGGTAGTAGAGTTGACCAGATGAAGGAAATAATCAGTGACATCGAAGATAGAAACCTGGAAATTACTCAGATGGAAGAAGAAAGAGACTTGAGACTTAAAAGAAATGAAAGAACTCTACAAGAACTTTCTGACTCTATCAGAAAGAGCAATATAAGAATAATGGGCATACCAGAAGGAGAAGAAAGAGAGAAGTGAACAGAGAATATATTCAAAGAAATTGTTAATGAGAACTTCCCAAATTTGTGGACAGAACTGGATCCTCGAATCCAAGAAGCAAATACAACACCTAATTACCTCAAACCCAACAGGCCTTCTCCAAGGCACATTGTATTGAAGCTGTCTAAAATTAACACCAAAGAAAGAATCCTCAAGGCAGCCAGGGAAAAGAAGACGGTAACCTACAAAGGAAAGCCCATTAGATTATCATCAGATTTTTCATTTCTTGACCTGCACTACAAGAAATACTAAAGGAGGCTATTCGACCACCATCAACAGGGACAATTTGTGGCAAGCGAAACATGAAAATGGGGAGAGTAAAGTCCTGAACCGGAATACGGGAATGGAGAAAGTAAGCGTGCTGAAGAAAATGGAATAATCTAAATATCAAACTTTCTTTTACATAATCTTAAGGGTAACCACTCAAAAAAAATCCAAAACTGAAATATATCCTGTAATAAAAGAAGATACAGAGGGAAACATCATAGAATACCACCAAACAGAAATAATAGACAACAACAAAAAGGCAAAAAAACAATGGAGACACAACCTTACCAGAAAACTAAAGATAGAACGTTAGGAAATGCTCACATATCAATAATCACCCTAAATGTAAATGGACTGAACTCACCAATAAAAAGGCACAGAGTAGCAGATTGGATCAAAAAACTAAATCCAAATATATGCTGTCTACAAGAGACACATCTCAGCTACAAGGACAATTATAGACTCAAAGTGAAAGGGTGGAAATTGACACTCCAAGCAAATGGTACCCAGATAAAATCAGGTGTAGCCATAATGGTATCATATGAAACAGACTTCAGGGTATTAAAGGTAATAAGAGACAAAGATGGACATTTCATAATGGTAAAGGGGACTATACAACAAGAGGACATAGCAACCATCAATATTTATGTCCCCAAGCAGGGATCACCAAAATATACCAAGCAACTACTAAGACAACTAAAGACTGAAATTGACCCAAACACAATTATACTAGGGGACTTAAATACATCATTGACAGCTATGGATAGATCATCCAAACAGAAAATAAATAACGAAATAGCAGCCCTAAATGACACATTAGTTCAAATGGACATCATTGACATATATAGAGCACTTCATCCTAAAACAACAGACTATACATTCTTTTCGAGTGTACATGGACCATTCCCAAGGACAGACCATATATTGGGACATAAAATCATCCTCAGCAAATTTAAGAAGATTAAAGTCATACCAAGCATATTCTCTCATTAGAAGGCTTTGAAATTGGATATCAACTGCAAAAAGAAAGCAGGAAAAAACACAAATACATGGAGATTAAACAGCATACTTTTTTTTTTACTATAATTTTTTATTAAATTTATTGGGGTGACAATTGTTAGTAAATTTACATAGATTTCAGGTGTACAATTCTGTATTACATCGTCTATAGATCCCATTGTGTGTTCACCACCCAGAGTCAGTTCTCCTTCCATCACCATATATTTGATCCCCTTTACCCTCATCACCCACCCTCCACCCCCTTACCCTCTGGTAACCACTAAACTATTTTGTGTGTCTATGAGTTTTTGTTTCTCATGTTTGTCTTGTTCTTTTGTAGTTTTTGGTTTATATACCACATATCAGTGAAATCATCAGTGAAATCTGCTTTTTCTGATTTATTTCGTTTAGAATTATACTCCCAAGACCCATCCATGTTGTCACAAATGTTCCTATATCATCTTTTCTTACTGCCGAATAGTATTCCATTGTGTATATATACCACAACTTCTTTATCCACTCATCTGTCGAAGGACATTTTGGTTGTTTCCATGTCTTGGCCACCGTAAACAGAGCTGCAATGAACATTGCAGCTCACTTGTCTTTATGGATAAATATTTTCAATTTTTCGGTAGACACCCAGGACAGGGATTCCTGGGTCATATGGCAATTCTATTTGTAATTTTTTGAGGAACCTCCACACTGCCTTCCAAGCAGCTGCATCAGTCTGCATTCCCACCAACAGTGTATGAGGGTTCCTTTTTCTCCACAGCCTCTCCAACACTTGTTATTACTTGTCTTGTTCATGAGAGCCATTCTGACTAGGGTGAGGTGACATCACATTGTTGTTTTTATTTGCATTTCTCTGATGATTAGTGATGTTGAGCATTTTTTCATATGTCTATTTGGCATTTGTATGTCTGCTTTGGAGAAATGTCACTTCAGTCCTCTGCCCATTTTTCAATTGGGTTGTTCGTTTTTTGTTGTTGAGCTTCATGAGTTCCTTGTATATTTTGGATATTAGCCCTTTATCGAAGGCACTGTTTGCAAAAATCTTCTCCCATTCAGTCGGTTACCTCTTTATTTTGTCGATGGTTTCTTTTGCTGTGCAAAAGCTTTAAAGTTTCATATAGTCCCATTCGTTTCTTTTAGCTTTTAATTCCATTGCCTTTGGAGTCAAACTCATAAAATGCTCTTTGAACCCAAGGTCCATAAGTTTAATACCTATGTTTTCTTCTTTACAGTTTATTTTGTCTGGTCTTATGCTTAAGTCTTTGATCAATTTTGAATTAATTTTGGTACATTGTGACAGATAGCAGTCCCATTTCATTCTTTTGCATGGGACTATCCAATTCTGCGAGCACCATTTATTGAAGAGGCTATCTTCCCTCCATTGTATGTTTTTAGCTTCTTTGTCAAAAATTATCTGTCCATATTTATGTGGTTTTATTTCTGGGTTCTAAATTCTATTCCATTGGTCTATGTGTCTGTTTTTCTGCCAATACCGTGCTTTCTTGATTATTGTAGCACTGTAGTACAAGCTAAAGTCAGGGAGGTTGATACCTGCAGAACTGTTGTTTTTCTTCAGATTGCTTTGGCTATTCGGGGTCTTTTGTGGCTCCAAACAAATCTGATGATGTCTTGTTCTATTTCTTTAAAAAATGTCATTGGGATTTTGATGGGGATTGCATTAAATCTGTATATTGCTTTGGGTACTATGACCATTTTAACTATGTTGATTCTTCCAATCCATGAGCACAGAATGTCTAACCATTTCTTTGTGTCTTCTTCAAATTCTTTCAAAAATGTCTTATAGTTTTCAGCATATAGGTCCCTCACATCCTTGGATAAGTTTATTCCTAGGTATTTTATTCTTTTTGCTGCAATTGCAAAGGAAGTTGTTTTTTTGTATTTCTTTTTCTGAGATTTCATTATTAGTATATAGGAATTCAATGGACTTTTGTACTTTGATTTTGTAGCCACCAACTTTACTGTATTCGTTGATTGTCTCTAACAGCTTTTGGGTGGAGTCTTTAGGGTTTTCTATATGTAGCATCATGTCATCTGCAAAGAGTAATGATTAAAATTCTTCATTCCAAGTATGGATGCCTTTTATTTCTTTCTCTTTCCTGATTTTCTGCCAAAGACTTCCAACACTATGTTGAAAAGTAGAGGTGATAAGGGACAGCCCTGTCGTATTTCTGAGCATAGAGCAAAGGTCTTCAGTTTTTCAGCATTAATTATGAGATCAGCTGAAGGCTTGTCATATATGGCCTTTAATATGCTAAGTTATTTTCCTTTTATACCTATTTTATTAAGTGTTTTAATGATAAATGGATGTTGTATCTTATCAAATGCTTTTTCTGCATCAATTGATAGAATCATATGATTTTTGTCCTTTATTTTGTTTATGTGATGTATCACATTGATGGATTTGCGAATGTTGAACCATCCTTGTGACCCAGAGAGGAACTCCACTTGGTTATGATGAATAATTTTTTAAATACATTGTTGATTTCGATTTGCTAAAATTTTGTTTAGGATTTTTGCATCAGTATTCATCAGAGATATTTGTCTGTAGTTTTCTTTTTTTGTGTTGCTTTTACCAGGATTTGGTATCAGGGTAATATTAGCCTCAAAATGACTTAGGGAGTACTGTCTCTTCTTCAATATTTTGGAAAAGTTTGCGCAGGATTTGTATTAGATCCTCTTTCAAGATTTGGTAGAATTCCCTGGTAAAGCCATCTGGTCTCGGACTTTTGCTTTTGGGAAGGTTTTGGATTACTGATTAAATTTCGTTACTGATGATCAGTCTGTTTAGATTTTCCAGTTCTTCATGTTTCAGCCTTGCAAGGGTATGTGTTCCCAAAAACTTCTCCACTTCTTCTAGGTTATTGAATTTGGTGGCATGTAGCCCTTCATAGTATTCTTGCATGATCCTTTTTATTTCTGTGGTGTACGTGATAACTTCTTCTTTTCATTTCTGATTTTGTTAATTAGTGTCTTCTCTCTTTTTATCTTAGTGAGTATAGCCAAGGGTTTGTCAATTTTGTTAATCTTTTCAAAGAACCAGCTCTTTGTCACGTTAATTTTTTCTATTGTCTTTTTGCTCTCTATTTCATTTAGTTCTGCTATGATTTTTGTTATTTCCTTTCTTCTGCTGACCTTTTGTTTCACTTGTTCTTCTTTTTCTAGTTCTTTAATGTGTAACATGAGGTTATTTTTGGGGATTTTTCTTGTTTTTTGAGATAGGCAAGTAATGATATAAATTTCCTTCTTAAAACTGCTTTTCCTGCATCCCAAAAGATTTGGTAGGATGTATTTTCATTGTCATTTGTTTCTATTATCTTTTGATCTCTCCTCTAATTTCTTCTTTGACCCAGTCGTTCTTTAAAAGTATGTTATTTAATCTCCATGTATTTGTATATTATCCTGCTGTCTTTTTGCAGTTGTTATCCAATTTCAAAGATTTATATTCAGAGAATACTGTTGGTATGGTTTCAATCTTCTTAAATTTGCTGAGGCTGATTTTGTGTCCCAATATATGGTCTATCCTTGAGAATTTTCCATGTACCCTAGAAATGAATGTGTAGTCTGACGTTTTAGGATGAAGTGCTCTATACATGTCAATTATGTCCATTTCAACTAATGTGTCATTTAGGGCTGCTATTTCTTTATTTATTTTCTTTTTGGATGATCTATCCATAGCTGACAACGATGTATTAAGTCCCCTAGTATATTTGTGGTTTGGCCAATTTCTCCCTTTAGTTCTGTTAGTAGTTGCTTGGTATATTTCGGTACTCCCTCATTCGAGGAATAAACATTGATGACTGTTATGTCTTCTTGTTGTATAATCCCCTTTACCATTATGAAATGTCCATCTTACTCCAAAGGTAATGGAAGTAAAAGCTAAAATAACCAAATGGGACTATATGAAACTTAAAAGTTTCTGCTCAGCAAAAGAAACCATCGACAAAGTAAAGAGGCAACAGACTGAATGGGAGAAGATTTTTGCAAACAGTTCCACCGATAAGGGTCTAACATCCAAAATATACAAGGAACTCATGAAACTCAACAACGGAAAAACAAACAACCCAATAGAAAAATGGGCAGAGGACCTGAAAAGACATTTCTCCAAAGAGGACTTACAAATGGCAAATCGACATATGAAAAAATGCTCAACATCACTAATCATCAGAGAAATGCAAATAAAAACCACAATGAGATATCACCTCACCCCAGTCAGAATGGCTATCATCAACAAGACAAATAGCAACAAGTGTTGGAGAGGCTGTGGAGAAAAAGGAACCCTCATACACTATTGGTGGGAATGCAGAATGGTGCAGCTGCTATGGAAGGCAGTGTGGAGGTTACTCAAGAAATTACGAATAGAATTACATAGGGCGCAGCAATCACTCTCCTGGGTGTCTACCCAAAAAATTTGAAAGCATTTCTCTATAGTGACACGTGTACTCCAATGTTCATTGCAGCTTTGTTTACGGTGGCCAAGACATGGAAACAACCAAAATGTCATTCGATAGACGAATGTATAAAGAAGTTGTGGTATATATACACAATGGAATACTATTCAGCGTTAAGGAAAGATGATATAGGAACATTTGTGACAACATGGATGGATTGAGAGTATAATGCTAAGCGAAATAAGTCAGACAGAAAAAGCAGAGAACCCTATGATTTCACTGATATGTGGCATATAAACCAAAAACAAGACAAACAAATGAGAAAGAAAAACTCATAGACACAGACAATAGTTTAGTGGTTACCAGACGGTAAGGGGGGTTGCGGGAGGGAGATGAGGGTAAGGGAGATCAAATATATGGTGATGGAAGGAGAACTGACTCTGGGTGGTGAACACACAATGGGATTTATAGTTGATGTAATACAGAATTGTACTCCTGAAATTATGTAATTTCATTAACACTTGTCACCCCAATAAATAAATTAAAAAAAAAATAGAAATGTCCGTCTTTGTCTCTTGTTATCTTTTTCACCCTGAAGTCTGTTTCATTTGATATCATTATGGCTACACCTGATTTTATCTGGGTACCATTTGCTTGGAGTGTCAATTTCCATGCTTTCACTTTGAGTCTATGCTTGTCCTTCTAGCTGAGATATTTCTCTTGGAGACAGCATATGGTTGGGTTTAGTTTTTCGATCCAATCTGCTATTCTGTGACTTTTTGCTGGTGAGTTCAGTCCATTTACATTTAGAGTGATTATTGATATGTGAGAATTTCCTGTCATTCTATCTTTAGATTTCTGGTAAGGCTGTGTCTTCATTGTTTCTTTGCCTTTTTGTTGTTTTCTATTATTTCTGTGTCGTGGTAGTCTATGATGTTTCCCTCTGTTTCTTCATTTATTACAGTACATATTACAGTTTTGGATTTTTTTTTTGAGTGGTTACACTTAAGTTTATTGTAAAGAAAGTTTGATATTTAGAGTATTCCATTTTCTTCAGCACACTTACTTTCTCCTTTCCCATATTCTGGTTCATGCCTTTACTCTCCCCCTTTTTATGTTTTGGTTGCCACAAATTTCCTTGTTGATGGTGCTCGCATAGCCTCCTTTAGTATTTCTTGTAGTGCAGGTCGTGTATTAGAAATATCCTTCTGGTTCTTTATGTCTGGAAAGGTCATTATTCCTCCTTCATATCTAAAGGATATCTTTGCTGGATATATTATTCTTGGCTCATTATTTATTTCTTTCAATAGTTTCTATATTTGGTTCCACTCTCTCCGGGCTTCTAGTGATTCTGCTGAAAAATCTGATGATAATCTAATGGGCTTTCCTTTGTAGGTTACTTTCTTCTTTTCCCTGGCTTCCTTGAGGATTCTTTCTTTTTCGTTGATTTTAGACATGTTGAATACAATGTGCCCTGTAGAAGGCCTGTTGGGATTGAGGTAATTAGGTGTTCTATTTGCTTCTTGGATTTGAGGATCCAGTTCTGTCCACAATTTTGGGAAGTTCTCATCTCCTGTTTGTTTGAATATACTCTCTGTTCCCTTCCCTCTTTCTTCTCCTTCTGGTATGCCCATTATTCTTATATTGCTCTTTCTGATGGAGTCAGAAAGTTCTTGTAGAGTTCTTTCATTTCTTTTAAGTCTCAAGTCTCTTTCTTCTTCCATCTGTGTAATTTTCAGTTTTCTATCATTGATGTCACTAATTCTTTCCTCCATCTTGTGAACTCTACATCCTAAACTTTTAATTTCAATCTTAATTTCTTCTATTGAGTTCTTAATCCCCAGAAATTCTTTTTGGTTCTTTTCTTAAATTTCAATGTCTTTCGTAAAATGCTCATGTTGTTTGATTGTGTTTCTGAGTTCATTAATCTGCCTTTCTGTGTTTTCTTGCATCTCATTGAGTTTTTTTAAAACTGCAATCTGAATTCTCTGTCATTTATGTCACATATTTCCATATTTTTAAGTTCCTTTTCTGGATATTTTTCATTTTCTTTCTGAGTTGTCTTGTTGCCTTGGTTATTCATGGCAATTACTGATTTTTTTTTCTCTTCCTAAACATGTAGAGGAGTGGCTTCTGCAACAGGTTGATAGGAAGAGGTCTTTCTTTTGTTTTCCAGTACTTGTTGGTATTATGTTTTATTTTCTCTCCGACTGCAGCCTTTTTGTTCTCCCTCACACAGTAGTGCTATGTTTTCTCTACAGTATTCCAGATTCTCACGCAATGGGGGGATTTCCTGGAAAACAGGTTTCTCCTCTGTTAATAATTTGCATGGGTCACCGGGCGCAGTGTCCCTTTGGGTATGTGGAGAGCTTTTGTAGTTCCAAAGCTCTTTCTGCCCCAGATTCAGAGCCCTGTGTTTCCTCAGGGCTGTTTACTCTTGCAGGGATCCACCCAGATAGGTGTGATCAGGGGTGGGGTGAGCTGTGAGAGGTGGCCCAGAGCAATGGTGGCGACCACCAGCACAGCAGGTCCTGCTTCCACAGCTCCCTCCATTTTGCTGGAACTAGTTGGGCTGTGAATCTGTGTCTGTGGTCCACAGTTCTCAGAACAGCAAATATTCTGTTCTTTTGATCTGACACTGCTACTATTCCACTTGTAGCACCGAGCAGGTGGTGGCTAGGTGAGCTCTGGGAGGGTAGGGAGGTGGCAGCTGGTCTCAGTGTCTAAGTCTTTCATTCTCTGCTCGGCAGTGAGGGCTTAAACCACCGTTTTCAGCTTTCTTCCCTCAGTCTTTTCTCCAAGGTCTCTGCCGTGAGTGTTGGGTTTAGCCCTGTTATATGCTGCCCCCTCAGCCCTTGGGCCATAAGCGGAGCCCTAGCAGTCCGAGGTCTTCCCTCTCCCGCAGCTGCAGTAGTTCCGGGATGCAGCGAGCTCGGAGCACTGAGCTAGGTCTGCGTCCTGTGTCTGCGTGGCTCCTTCTCCGCACTTTTCCCTCCGTCCTCTGCCTACTTGTGTGATTCGCCCATCTTTAGTTGAATTCAGTAGTGGGCCTCTTTGTCTTGCCTGTCTGGTGTGCAAGGAGTCGTTTGTGAAGTTATTGTTGTTCGATTAGTTGTAAATTCCAGGGGAGCTTTACAGAGGCTTACCTCATGCAGCCATTTTGATGACATCAATCTTCTAATGATTTTTTTAATTATTAATTTTTTTCAGTTACAGTTGACATTCAGTATTATTTTATATTATTTTTAAGTGTACTGCATACTTTGGTGTGTTTTTCCATGTGGCTATTTCAGGTCACAGCCATTAGTGTGGGACCTGAAATTCCCATCATTCTTCTTTATTCCTGCATGTTCAGGAAATTTATGAGAATGCAAAAATAGTCTCCATTGGTTATTTCCAGTAAAGAGGTATTAGCCTAGATCACAGGGCTCTTTGGAATGATTTTTAGACTAGTAGGTTATAATGGTGAGGAAGGGACTTGCTAAAGAAATACTACAGCATAAATTGTGGGGAAGGTGTGTGACGGCAGTGCCCAAGTACCCAGTGTGAGGATATTGACGAACCAGGGTGGGAGTAGTGATGGAAAGAGGCAGTGATTCCACAAACTAGCTTCCACTTACCTCAGCTTAAGTTAACAACTGTGTGCATTACTTTGGTTTCTATATGGGAATTTGATGGCAAAATATGTTGTTTTTTTTTAAATTTGTGAGAAAGAAAAATCCTAACCTTTTATCAAATGACACTGTGAGATTTATAATTCGTTAATAGTGGCTATCTCCTGAAGGGACTGTCATTTTTCAAATGATTCTCACCAGATTATGGTGGGATCAATAGAAGTTGAATAATTAAAATTAAACACTACTATATCTCTCTCAATAACACTGTGAAGAATGATGTATGACAGAATTAATTAAAGTTTTCAGACACCATGGCTACATGTATAGATCATGGGGGATATTTTTAGAATTTGATTTCTGATGAGACTTACAATGGGCCTTGCAAAATTTGAGATTCCTCCTGAGCCCTGCGTTGTGTGCTCTGGGAGTGCTGACAAGGCCAGGGAACACTGACCTGACTTTGTGCCAAATTTCAAAAAGTCTAAACAGGGGTGGCCGGTTAGTTAGCTCAGTTGGTTAGAGCATGGTGCTCTTAACAACAAGGTTGCTTGTTTGATCACCTCATAGGACTGTGAGCTGTGCCTTACACAACTAGATTGAAACAACTATTTGACTTGGAGCTGACAGGTCCTGGTAAAACACACCTTGAAAAAAATGTCTTAACATAAAATTCTGTGGCAGAGATGGTTGCTAACTGAATGCACAGATAAATTGATTTGGAGAGGGAGGGGTTCTGAAAAAAATATTACTTAATAATTTTCTTTCTCATAACATTTGTTTAGCCACTGGAGAGACAATCTGGAATAACTCAGATTACTTGAGTTACTTGAGTTCTAGACCTAACCCTGACATACTAGATCTGTAACATTAAATAGTTGCACAAATCTCTCATATATAAGATGATAGGGTGCTGTCATCTGCTTGCCTTTTCTGGTGATTCTACTTGCAAAATCTCTATCTCCACAGTTACTATCCTGATTCAGGCCACTGCAATTATCCTATTACTCTCCCTCCAATCTGCAGTTCACACTATAGCCTTGAAAGCTCAGAGAGAAAGGGGTAAGAGTGGCATAAGATGAGTCTTAACCCATCTGAGTTCCAGAACACAGGGAAAACAAAGTAAACAAAGTTAGTTTGTGAAGTGTTTGGCAATCTTGTTTCAGTTGGTGGGAAAAGATAGCATCCACTTTTGGATCACTAAGCTGCCTGGAGTTTCTTTCTTCTCTTGAATATGGTGGCAGGTAGTGATTTATAAAATCTTAGCTTCCATATAGCTATTTCCCTTTCTCTTACAGGTAAGAGGTACGTATGTCTCACCTACTTTTAAATTTAGCTGACACATTAGTTTATCTTTTAAAAGACCTATTCAGGTCTCCTCCCTCTGGTTTACTTACTGTTACACTTAGGCATCACATGCCCTTTTCTCAAGTATCTCTTATTTATGCCACCCAACTTTGTTTTTTTCAAAAATGTTTATGGAACTGGAACCTTAAAAAGGTGAAGTAGACAGCTGCATATATAGTAGGATTTCACAGACTCCTAAGATATCAAAGTCGGAAGGGGCCTTAGGGACCATCTGTGCCAAGTCTCTGGAAGCAGTGCAGTCCGACAGGCAAATACAAATAGAAATCCTTCTTCTATCACTCACAAGCTTTGCAGATTTGTGTAAGTCACATAACTCTTTAAAACCTAACATTCCTTATCTGTAAATAAGCATTGTAACAATTGCTTGGGAAGATTAAGGGGATGGTTGATATAAACAGCCTCAAGTACAAGCCTCAAGCTTTTACCATGCACTTGGTAAGAGCTCTATACATTTTTTTCCCTCAATATCCTTCCTTTCATTTTATTGAGGACACTGAGACTAAGAGAGAAGTGACTTCCCTGAGGTCATATAGCTAGATGGAGTCCAGATTATAACTCAAATCTCATGTTCTTTGTTCATGTTTGTGGTTATACTTAGAAGCTCCCTGCTCTGGCGCAGGAATTGGTAGAGATTGGGGTTGGGAAGACCTTGTGTTGCTGGCCTATATGATAGGGGAAGAGAAGAGGGAGGGGAGGAGGATAGTAAAGCCAGTGAAGATAAATTTCACCTCCCTCCTAATTTTACTGAGGGCTACAATTGCTGCCCTCATCCTGGAACATGATTTGTTCTCATTTATCATTGATAAGTTCTACCTATGAGTTTATCTGTTGTCAGCATACAGCACTGCGGGAGACAGGGAGAGCCCTGATCCCTGGGGGAGCTTCCCAGCAGCATGTTATATGATACTAGGAGGAGTCAGCTAAGAGGAGTGATCAGCATCTAGGGACTAATTGACAAATGACTGGATTCTGAGATTGTTAGAAAATGACACATGAATGCATTTCTGACAATTAATTGCAGGCAGAACTTAACAGTTGTTACAGAGTAAACTGCCTTGTGGTCATTCAGATTTTTTTTTTCATATTTCAAATGATACCATTAGGAGACTGAAATCCCCCCCCAAGTTTTTATAATTTATGAATGCCTAAGGAATAATGAATGCATTCACATGATAGATCACTCATTCTAACCAGAATAGGTTTTTCTGTCTTTGCATTTTATTAGGTTGGTGCAAAAGTAATTGCGGTCTTTGTAGTTATTTTTAAACAGCAATTACTTTTGCACCAACCCAGTAGTATTTCTTTATTTGCAGTTAAAATTTTGAGGTATTTCTAAGTTGCTATGTTACTTTAGCTTTTTTAAATTAGTTTTAGGTGCATAAAACAATTTAATAGTTAGACATTTATCATTTATTTCCCTCACACAGTGTCAATCCCCCTCCGCCATCCACTATCCCTGTGACATCGCACACAGCCATTACATTTCCACTGTCTCTATTCCTAATGCTGTACTCCGCTTCTTGTAAATATATACATATATATATATATATATATATACACACACATATATATGTGTATATATATATATATATATATATATGTACGTATGCTGTACTCCGCTTCTTGTGTGTGTATATATATATACATATATACATATACACATATATGTGTATATATACATATATATACATATATATATATATACATATATACGTATATATATGTATATATAATTGTAGTTGACATTCATTGTTGTTCAGCTCCAGCTTCAGGTGTACAGTGCAGTGATCAGGTATCTACATCTTCCCCGAGGTGGAGGAGACTGAAATTTGTTTTAAGAACTGTTATGCACAGCTCAAAGCTACAACAAATGGCAATTATATTGGATGTTTCATATTTGGGTACTCCTAAAGTTGTTGCTGTCAGACATTTATTGTCTGTTCTACTTATAAATATTTATTTCTATGAATATTCTGGCACCATGGTTCAGTTCCTATTTTCCCAATAGTGTCAGGGATATGTCAGTAAACACCATAAAAACACATCTCGATGTTGTTGACCATAAGGCTCTGAGGTCTAGGTAGAGTAGGTACTGCTTACTTCACTTTATTTGTTTACCTACATAAGAGACTCCCTCCCATATTTTACTGGTGGATTATAAATTGCTGTTGGTAACTTTTTATCTTTGCAATAGTAAGGTAACATTGCTGATATATAGTCAGTTAGACAGGATGTGCCCTTTGAATTGTGTCTCTACTGGTGTGGCATGGGATTTCTCTGAGTCCATCTTACTTTTTTTCTTTTCTTTTTTTGGTTCTCTTAGTGTCCAACTCTACTCTAGATAGCTGTCAGATTGCTAGGGTTAAAGCTTAGTATGTAGTAAGTGTTAGGGGCTCAGTCTGGGGCCAAGGTTGGCTAGATGTCAGGGGTCATAACTGTATCAGTTCCCTTTGGTGGAATGATTAATTCAGACTGGCCCCAATTGAACTTTTCCTGAAACCCTAAAGGGAATTTATGTATATGATCCAGCACCTACCATATTCTGCTCAGAGAGAGTACAGTCTTGAGGGAAGAGAGTCAGAGCTGGAAGGTAGAGGACAAAGGTAGAAGGAAGGGAAGGTCAGAAGCATGTATAGGCTAGGAAAACATATGAGTCAGCTGCCACTGTGGGATGCCTAATGGCATCAGGCTGTAACAGATGGATAGTGCAGTAAAAGAACATGGAGACTGAGGAACACTGGAAACAAACCTCACATATTTCACAACTTTGCCTTTTACACCTTCCATAGACTCCAGCACTTCTGTCTGGAGGGATTTTAAGTGGAGGCATTTTAGAATATCACATATGGAGTGACAGCTGTGATGTTTTTCGCTCCACTCTTGAGTCCATGAACTACTTTTAAACTGTTATCACCTTGAGTAATCTCCTGGTCCCATTAGTAGTCAGGATCTTTGCATGCAAGGATTTCCATTCTGATCACATAGGATGCTGTTTAACTTGGAAGTCTGGGCCTGCTGCCAGGCATCTTGCCTGGAGAGGACAAGTCTTTTCACTGGCTGCTGAATGTGCTGCTGGATGTGATAATCAGAGGAGGTAAAAGGTCTCAGAGGAAATCCCTTCTAAAGGCATTCAACTTTAGTGTCACTGCAGATGCTTAGTGCAGTTTTGTAAGGAAGACAGGAAATGCCCTTGGTGTCTGCTAGGGGACAAAGGCTAGAATGCAGTTGCATGACAACCAGTTCAACAATGCTCTAGTGAAGAATCAGGCAATCCAAGGAGACTGTGACTTAGAAGAGCACTAAAACAGTGTTTCCCTTCTGTACATGTACCATATACTTTTTATCCAATCATCTATTGAAGGACAATTCAGTTGTTTCCATGTATTGGTCATCATGTGTAGTGCTGCAGTGAAAACAGGGGTATATATTTACAAATAAATGTTTTCAAAATTTTGGGGTAGATGCCCAGAAGTGGCACTGCCCAGCTGTATGGTAATTCTATTATTAATGCTTTTAGGAACCTCTATACTGTTTTTCAGTGTCTGTACCAATTTACCTTCCCACCAGCAATGTATGAGCATTCCTACTTATCCATAACCTCTCCAATGTTTATTACTTGTCTTGTTGATAAGACCCATTCTAACAGAAGTGAGGTGATATCTCATTGTGGTTTTGATTTGCAATTCCCTAATGGCCAGTGAAGTTGCTCCTCTTGAAATACTTCCATTTGCAATAACAAGGATGGATATTGAGAATGTCATACTAAGTGAAATACGAAAAGATCTGACAATTAAGTTTGTGAACTTGTTGCAACCTTTGATGTTGCTAACCTTTTTGTTTTTCATCAGAGGGAATATTCATTATGAATTTGTATCAACTGGACAAATTAACCAAGTTTACTATTTGAAAGTGCTGAAAAAGCTGTGTGAAAAAGTTAGACAACCTGAACTTTTTGCCAACAATTCATGGCTCTTGCATCGCCACAATGCACCAGCTCACACAGCACTGTCTGTGAGGGAGTTTTTAGCCAGTAAAAAACTGTATTGGAATGCTCTCCCTGCTCACCTGATCTGGCCAAAACTTCTTTGTTTTCCCAAAGATAAAGGAAATATTAAAATGAAGACATTTTGATGATAATCAGAATGTCAAGGGTAATACAATGACAGCTCCGATGGCAATTCCAGAAAAAGAGTTCCAAAATTGCTTTGAAGGGTGGACGAGGTGTTGGCGTCAGTGCATAGCTTCCCAAGGGGAGTACTTTGAAGGTGACTGTAGTGATATTCAGCAATGAGATATGTAGAACTTTTTCTAGGATGAGTTCCCGAACTTAATCATCTGACCTTATAAGCCAGATCGAAAAGGTTGAGAACCATATGACTTCACTCATATGCGGGATATAAAACTAAAAGTAACAATTAACTGCTATCATAGATAGCAGTATAGTGGTTACCAGAGGAAAAGGGGTATGGGGGTAGGTAGAAAAGGGTAAAGGGGGTCAAATATATGATGACGGAAGGAAATTTGACTTTGAGTGGTGAGCACACAATGCAATATACACATGATGTGTTATAGAATTGTACACCTGACACCTATATAATTTTATTAAACAATGTCACCTCAATAAATTTAATAAAAAGTAAATCTGAATATGACACGCTCCAAAAAAAAAATAAAACAGTGGTTCTCAAAACCACCTGGAAAATTTTTTAAACATGGGTTTCAAGGACTTTAAATGTGAAGATTTTGATTCATTCCATCTGGGGAGGGGCCATGGACTCTGCATTTAACAAATGCCTCAAATAGTTTTGATGCTAATGGTGCTGGAAACTAATGCAGTAACTATTCATTATTTCAAATTCTTTGAATTGAACTTTGTGGTTTTTCTGATGTGAGTTGAGCTGAAACTTCTGTTGGGGTCTGTCACATTGCAAACAAGTTCAAAATGAGAGAATGGTTTACCTGCATAAGACAATACTCTGATTCTAGAAGAATCATGCATTTGCAGGCACTGTTAGACTATTGCTTTGTGTACTAAAAATTAGTACTCTTTGCACATTTCTGATAAGTCTTTTCCTTTATTTGTGGGAAGCTCCATAGGGCTTCTCATATAGAATGCTTTTCCAAGTTTTGTTTAATGTTGAATGACAGAATAAAAATCCATTTCTGGTGGAAAAAAAAATCCATGATTCAGGTTGACTAGATTGATTTCCTTATAGTTTATTTAAGTTATTAATTTGGGGTGAAGTGAAAGCGTAAATGGGGAGAACAGTAGTTGAATTGAATAGAAAGATAGACTTCAATTAAAGGACTTTTGTGCTTCTTAGCATAGAGATTTCTACCAGTTACCCCCTACACCAAGGAAAATCCTATTATCAAGCCCAAAGCATTAAAATCCAGAAAAGAGGGAACGAGAGAAACGCAGTGGAAGTGAGAAAGTAAGAAAGGGAGAAAGAGTCAAAGAGATATATAAAGAGTCTAGAAAAGCTTCTGAGGTCTTTAGATTTTTTTTTAGCTTGGTGCTGTCTTGGGGACTTAGTCAATTTTCTCTAAAACTGACTTCCTCTTAGAGTCTAGGCAATGATGAGGTATATAGGAAGATTTAGAAATAGAGGAACACTCAGCCTAATCCCAGCAAATTCTCCACAGCCTATTCTCCAGCAGCATCCTAAAACTGTTCCTACACCATCCTAGTTGTAGCTTAACTTTTTCATATATTATAGTCCCCTGTTGTACATGGGGGATAATTTCCAAGATTCCCAGTGGATGCTTGAAACCAGAGATAGTACCAAACCCTAAATATCCTGTGCTTTTTACCCATACATACATACAACTTATGAAGACTTACTTTGGGTGATATACTTTCTGCTTAACTCGTTCAACTTTGCCAGAAATATGGCAGCAGCTCTTTATTGGCAGGAGCAGCTTCTCCAGTAATTTTTATATTTTCAGTCCAAATCTATTCCTCGGTCTGTGTAACCATCTCTTATTTGCCATAAATAACTTGGTGTCACTTGTTTCAGGGGATCCCTTGCTGAAGTCTTCGTATAGGCTCAATGTTTTCTGGCACAAGTTGCTGTCATTTGGAACACATTTTCTGTTCATGATTCCTATAGCAGGTGTCTTCCACCCATATATATAATTCCTTTTCCATTTTAAGTGACCATTTATGAACCATGGCCATTACTTTTATAGTCTGAAGTACAACAGCAAAACTAGCACATTTTTTTAAAAACAATTTTTATTTTAACAAAATTTATTTGTGTGACGATGGTTAGTAAAATTGCATGGGTTTCAAGTGTACAATTCTGTAACACCTTACCTATATATCACATTGTGTCTTCATCACCCTAAGTCAGTTCCCCTTCCATCACCATACATTTGACCCCCTTTACCATCTTCTACCATCTCCCCTCCCCCTTACCTTCTGGTAACTACTAAACTGTTGTCTGTTTCTTTATTTGTTTGTCTTGTTCCTTTGTTGCTTTCAGTTTTATATCCCACACATGAGTGAAGTCATATGGTTCTCGACTTTCTCTGTCTGACTTGTTGTGCTTAGCATAATAATCTCAAGATCCATCCATGTTGTCACAAATGGCAGTATTTCATCTTTTCTTATGGCAAAGTAGTATACCATTGTGTATATGTACCACATCTTGATCCTATCATCTATCGAAGTACACTTTGGTTGTTTCCATGTCTTGGCACTGTAAATAAAGCTGCAATGAACAACAGTGTACATATATCTATATGGATGAATGTTTTCAGATATTTTGGTTAGATACCCAGGAGAAGGAATGCTACGTCATATGGTAATTCTGTTCTTAAATTTTTGAGGAACCTTCACAATGCCTTTTATAGTGGCTGTACCAATCTACAAGCCGCCAGCAGTGTATAAGGTTTCCATTTTTCTCCATAGCCTCTTCAACACTAGTTATTATTTGTCTTGTTGATGATAGCCATTCTAACATGTGTAAGGTGATATCTCATTGTGGTTGTGATTTGCACACCCCTAACAACTAGTGAAGCTGAGCATTTTTTTCATATATTTATTGGCCATTTCTATGTCTTCTTGGGAGAAGTTTCTGTTCATGTCTAGTGCCCATATTTTAATTGTATTGTTTGTCTTTTGGTAGTTGAGTAGTATGAGTTCTTTAATATTTTGGATACTAGCTCCTTATCAGAGGCATTGTTTGCAAATATCTTCTCCCATTTGATTAGTTTCCTCTTTGTTTTGATGTTGGTTTTTCCTTTGCTGTACAGAAGCTTTTTAGTTTAATATAGTCCCATTCATTTATTTTAGCTTTTACTTCCCTTGCTTTGAGATCAAATTTATAAAAACCCCTTTGAACCCAACGTCCATAAGTTTAGTACCTATGCTTTCATGTATGCAGTTTATTGTTTCAGGTTTTATGTTTAGGTCTTTGATCCATTTTGGGTTAATTTTAGTACATGGTGACAGATAGCAGTCTAATTTCCTTCTTTTGCACGGGGCTATCCAACTCTCCCAGCATCATTTATTGAAGAAGCTGTCTTTTCTCCATTTTTTTTGGTACTTTGTAAAAAATTATCTGTCCATATTTATGTGGATTTATTTCTGGATTT
This sequence comes from Rhinolophus hipposideros, assembly GCF_964194185.1. NCBI lineage: Eukaryota > Metazoa > Chordata > Mammalia > Chiroptera > Rhinolophidae > Rhinolophus > Rhinolophus hipposideros. The sequence continues at coordinate 27,977,533 of NC_138046.1, forward strand.
TCAATTCTATTCCATTGGTGTGCATGTCTGTTCTTCTGTGATTGCCACACTGTTTTCATTATCAGTGCTCTGTAGTAGAAGCTGAAGTCAGGGAGTGTGATACCTTCAACCTTATTGATTTTTCTTAGAATTTCTTTGGTTATTTGGTGTCTTTTGTGATTCCAAGCAAATCCAATGATTTTTTGTTCTATTTCTTTAAACAATGTGACTGGGATTCTGTTTGAGAATGCATTAAATTTGTATACTGCTTTTATAATATGGCCATTTTAATTATGTTGATTTTTCCAATCCACAAATAGGGAATGTCTTTCCATATCTTTATGTTTTCTTCAATTTCTCTTAAAAAATGTCTTATAGTTTTCAGTGTATAGGTCCTTCACATCCTTTGTTAAGTTTATCCCTAGGTATTTTATTATTTTTGTTGCAATTGCAAATATAATTTTTTTTATTCTGTCACTGAAAATTTATTGTTAGTATATAGGAATGCAATGGATTCTTGTACGCAGATTTTGTAGCCAGCAACATTACTGTATTCCTTTTTTGTTTCTAATAACTTTTTGGTTGAGTCTTTAGGATTTTCTATATAAAGAATCATGGCATCTGTGCAAAGTAACAATTTAACTTCTTCATTCCTAATTCAGATGACTTTTATTTCTTTCTCTTGCCGAATGCTCTGGTTAGGACTTCCAATATTATGTCGAAACACAGTGGAAAAAGGGGGCAACCCTGTATTGTTTACGGATGTAGAGCAAAGGCTTCAGTTTTTCACGTTTAAGTATGATATTAGCTGAGGGCTTGTCATATATGGCCCTTATTATGTTAAGGTATTTTCCTTCTATACCTATTTTATTAAGTGTTTTAATCATACATGGATGTTTTATCTTGTCAAATGGTTTTTCTGCATCTATTGGTATAATCATATGATTTTTATCTTTTTTTGTTTGTGTGTTTATATGGTGTATCACATTGATCGATTTGCATATGTTGAACCTTCCTTGTGCCCCTGGGATGAACCCCACTTTATCGTGATATATAATCTTTTTAATGCATTGTTGTATTTGATTTGCTTGATTTTGTTTAGGATTTTTGCATCTGTATTCATCAGAGGTATTTGTCTGTAATTTTCTTTTTTTGTGTTAGCCTTAGCCGGTTTTGGTATCAGGGTAATGTTGGCCTCATAATATGAGTTAGGAGTGTTTTCTCTGCTTGAATTTTTGGAAGAGTTTGAGTAGAACAAGTATGAGATCCTCTTTGAATTTTGGAAGACTTCAGTTGTGAAGCCACCTGGTCCTGGACTTTTGCTTTTGGGAAGTCTTCGGATGACTGTTTCAATTTCTTTTCTGTTGATTGGCCTATTTTGATTTTCCAGTTCTTCGTGATTCAGTCTAGGAAGGCTATATGTTTCTAAGAACTCGTCCATTTCTTCTAGGTTATTGAATTTGGTGGCATACAGACCTTCATATTGAATTTGGTAGCATAGCATATAGGTCTTGTATGATCCTTTATATTTCTGTGGTAACCATGGTAACTTCTCTTTCATTTCTGATTTTGTTTATTTGTGTCTTTTCTCTTTTTATCTTAGTGAGTCTAGTCAAAGATTTGTAAATTTTATTAATCTATTCAAAGAATCTGCTCTTTGCTGCCTTAATTTTTTTCTGTTCTCTTTTTGTTCTCTATTTCATTTAGTTCTGTTCTGATTTTTATTCTTTCTTTCCTTCTGCTGACATTGGGTTTCATTTGTTCTCCTTTTTCTAGTTCTTTCAGGTGTAATGTTGCATTGCTTATCTGGGATTGTTTTTGTTTGTTGAGATAGGCCTGTAATGATATAAATGATCCTCTTATTACTGCTTGCATTCCATTCCAATTATTTTCATAGGGTGTATTTTCATTGTCATTTGTTTCTATGTATCTTTTGATCTCTCCCCTGATTTCTTCTTTGATCCAGGCATCCTTTAAAAGCATGTTTTTTAATCTCCACATATTTGTGGGTTTTCCTTCTTTGTTTTTGTTGTTGATGTCCAATTTCAAAGCCTTGTGATTGGAGAACATGCTTAGTATAATTTCAATCTTCTTAAATTTTTTGAAGCTAGTTTTATATCCCAACATATGATCTATGCTTGAGAATGTTCCATGCTCACTAGAAAAGAATGTATAATATGGGGTTCTAGGATGAAGTGCTCTATAAATGTCAATTATGTCCATTTCATCTAATGTGTCATTTAGGGCTGCTATTTATTTTCTGTTGGGATGATCTATCCATAGCTGTCAATGATGTATATAGGTCCCTTACTATAATTTTGTTTTGGTCAATTTCTCCCTTTAGTTATGCTAGTAGTTGCTTAGCATATTTCGGTGCTTCCTGATTGGGGGCATAAATGTTGATGACTGTTGTGTCTTCTTGTTGTATATTCCCCTTTATCATTATGAAATGTCTATCTTTGTCTCTTTTTACAATTTTTTATCATGAAGTCTGTTTCATCTGGAATAAATATGGCTATACACACTTTTCTCTGGATACCATTTGCTTAGAGTGTTGATTTCCACCCTTTCACTTTGAATATATATTTGTCCTTGAAGCTGAGATGTGTCTCTTGGAGACAGTGCATGTTTTTTTGTTAGTTTGTTTGTTTTTAATCCAATTTGCTACTCTGTGCTTTTTTAATTGGTGAGTTCAGTTGATTTACATTTCGGGTGATCATTGATAAATGAGGATTTCTTATATCCATTTTGTCTTTTGTTTTCTGGTATCTCAGTGTCTCCATTGTTTCTTTGCCTTTCTGTTCTTGTCTATTATTATTATTTTTTAATTATTTTTTTAAACTTATTTATTGGGGTGACAGTTGTTAATGAAATTAAATAATTTCAGGTGTACAATTCCGTATTACATCATCAATAAATCCCATTGTGTGTTCAACACCCAGAGTCAGTTCTCCTTCCATCACCATATATTTGATCCCCCTTACCCTCATCTCCCTCCCCCCACCCCCCTTACCCTCTGGTAACCACTAAACTATTGTCTGTGTCTATGAGTTCTTGTTTCTCATTTGTTTGTCTTGTTTTTGGTTTATATACCACATATCAGTGAAATCATAGGGTTCTCTGCTTTTTCTGTCTGACTTATTTCGCTTAGCATTATATTCTCAAGATCCATCCATGTTGTCACAAATGTTCCTATATCATCTTTCCTTAACGCTGAATAGTATTCCATTGTGTATATATACCACAACTTTTTATCCATTCATCTATTGAAGGACATTTTGGTTGTTTCCATGTCTTGACCACCGTAAACAAAGCTGCAATGAACATTGGAGCACACGTGTCTTTATGTATAAATGATTTCAGATTCTTTGGGTAGATACCCAGGAGAGGGATTGCTGGGTCATATGGTAATTCTATTCGTAATTTTTTGAGGAACCGCCACACTGCCTTCCATAGCGGCTGCACCATTCTGCATTCCTACCAACAGTGTATGAGGGTTCCTTTTTCTCCACAGTCTCTCCAACACTTGTTGCTATTTGTCTTGTTGATGATAGCCATTCTGACGGGGGTGAGGTGATATCTCATTGTGGTTTTTATTTGCATTTCTCTGATGATTAGAGATGTTGAGCATTTTTTCATATGTCTATTTGCCATTTGTAACTCCTCTTTAGAGAAATGTCTCTTCAGGTCCTCTGCCCATTTTTCAATTGAGTTGTTTGTTTTTTTGTTGTTGAGTTTCATGAGTTCCTTGTATATTTTGGATATTAGACCCTTATCGGAGGAACTGTTTGCAAAAATCTTCTCCCATTCAGTCGGTTGCCTCTTTATTTTGTCGATGGTTTCTTTTGCTGTGCAGAAACTTTTAAGTTTCATATAGTCCCATTTGTTTATTTTAGCTTTTACTTCCATTGCCTTTGGAGTCAAATTCATAAAATGCTCTTTGAACCCAAGGTCCATAAGTTTAGTACCTATGTTTTCTTCTATGCAGTTTATTGTGTCAGGTCTTATGCTTAAGTCTTTGATCCATTTTGAATTAATTTTGGTACATGGTGACAGATAACAGTCCAGTTTCATTCTTTTGCACATGGCTATCCAATTCATCCAGCACCATTTATTGTAGAGGCTGTCTTTTCTCCATTGCATGTTTTTAGCTTCTTTGTCAAAAAATTATCTGTCCATATTTATGTGGTTTTATTTCTGGGTTCTCAATTCTATTCCATTGGTCTATGTGTCTGTTTTTCCGCCAATACCATGCTGTTTTGATTATTGTAGCCCTGTAGTACAAGCTAAAGTCAGGCAGTGTGATACCTCCAGCACTGTTCTTTTTTCTTAAGATTGCTTTGGTTATTCGGGGTCTTTTGTGGTTCCAAACAAATCTGATGATTTTTTGTTCTATTTCTTTTAAAAATGCCTTTGGGATTTTGATGGGGATTGCATTAAATCTGTATATTGCTTTGGGTAATATGGCCATTTTAACTATGTTGATTCTTCCAAGCCATGAGCACGGAATGTCTTTCCATTTCTTTGTGTCTTCTTCAATTTCTTTCAAAAATGTCTTATAGTTTTCAGCATATAAATCCTTCACATCCTTGGTTAAATTTATTCCTAGGTATTTTATTCTTTTTGCTGCAATTGCAAAGGGAATTGTTTTTTGTATTTCTTTTTGTGAGATTTCATTGTTGGTATATAGGAATGCAATGGACTTTTGTACGTTGATTTTGTAGCCAGCAACTTTACTGTATTCGTTGATTGTTTCTAACAGCTTTTTGGTGGAGTCTTTAGGGTTTTCTATATATAGCATCATGTCATCTGCAAAGAGTGATATTTTAACTTCTTCATTCCCAATTTGGATGCCTTTTATTTCTTTCTCTTGCCTGATGGCTCTGGCAAGAACTTCCAACACTATGTTGAAAAGCAGAGGTGATAGTGGACAGCGCTGTCGTGTTCCTGAACGTAGAGCAAAGGGATTCAGTTTTTCACCATTAATTATGAGATTAGCTGAGGGCTTCTCATAGATGGCCTTTATTATGTTAAGGTATTTTCCTTCTATACCTATTTTATTAAGTGTTTTAATTATAAATGGATGTTGTATCTTGTCAAATGCTTTTTCTGCATCAATTAATATAATCATATGATTTTTGTCCTTTATTTTTTTTGTGTGATGTATCACATTGATGGATTTGCAGATGTTGAACCATCCTTGTGCCCCAGGGATGAACCCCACTTGGTCATGATGAATAATCTTTTTAATGCATTGTTGCATTTGATTTGCTAAATTTTGTTTAGGACTTTTGCATCAGTATTCATCAGAGATATAGGTCTGTAGTTTTCTTTTTTTGTGTTGTCCTTACCAGGTTTTGGTATCAGGGTAATGTTGGCCTCATTAAATGAGTTAGGGAGTACTGACATTTCTTCAATTTTTTGGAAGAGTTTGAGCAGGATTGGTATTAGATCCTGTTTGAAGGTTTGGTAGAATTCATTAGTGAAGCCATCTGGTCCCGGACTTTTGCTTTTGGGAAGGTTTTTAATGACTGATTCAATTTATTTACTGGTGATCGGTCTGTTTAGATTTTCCAGTTCTTCATGGTTCAGCCTTGCAAGGCTATATGTTTCTAAGAACTTGTCCATTTCTTCTAGGTTATTGAATTTGGTGGCATATAGTCCTTCACAGTATTCTTGAATGATCCTTTGTATTTCTGTGGTGTCCGTGATAACTTCCCCTTTCTCGTTTCTAATTTTGTTAATTAGTGTCTTCTCTCTTTTTATCTTAGTGAGTCTAGCCAAGGGTTTGTCGATTTTATTAATTTTTTCAAAGAACCAGCTCTTTGTCACATTAATTTTTTCTATTGTCTTTTTCTTCTCTATTTCATTTAGCTCTGCTCTGATTTTTGTTATCTCATTTCTTCTGCTGACCTTGGGTTTCACTTGATCTTCTTTTTCTAGTTCTTTGAGATGTAACTTGAGGTTATTTATTTGGGATTTTTCTTGTTTCTTGAGATAGGCGTGTAATGATATAAATGTCCCTCTTAAAACTGCTTTTGCGGCATCCCAAAAATTTTGGTAGGATGTATTTTCATTGTCATTTGTTTCTATGTATCTTTTGATCTCTCCTCTAATTTCTTCTTTGACCCAGTCGTTCTTTAAAACTATGTTGTTTAATCTCCATGTATTTGTGTTTCTTTTTGCTTTCTTTTCGCAGTTGATATCCAATTTCAAAGCTTTGTGATCAGAGAATATGCTCGGTATGATTTCAATCTTCTTAAATTTGCTGAGGCTGCTTTTATGTCCCAATATATGGTCTATCCTTGAGAATGTTCCATGTACACTCGAAAAGAATGTGTAGTCTGATGTTTTAGGATGAAGTGCTCTATATATGTCAATGATGTCCATTTCATCTAATGTGTCATTTAGGGCTGCAATTTCGTTACTTATTTTCTCTTTGGATGATCTATCCATAGCTGTCCATAATGTATTTAAGTCCCCTAGTATAATTGTGTTTTGGTCAATTTCTCCCTTTAGTTCTGTTAGTAGTTGCTTGGTGTATTTTGGTGCTCCCTGATTGGGTGCATAAATATTGATGACTGTTATGTCTTCTTGTTGTATAGTCCCCTTTACCATTATGAAATGTTCATCTTTGTCTCTTGTTATCTTTTTCACCCTGAAGTCTGTTTCATCTGATATCATTATGGCTACACCTGATTTTCTCTGGGTACCATTTGCTTGGAGTGCCAATTTCCACCCATTCACTTTGAGTCTATGCTTGTCCTTGTAGCTGAGATGTGTCTCTTTGAGACAGCATATGGTTGGGTTTAGTTTTTTGATCCAATCTGCTACTCTGTGCCTTTTTATTGGTGAGTTCAGTCCATTTACATTTAGGGTGATTATTGATATGTGAGGATTTCCTGTCATTCTATCTTCAGTTTTCTGGTAAGCCTGTGACTCCATTGTTTCTTTGCCTTTTTGTTGTTGTCTATTATTTCTGTGTGGTGGTGTTCTATGATGTTTCCCTCTGTTTCCTCTTTTATTGCAGTATATATTTCAGTTCTGGATTTTTTTTGAGTGGTTACCCTTAAGATTATGTGAAAGAAAGTTTGATATTTAGAGTATTCCATTTTCTTCAGCACGTTTACTTTCTCCATTCCCATGTACCGGTTCAGGCCTTTAAGCTCCCCCGTTTTATGTTTCGGTTGCCACAAATTGTCCCTGTTGATGGTGGTCGAATAGCCTCCTTTAGTATTTCTTGTAGTGCAGGTCGTGTATTAGAAAATTTCCTCAGCTTCTGTATGTCTGGAAAGGTCTTTATTCCTCCTTCATATCTAAAGGAGATCTTTGCTGGATATATTATTCTTGGCTCATGATTTCTCTCTTTCAATAGTTTGAATATTTGGTTCCACTCCCTCCTGGCTTGTAGAGTTTCTGCTGAAAAATCGGATGATAATCTAATGTGCTTTCCTTTGTAGGTTACCGTCTTCTTTTCCCTGGCTGCCTTGAGGATTCTTTCTTTGGTGTTAATTTTAGACAGCTTGAATACAATGTGTCTTGGAGAAGGCCTGTTGGGATTGAGTTAATTAGTTGTTCTATTTGCTTCTTGGATTCGAGGATCCAGTTGTGTCCACAAATTTGGGAAGTTCTCATTGACAATTTCTTTGAGTATATTCTCTGTTCCCTTCTCTCTTTCTTCTCTTTCTGGTATGCCCATTATTCTTATATTGCTCTTTCTGATGGAGTCAGAAAGTTCTTGTAGAGTTCTTTCATTTCTTTTAAGTCTCAAGTCTCTTTCTTCTTCCATCTGTGTAATTTCCAGGTTTCTATCTTCGATGTCACTTATTCTTTCCTGCATCTGGTCAACTCTACTACCTAAGCTGGTTAGTTCATTCTTAATTTCTTCTATTGAGTTCTTCATCTCCAGAAATTCCAATTGGTTCTTTTTTAAAATTTCAATCTCTTTTGTAAAATGCTCGTGTTGGTCTTTGATTGCGTTTCTGAGTTCATTAAATTGCCTTTCGGTGTTTTCTTGCATCTCTTTGAGATTTTTCAGAACTGCAATCTTGAATTCTCTATCATTTAAGTCACATATTTCCATATCTATAAGTTCCTTTTCTGGAGACTTTTCACTTGCTTTCTGAGCTGTCTTGTTGCCTTGGTTATTCATGGCAATTAATGATTTATTATTTCTCTTCTTAGACATCTACAGGAGTGGCTTCTGCAACAGGTTGATAGGAAGAGGTCTCTCTGACACAGTAGTGCTACATTTTCTCTGCACTTTTCCAGCTTCTCACACAATGGGGGGATTCCCTGGGAGACGGGCCTCTCCTCTGTTAACAGTTCACCTGGGTCATAGGGTGCCACGTCCCTGTGGGGGGTGCGGAGAGCTTTTGAAGTTTCAAAGCTCTTTCTGCACCTGATTCAGAGCCCGTACGTTTCAGCAGTTCTGTTTACTCCTGCAGGGATCCGCCCAGATAGGTGGGGCCAGGGGCGGGATGAGTTGTGAGAGGTGGCCCAGAGCAATGGCGGCGACCACCACCACAGCTGGTCCTGCTTCCACAGCTCCCTCCCCTTTGCCGGAACTAGTTGAGCTGCGAATCTGTGTCTGCGGTCCACAGTTCTCAGAGCAGCAAATATTCTGTCCTTTGATCCGACACTGCTACTTTATCGCTTTAGCACCGGGCAGTTGGGGGCGGGGCGAGCTCTGGGAGGGTAGGGAGGGGGCGGCTAGTCTTTGTGCCTAAGGCTTCTGTTCTCCGCTTGGCAGTGAGGGCTTAAACCACCGATTTCAGCCCTCTTCCCTCAGTCTTTGCTGCCGGGAGCATTGGGTTCAACGGTTTTGTATGCTGCCACATCAGCCCTGTGGGCCTTAAGCGGAGTCCTAGCATTCCGAGTTCGTCCCTCTCCTGCAGCTGCGGAAGTTCCGGGATGCAGCGAGCTCGGAGCACTAAGCTAGGTCTTTGTCCTGCGCCCGAGCGGCTCCGTCTCCGCACTGCTCCTCTCCCTCCTCCCCCGCTTGCGTGATTCGCCCACCTGGAGGTGAATTCAGTAGTGGACCTCTTCGTCTTGCCTGTCTGCTGTGCAGGGAGTCCTTTGTGGAGTTATTGTTGTCCGATTAGTTGTAAATTCCAGGGGAGCTTTACAGAGGCTCACCTCACGCCGCCATTTTGATCTGGAAGCCTTGTCTATTATTTTAATGTGGTTGTATTCCATGATTTTTCCCTCTGTTTCTTCTTTTTATATGTTATATATCTCAGTTCTGGAGTTTTTTTGTTTGTATGTTTGTTTTGAGTGGTTACCATTAAGTTTATGTAAAAGGAAGTTTCATATATACAGTAGTCTTTTTTTTTAGCATGCTTATCTCCATTCCCCTGTGCATGTTCAGACCTTTACTCTTTCCCCTGTTATGTTTTTGTTGCCACAAGTCATCCCTACTTATGCTGTGAGTTGATTTGTGACTTGCAGTAACAGGTTGTCTTTATTTTTGTCTTTTTCCTGTTTAAAAAGTGTTTTTATTGTCTTTACCCTTTATGTTATATTTAAGTGTGCAGTGTTATATTTGTGTAGGGCTTGCCATTTCCTACTTCTCTCTGTCTGTTTGTAATATTGCCCATAGTTTTGTGTTCTTTTGATTTTTTTTTTCAGGTTGAATATCCTTGTTTATTATTTCCTGCAATGCTGGTTATGTGTTAGAATATTTCCTCAGCTTCTGTATGTCTGGAAAGGTCTTCATTCCTTTTTTCATATCTAAAGGATATTTTTTGCTGGGTATATTATTTTTGGCTCATAATTCCTCTCATTCAATATTTTGAATATTTGATTGCACACCCTCCGGGTTGTAGAGTTTCTTCTGTAAGTCTGATGATAGTCTAATAGGCTTTTTCGTATAGGTTACTGCTTTTTATCCCCCTGGCTGCCTTGAGAATTCTTTTGCTGTCATTAATTTTTCACAGCTTCAATACAATGTGCCTTGTATTGGGATTGTATTGAAGCTGTCAAAGAAAACCTGTTGGGATTGGTGTTTAGGTGTTCTGTTTTTCTTGGATTTGAAGATCCAGTTCTTTCCACATGTTTCAGAAGTCTCATTGACTATTTGTTTGAATATGCTCTCTGTTCCTGTCTTTCTCTCTTCTCCTTCTGGTATACCCATTATTCTTTCTAATGGAGTAAGAAAGTACTTGTAGAGTTCTTTCATTTCTTTTAATTCTCAAGTCTCTGTCTTCTTCCATCTGTGTCATTTCCCAATTTCTATCTTCGATGTCACTGATTCTTTCCTCCATCTGTCAGCTCTATTACCTAAGCTGGCTATTTCATTCTTAATTTATTTTAGTGAGTTCTTCATCTCCAGAATTTTCATTTGGTTCTTTTTGTAGTTTCAGTCTCTTTGGTGAAATATTTATTCTGTTCCTTCATTGTGTTTCTTAGTCCATTAAACTATCTGTATTTTCTTGCATCTCGTTGAGTTTTTTCAGAGCTGCAGTCTTGAGTTCTCTGTCATTTAAGTCACATTTTCTCATGTCTTTATATTCATGTTCTGGAGACTTTTCATTTTCTTTCTGAACTTCCTTGTTACCTTGGTTATTCATGGCAATTAATGAATTGCTATTTATTTTCCTGGGCATCTACAGGAGTGGGTTCTACAGCAGGTTGATATGAAGAGGTTTTGCTTTTGTTTTCCAATAGGTATTGCTGGAATGTTTTATTTTTCTTCTGCTTCAGCCTTTTATCTTCTCTCATGCTGTAGCACTTTCTTTTTTCCAGTGCTATTCCAGCTTCTCACATGATGGAAGATGGATATCTTCTCTGTTCAGAACACCTTGATCTCAGTTCCCCACCTCCTAGGGAGGATGTGGATGTTAATATATTTCTGAGCTTCTGAAATCCCAATGCTGCCCCTGCATTCTGATGCAGAGCCTGTGTGTCTCTGCTGTTTTGGTTGCCACTGCAGAGATCTGCCCAGGACAGTGGGGGCAGTGTGAGCTGTGAGAGACTGCTGATGTGTTTGTGCCTCTGAGCAATGGTGACTACAGCCCACAGTTGTCTTGTCTTTATAGCTCTCACCAGAATGTATGTCTGAAGCACCAGTTCTCAGGGTTATAGAGGTGCTGTCTTTAATCTGACACTTACTGTTTCTTCTGGAGCCCTCTTCTTATACTGAGAGGGTGAAGGTGGGGTGAGCTATGGGAGGGTGGGTGGCATCAGTCAGGCTCTGTGTCTTTGTTTTCTATTTTCTGCCTAGCAGTGAGGGCTTAAATCACTGTTCTCACCCTTCTATGTTCAGTGTTTACTCCAAGATCTCTGCCCTGAATGCTGGGCTCAGCTGTACTATATGCTGATCCCTCAGGCAGTAATGTGGGCCACAGACAGTGCACCTGCAGCCTGAATTCTTCCCTTTCCTGAGAGTGCATTGAACTCTGGACTGTGTCCTATGGCCTGCGTCTCTGCACTTCTCCCTTCCTTCTTCCCTTGTCCACCCGCTTTGCCCACCTTCAGATAATTTGATGTGTGGACCTCTCAGATGTGCTTGTGTGTTGCTTAAGTTAGCCTTTGTTGAATTACAGCTGTTCAATTTGTTGTCCCAGGCATGATGGAATGTGATGGTACAAAATTTCAACATGCTACTCAGAATGGTGCACAATTTAAAATTTATGTCTTTTTTTAATTTCTGGAATTTCCCATTTAATAATATTGGACTATGGTTGACTATGGGTAAGTAGAACTGCAGAAAGCAAAACCATGGATAAGGGGGGACTGCTTAGTAAAGTAAATCTGGCTTGCTGACTATTTCCCTGTCCCTAAGCCAAGGCTCACAGGCCCAGTCATAATTTGCTCTGCCTTTGGGGGAGGGGAACCCAATATAGACAAGTATACCTATCCTTAGCTGGCAGCAAAATTAATTATATGAAATTGTGAACCCAGAATAGGGAAGCTACATTAATCAAAACTAGGGAATTTGTGTTCTCAAATGACACAAAGGTTGTGGAAGGGACAGATTATGGGGTATTAATGATTGGGAAGGTAAAAAAAAAATCCTGATTCCCTTATATCTCCACAAGCTAAAAGGAATACATAGCAAAGATAGAAAATAGATGGAGTTGGGGGAAAAACAAAGGAGAGTTTGGTTATTGGTCATAATTGGAAGTCATGGGTATCTTTGCCTCTTTTCTTTTAATGGTGTAAATCATAGTGCTGTTTAGGACAGTACTTCTCAAACTGTAATGCATATTAAGAGCTTGTTAAAATATAAATTCTGATTCTGTACATCTGGGAAGGCTTCTTATGTTCAGCATTCCTAACACTGCCCATGATATGGGTAGGGATAATTCAGTAAGTCTGTTAGGAAGAGGTATACTTTGAGCAAGGCATTGAACAATAAGGTTGGGTTTGGGTAGACAGAGAGTTAGGGGACATTCTGTGGTGCAGGGGGTGGGAGACGCAGTCTGAAATAAAGGCATTGAGGATTGGGGTATGTGTACACTATGTCCATGACAATAAAAAACTGATCTTTGCAGGACAGAAGTTTCATTTGAGGAAAGAGGTGAAGATAGATTTTGGTAGCTTGAGTTGGGGCATTTCATGGGGGTCCTGAATGTTGGCCTCAGGAGTTTGGGCTTTGTACTGTAAATAAACAAAGAGTCAATGAAGGATTTTGAGCAGAGGAATAATACACTGAAAGCTGAGTCTTCAAAAGCACTAATCTTACAGCAGTACATAGAATGGGTCAAAGGGAAGAGAACCTTGGATGAAGGTAAATGTTAATTGTAGTAAGACATCTGTGAATGGATGAGGCCCTGGATCAGGGTAAATATAGTTTGGAAAGCAAGTCATCAAACTGGGAAACAGCAGAACTTTGTGACTGATTGAAGGTCTCCCCGTGTCTTTCTGCCCCTCCTTCAAATCACCTTATTCAGAAGGGCTAAGAGGCTGTGGCAGCCAAGGTTTATCTCACCAGTGCATTTTTGGATTGCTCGTTAAACTCCTAAAAATCAGACTGTGAAGTGAGATGGCTGCTATGAACTTGTGGGAGAACCAACCCTCTCTTACATGGCTAGAGGGTCTGAAAGGTGATGTTATAAATGGTATATGAAATTATGAAAAGATGGTACAAATGGTTGCCAATAAGCCTTGTGAGATAGTAACTACCTCTGAATCACAAGGTCATAGACAGACCTTGGAGAAGCTAGAAATGAAGCAAGCAATTTAGGCTGGATTTTGTTTACGAGGTATGTAGACCATAATGACAAGATCTCAGGTATAAATATAGATTTCATTCAGAAGCTATTTGAGGACAATGCCTGACGTGCTGTGGAAATGAAGGGTTAAGAGGAATAAGTAATTATTGGTTTTATCCTTTCAGGATTTGTGAGGCTCATGCCTGATTGGTCAGATGTTCCTCTGCCTTTTTGAATGATTACATTGTGTCTCCACAGCATGACATTCATCTCGTTTCATTTCATTTTTTCAGAAAAATGACATATGCCCCTATTCCTGAGCTGTGAATTGAACAAGGAAAGAACCCCCCTTCCCCTGTCTATTTCTCCCATCATTAGTTTGCCATGGTGCCTGATATGCTTACTATACAAATTGCTCTGTGAAAAAACAAGGCCCTGTGAAAAAGCAAGTATGTTAAAAGGAGTAACTTCAGTAGAGATTATTTTACTACCTCTTTAGCATAAAGAGCCTCACGGGAACGTGGATATAAGGCAGATAAGTAGTAGTAAGGGGAAGCAGGAAAGTTCTGGGTGATGAGATAGTGTTTGGAGAAGGCTCCTTAATATTCATGTGGGTTGTATGTGCTCAGTAGCTAAGGCCACTGCTAGGAGTGGAAAGATGAGAGACTTGTGTCACTACACAGTTATTCCTGGATCCACTCATAGCAGCCCCACAGAAGAGAAGCAGCAATTTTCAGAAAGTCTTAAGTCTGATGGTCTGGTAAGTAACAATTTTCTATTGAGGGGATGTTGGTATATGCTATTTGAGAGGCACCTTGTCAGGCATTAAACTTTTGTTAAAAGAGTATTGATTCATATCATACTTGTATGTTTCTGCTGAGGTGAAAAATAACCTGCTCAGCCTTAATTGAAGAAATGTACTGCAGCTGGGATCAATATATGCAGAGAAATACACCTCCTCATCCTTTTGTAGCAACTAGAGGTGATACTGAAGGGAAATTTCAGACTGTGAACAATGTTAGTACTCCCATTACCAGCCACAGAGTAAGAATTTGATATATGTTCATTGAATGAATAAATGATTGAACGAATGAAAAAATACAAATATTGTGAAGAAAGCACTCCATTTAAAGCCACAAGGTCTTATTTCATTCTTATAGCAATTAAAAAGAATGAAATCAACATTTGCAATAACATGGATGGACCTAGAGGGTATTATGCTAAGTGAAAGAAGTCAGATAGAGAAAGACAAATACCATATGATCTCACTTATATGTGGAATGTAAAGAATGAAATAAATGAACAAACAAAACAAAAACAGACTCAGATACACAGAGCAAACTGATGGTTGCCAGAGGGGAGGGGGTTGGGGAGCTGGGTGAAGGGATTAAGAAATACAAATTGGTAGTTATAAAATAGTCACAGGAATGTAAAGTACAGCATAGAGAATATAGTCAATAATGTTGCAACACCTATGTATAGTGCCATGTGGGTACTAGACTAATTGGGAGAATCACTTCATAAATATCAATGTCTAACCACTGTGCTGTACACCTGAAAGTAATATAAAATAATATTGAATGTCAACTATAACTGAAAAGAAAATAAATACGTAACTTAAATAAATAAAGCCACTAGTTCTGGGTTCAAATTTCTTGACTGCCATTTACAAGCTGTTGGACATTTGATAAATTTTTCTCTTTCTCGAAGGGCCTCATTTTCTTACTATTTAAAATGAGAATAATGATACTTGCCCTGACTCCCTCACACAATTGTGGGGAAAAACTATATAAAAAAGAAATATCCTTTTGGAAACTCTAAAATGCAGAGAAAGCCTGGGCTGACCAAGCACAACCATTTTGGTGTTTCTGGATAAAAGTGTCTCTGGAGCTCATAATGGAGGGTCACTATGACTGGCCTCTGCCACCAGATGTATCTTACAACAAACAAACAAACAAGCAAAAAACTTTGTGCCGTCCAAAGTGCAATACCATACTTCTGAGCAATTTGGGTAAAAATCAGATTCATGCTCTGCCTGGCTGGCGTGACTTCCTAATGACAGGGAGCTCAGGAAGCATTATGGGCTTTGTATGCAACACTTTCAAAAATAATTGACCAGAGGCCTGCACTGTCTACTCTGCTGGTCATAGTCCTCTCTTCAGAGAAGAGAGTTCTATAAGGACATTTTTTCTGTATCCTAAACTGTCTCCATGATGGCACTGTACGAAGGGGAGGGGGGAAATGTGTGAGAGGACGAATGGGGTCCTCCCTCTCTCTCTCTCCATATATAAATATAAATATATTTATATAAATATAAATATATTTATATAAATATAAATATATTTATATAAATATAAATATATTTATATAAATATATTTATATAAATATAAATATATTTATATAAATATAAATATATTTATATAAATATAAATATATTTATATAAATATAAATATATTTATATAAATATGCATATATACAAATACAAATACATAATTTATAAATATTTATATATATATTTATAAATATAAATTTATATATATAAATATATGTATATAAATATAAATATATAAATATGTATACCGCGTTTCCCCAAAAATAAAACCTAACCAGAAAGCAAGCCCTGGTATGATTTTTCAGGATGACATCCCCTGAATATAAGCCCTAATGCGTCTTTTGGAGCAAAACTTGATATAAGACCTGGTCTTATTTTGGGGAAACACAGTATATACATATATATATATATATATGTATATATATATATATATATATATATATATATATATATATATATACACACACACACACACACATATCTCTGTGTGTGTGTGTGTGTATGTGCGCGTGCGCGTGCTCCTGTCTCTCTCCTCAGATTGTGATTCACAAGGAGTAGCTGATTTAACTTTTAATCAGTCTCCTCTTTGTGTCTCTCTTCTTTCAGATAAGGGCTCGCTCCTCACCTTGCCCTCTGCTCAGTTGATTGCAAAGGAAGCACCCTCACACTCCCTTTATTGAATACATTGTACAGAGTCCCTATTTAAATGGATGCTTTGTTCTTGGGGTTGAGGGAGACAAGGTGGGATGATTTAAAAATCCTGCCAGGAGTACTTGAGGAAGCAGGCTGGAGTACTGTTTGCAGAAGTCAATAGGATTGTTGGAAGCAGGCGTTGTGTGTTCTAGTACAGGCAGCTGAAACAAATCAATTTCAGTTTACTTGTCCAGCAAATAAGAGCCATTATTTAGAACTGAACAGCCAGAGCTCACGTAATATATTGTGAAAACTTACTGTAGTTTTTACTGAGAACTAGCTTATCATTAAATGATTTGTTTAGAAGCAAAGTGTGGATGCTTACAGAACACAAATTCTGGAGGTAATGATTGGAAGCAGTTGTAGAACGAGCCACATTTTTTTCTAAATGTGGTGGCCAGAGTATGTGCATTGATGGCGGGAAACCTGGCACGATCTTTTTTTTTTTATTTATTTATTAGTTTCAGGTGTACAAGACAAGGTAATACTTAGACGTTCATCATTTATATCCCTCACACTGTGAACCCCCCTCCCCCATCCACTATCCCTCCGACCTCACACTGAACCATCACATTATATATATAAAATTATAGTTGGCATTCATTAATGTTTAGCTTCTGGTGTACAATGCCATGATCAGGTATCCACAGTATCCCTGAGGTGGTCTCCCAAATAGGACGCATGTCCATCGGATACCCAACAAAATCTTTACAACATTATTGAATACCTTCCCCAAATTAATTTTCAAAAAAAAAAAAAACAACCTTGAGGCCATCTTGTGGTTACCAGCTGCTTCCAAATCCCTTCACCTTTCCCCTTATCCCCAACCCCCCCCACACCCATCTAACAACTCTCGGTTTTTTCTTTGTGTCCCCAAGACTGTTTCTGATTAGTTCATTCACATAGTGTTTTCTTTAGATTCCACATATAAGTGAGATCATATGGTACTTGTCTTTCTCTTTCTGACTTATTTCACTTAAGAAACACAACTAACACCAGGTGAGGGTTTTTGCTAGTTATGGAGATAACAATATTTAAGGCTGAAGTTCATTCACCTTTAAAGAACACGTTGGTTCATAGATTTAGTTCCATTACATTTTTCCTTACAAGAATGACTGTACCCTGGCTTTATATTTTCCGTTAGCTATTTGGCTTGATATATTACCAGTAAATTGTTGAAACTCCTGTAGGAGTAACATTTAAGGCTTGATTCATTGAAGTTTCACATTTCCCTTTTTGCACAGTTTACAGTGAAAAACTAGACATTTGAACTTCATGATTCATGATTTATGCCTCTCCTCCAAATTGGTTGATCATGTATTTTTCTTTTTATCAGGACTTTTTGTGCATCTTATGTAACTTTTTAAAATCTTTATTAAATTTATTGCGGTGACATTGGTTAGTAAACATATATGGATTTCAAGTGTACATTTCTATGATACATCATCTATGTTGCAATTTGTGTTCACCACCCAGAGTCAGTACTCCTTCCATCACCATATATTTCAACCCCTGTTCCCTCTTCTGTCTCCCCCTTCCTCTTTACTTTCTGGTAACCACTAAACAGTTGTCTGTGTCTAATTTTTTTGTTTGTCTTGTTCATTTATTACTTTCAGTTTTATATGCCACGTATGAGTGAAGTCATGGTTCTCAACTTTTTCTGTCTAACTTATTTCACTTAGCATGATAATATCAAGATCCATCCATGTTGTTGCAAATGGCAGTATTTCAACTTTTCTTTTAGCTGAGTAATACTCCATTGTATATATGTACCTGCTCTTTTGGAAAATAGTTACAGTTTTTACCTCCTATATATTGTTATTTTCCATTGAAATATGTCTCCTCCATGAGTGCAAGTTCTCATGTTTTCCACAAACCTTAGATATATTTACCTACTGGAAAACATATCAACACCAGATTCTTTTGAGTACCTACTCTGTGCCTACTATGTTTTATGCAAGGTTTTATGCCATTGTTATCACTGTGGTCTAGCAGAACTTTGGATCCTATTCACTTGACTAATTTAGGTAGAATAGTGGGCTGTAGAGTGATAACTATGACAATTTGCTTCAAGAACCTCAACATCTAGTAACCTAGAGGTTTTTCTTGCCTTTATTGAGGTGTTCTGCTTATGCTTGCCTTTCTCAAGCTGTGGATTCCACCCCAGCTACCTCCACTCTCCACCCTGAGTGCTTGATAAGTAGTACTTACATAGCATTTGAATATAGTGGGTATTCATTAAATGTTTATTAACTGAATGAATGGATGAGATGTCTTGAAATACAGAAGTAGATCATTTGATATACTAATCTCACTGATGTAACAATGGATGGGTATGAGTTGGTATGCTCCCTTGATCAGATATAATACTTATATATAACAGAAACTTATTCACAAGCAAAAGAATGAACCTGGAACCCTTCATACACCACTCACAAACATGAGCTCAAAAATGGATTAAAGAATTAAATATAAGACCCCAAATCATTAAATTCCTGGAAGAAAATATAGGGGAAATTTCCTTGACATTGTCTTTGGCATTGACTTTTTGACTATGACAACAAAAGTATAAGAAACAAAACCAAAAATAAACAAGTGGGACTACACCAAATTGAAAAGCTCTGCACACCACAGGTATTCCCAATATGGACCATGTGTGGCAATAAGGTCATACTCATATAGAAATTAAATGTGTGTGATTTGAACTTCCTGTTTTAAAATTTTGTCTTTATTTTAAAATGTGGAGTGACATCACAGGAATGGAGGCAGTGAGGTGGTCTTCTTGAGTTCTCCTCTGGAACTTACTACAAATTGAACATCTATAACCCATCAAAGGACTCTCTGCTCATCACACAGAACAGCTAAGAGACTCGCTTAAGGATTATTTGAAGGTGGGCAAACTGGGTGAGCAGGGGAAGAGGGAAGGGAGCAGAGTAGAGATGAGGCCCGCATCCACTGCTGATGAGCTGCTGGGTGTCCCAGGACAGAACAGAGACCACAGGAGCCAGGAGGTGGGCTCTTTCCCTGCATTTCACAGCTGACCTCTCCTGCTGAGAGACCAGCATATCCAGCATTTGAAACAATAAAATCAGCTGGAACCTCCAGCTGTGCCCTAGGTCGAATAAAGGACATAAACACCATACTTGGGCCCCTAACTCCACTCTCCCAATCCTACCCCGACCCTTCCTCAAGCTGTCCCCTGAACTGAGGAGTAGTGACAGATTACAGTGGAGCCATGATGCTCGGGATATGGGAAGGCCCAGCTTGCAGCTCTGACCCAGAGAAGAGGCTGGGAAGAGTATGACATTGCTGGGCTGTAAGAGAGAAGGCTCCTCAATTCTCAGCCCACATCTTTTCTGGCCTGCCTAGGGCAGGACAATTACAACTGCGGAGACACACCCAGGTGTCAGCAGCAGGCAGCAAATGCAGCTCTGGGCTTTCAGCACATCAGAAATCTCCCAGCCTTCACACACACACACACACACACACACACACACACACACACACACACGGAAGAAGTGCCCTAAGACTCAGGAGACCTGTGCACAGGGCTGGCTGTGTTACTCTCAGTGTGCATATGTGCAGGGAAGAGCAGAAACTGCACTGACTTTGTAAAAACTACCATCCAGATCCCATAGACCCACTCATCGAGAACTGCAGTCCCAGGGTCACTCTGAGCACCAGGAGGCCGGTTTTGCCTGCACAACACACAGAGGACTCTTTGGTACAGCAGAGGACAACCTAGAGATGACTTGGTGGTCTTAAGCCAAGACTAGTGCTGCTTTTTTTGTTTTGTTTTGTTTTTGTATTTTTTAATGTGTTTGCCTGTGTTGAGAGTGGGTTATCGGTTGTTTTTACATGTGAGTGTATTTGGTCTTTTCTTTGTTGTTGTTGTTGTGCTTAGTGATTTGCTTTGTTCTGAAATTGCCCTACACCAGGGTTCAGCTCAAGAGGCACAAGATTCAAAACACCCAGAGGCCAACTCCAGAACAAAGCAGAGTGTTACCAGGTTTGACCCACAAGTGACACACTAAAGGCAATTCTCTACAGGCATAAGAGCCCAAGGGGCTAAGCCTCATTTAAGCTGTCAACCCTCACTCAGCAGATCATCCACTGTGGGCAGAGCCAGATCTCACACTAGTCAGCCTAGGAGTCAATCCCACTTACTGACTAGCCAAAAGCAATTAAAGATCAACTTTAATGGGACAAAATACACAACACAAGGGTCACCTTTGAAGCACACACACAGGAAAATGGGGAAGTGGTACAACTCAAATGTAAAGGAAACATACCACATAAGATAACCCAGCAAAAACCAAGAACCTTATGGGATCTACCTAATACATCAAAGCAAACACAGAGAGTCAGCCAGAATGGGGAAACAAAGAAACATGTCCCAAATAAAAGAACAGAAGAAACCTACAGAATTGGAACCGAATGAAATAGAGGTAACCAACCTATCAGAGACAGTTCAGAACACTGATGATAAGAATGTTTAGTGACGACATAAACAAGGATATAGAAATCATAATGAACAACCAGTTAGAACTAAAGAATACAATAACTGAAATAAAGAAGACACTTGGAGGAATAACCAGCAGGTTAGATGAGGCAGAAGATCGAATCAGTGACTTAGAAGACAAGTTAGCATAGCTCACCCAAATGGAACAAAAAAAGAAAAAAGAATAAAAAACAACAAAAATAGTTTGAGACCCCTGGGATAACATCAAGTGCAACAACGTGCACATCACAGGAATACCAAAAGGTGAAGAGAAGGAGCAAGGGATCAAGAACATATTTGAAGTAATAATGTCCGAAAACTTCTCTAATCTGATGAAGGAAACCCAGGAAGTGCAGAGAGTTCCACCAGAATAAACCCACACAGGTCCACACCAAGACACATTATAGTTAAAATGGCCTACTAACTAGATTTCTTTATCCAGCAAGGCTATCATTTAAAATTGAAGGAGACATAAAGAGCTTCCCAGAAAATAATAAGCTAAAGGAATTTATTACCACCAAGCCAGCATTGCAGGAAACATTAAAGTGTTCAGTAAACAGAAGAAATATTAAAACAATCTAACTACAAATAAAAAATGGCAGTAACTATGTACCTATCAATAATCACTTTAAATGTAAATGGATTAAATGCTCCAATCAAAAGACATATGGTGGCTGAGTGTATAAGAAAGCAAGGCCCTTGTATATGCTGTATACAAGAGACTCACCTCAGATCAAAAGACACACACAGGCTGAAAGTGAATGGTTGGAGTAAGATATTTCATGCAAACGGAAATGAGAAAAAAGCTGGAGTTTCAATACTTATATCAGACAAAATAAACTTTAAAATGAAGACCATATTAAAAGACAAAGATGGGCACTATATAATAATAAAGGGATCGATCCAAAAATAGGACATAACCCTAGTAAACATCTATGCACCCAACATAGCAGCACCTAAATACCTAAAACAGATATTGACTGACCTAAAGACAGAGACCAAAGTAACACTGTCATAGTAGGGGACTTCAACATACCACTGACAACAAGGGATAGGTCTTCCAGACAGAAAATCAAAATGGAAACAATGCCCTTAAAGGACACCCTGGGCCAGTTGGATTTAATTGATATTTTTAGAGCATTTCACCCAAAGCTGCAGAATACACGTTCTTCTCAAGTGCACATGGAACATTTTGCAACTTAGACCACATGTCAGGCCACAAAACAAGTCTTGATAAATTTAAGAAAATTGAAATACCAATTGTTTTCTCTGACCAAAGTACTATGAAAAAAAAAAAAAACAAAACAAAACAAAACAAAAACAACTGGAAGACACAAAAATTAATGGAGGCTGAATAACATGGTACCAAATAATGAATGGGTCAACTATGAGATCAAGGAAGAAACCAAAATATATCTCAAGAGAATCTAAAATAAAACACGATGACACCAAATCTATGGGATGCAGTGAAAGCAGTCCTAAGAGGGAAATTCATAGCAATGGAGGCCTACCTACAGGAACAAGAAACATCACTAATAATAGTTTATCTTCACATTTAAGGGATCTGGAAAAACAACAGCAAAATAATCCCAAAGGGAATATAGGGAAGGAGATAATAAATATCAGAGCAGAAATAAATGAAATAGAGACCACAAAAACAAAACAAAACTTGGTTTTTAGACAAGATAAACAAAATTGACAAACCTTTAGCAAGACTCATCAGAGAGAGAGAGAGAGAGAGAGAGAGAGAGAGAGAGGACCCAAATTAATAAAATCAGAAATGAAAGAGGAGAAGTGACGACACCACAGAAATATAAAAAAAAAAAAAAATACAAAATTGCTATGAGCAACTGTATGCCAACAAATTAGACAATCTGGAAGAAATTGACATTTTCTAGAAGCATATAATCTTCCAAGGCTAACTCAAGAAGAAATGGAAAACCTCAAAAGAGTGATTACCATCAGGGAATTTGAATCAGTAACCAACAAGTTCCCAAAAAACAAAAGCCCTGGACCAGACGGCTTTACAGGTGAATTTTACAAACATTCAAAAAAGAATTATCACCTATTCTCCTCAAGCTATTCCAAAAAATCTAGAAGGAGGGAAGGCTCCCCCATACACTTTTTATGAGGCCACTATAATCCTGATCCCCAAATCAGACAGACATAACGGGCTGATGTCCCTAATAAACATAGATGCAAAAATCCTCAACAAAATATTGGCAAACAGAATTCAGCAATACATTCAAAAGATCATACACCATGATCAAGTGGGATTCACTCCTGATATGCAAGAGTGGTTCACCATCTGCAAATCAATAATGTGATACACCACATTAACAAAATGAAAAATGAAAATCATATGATCATATCAACAGATGCAAAAAAAAAGTTTCTGACAAAATCCAGCAGCCATTTATGATAAAAACTCTTAAGAAAGTGGGACATAATAAAGGCCATATATGATAAACCCACAGCTAACATCATACTCAATGGGGAAAAGCTAAAACCATTCAACTTAAGATCAGGAATAAGGCAAGGTTGCTCACTTTCTCTACTTCAATTCAACATAGTGCTGGAAGTTCTAGCCACAGGAATCACACAAGAAAAAGAAATAAAAGGCATTCAAATTGGTAAGGAGGAAGTAAAATTGTCATTATATGCAGATGACATGGTACTATATAGAGAGAACCCTAAAGACTCCACCAAACATCTATTAGAACTGATGAATGAATTTAGTAAAGTAGCAGGATACAAAATTAATATTTAGATATCATTTGTATTTTTATATACCAATAATAAACTATCAGAAGATGTAATTAAGAAAACAGTCCCATTACTAATTGCTTCAAAGACTATAAAATACCTAGGAATAAATTTAACCAAAGAAGTAAAAGATCTGTACTCAGAAATTTATATGACACTGAAGAGAGAAATTAAAGAAGATACAAACAGTCGGAAACACATACCATGCTCATGGATAGGAAGAATTAATATTGTTAAAATGTCTGTACTGCCTAAGGCAATATTCAGATTGAACACAATTCCTATCAAGATACCAAGGACATTTTTCAAAGAAATAGAACATATAATACTAAAATGTATGTGGAACCATTAAATGACACAAGATAGCCTCAGCAATATTGAGAAATAAGAACAAAGTGTGAGGTATAACGATACCTGACATCAAATTACACTACAAGTCTACAGGAATCAAAACAGCATGGTACTGGCATAAAAACAGACACGTAAATCAATGGAGCAGAATAGAGAGCCCAGAAATAAATCGATGCCTATATGGTCATTTAATCTACAACAATGTGAGCAAGAACTTATTTTGTGGTAAAGACAGTCTATTCAATTAATAGTGCTGGGAAATCTGGAGGGACACATGCAAAAAAAAATGAATCTGGACAACCTCCTTACACCATATACAATGATAAATTCAAAATGGATTAAAGACTTAAATGTAAGATCTGAAGCCATAAAACTCCTAGAAGAAAATATAGGAAGAAACTTTACAGATATTACCCTGAGTAAGATTTTTACTGATATATCCCCTCAGGCAAGGGAAGAAAGAGAAAAAATAAACATGTGAGATTACATCAAACTGAAAAACGTGTATTTTTTTTTCACAGCAAAGGAAACCATTAATATAAGAAAAAGGGATCCTACTGAATGGGAGAACATGTTTCCCAATGATATGTCCCATAAAGGGTTAAAAGCGCAATTTTTTAAAAAACTCACTCAACTCAACTCCAAAAAAACAAACAACCCAATTAAAAAATGGGCAGAGGACATGAAGAGACATTTTTCTAAAGGGGACATACAAATGGGAAATAGTCATGGAAAAAACGCTCAGCCTCACTAATCGTTAGAGAAATGCAAATAAAACCCATGAGATATCACCTCACCCCGGTCAAAATGGCTGTCATAAATGAATCAACAAACAACAAGTGCTGCATAGGATGTGGAGAAAAGGGAAACTTTCTGCACTGTTGGTGGGATTGCAGATTGGTGCAGGCACTATGGAAAACAGTATGGAGGTATCTCAAAAAACTCAGAATCAAACTACCTTATGACCTAGCAATTCCACTCCTACGTGTCTATCTGGAGAAATCCAAAACTCTAGTTCAAAAATACTAATGCACCCCTATGTTTATTACAGCACTATACAAAACAGCCAAGACATGAAAACAACCGGAATGCCCATCAGTAGACGACTGGATCAAGAAACTGTGGTACATTTATACAACGGAGTATTACACAGCCATAAAGAAGAATGAAATCTTACCATTTGCAACAATATGCATGGACCTAGAGAACATTATGCTAAGTGACACAAGTCAGACAGAGAAAGACAAATACCATATGATCTCACTTATATGTGGAATCTAAAGAAAAGAAAAAAGGAGTGAACTAATCAGAAACAGTTTCAGAGACATAGAGGAAAACCTGAGGAATGCTAGATGGGAAGGGGAGGGAATAAAGGGAAAGGTGTGGGGATTAGAAAGCACAATAGGTAACCACAAGATTGCCACGGGGACACGAAAGTCAATTTGGGGAATATAATGAATAATGTTGTAAAAATTTTATAGGGTATCTGATGGATACTTGTCTCATTAGGGAGACCACCTCAGGGATGATGTAGATACCTGATCACTGCACTGTACACCTGAAGCTGAAGCTGAACAATAATGAATGTCAAGTACAATATGTATATAAATTTGGTACTCAAAAAGCCCCAAAATTATATATATATATATATATATGAAATTGAGTACAACATAAGTAATAGAGACAGTGGAAATGTAATGGCTGCATGAGATGTCAGGCGTAGTAGATGGGAGGAAGGGGGTTATCACTGTGTGAGGAATATAAATGATAAATGTCTATTAAAATACAAAAAATAAAACTGTAGTAGCAATAATTTTAAAAAATTAACTAGTATATAAAAAGGGAGGCACATTAGAAGGCTTTTGTAAGAATCTTGGAATAAATGGGGGCTTGTATTAAGATGGTAATATAGAAATAAAACACAAGAATTGTTTGAAAGTGATGCTCAGGAGACTAGACTTTGGATGGTGAGAACGCAATGGCATATATAGATGATGAATTATTAAGTTGCACAGCTGAAATTTTTATAATGTTATTAACCTATGTTATCTTAATAGATTTAATTAAAAAGGAAAAAATGTGAACGTTGTTTTGCAAAGGGAACTGAGGACGGAGCAAATGCACCCAAGTTCACTCAATATTTGACAATGTGTTAAGGCTCAGCAGCTAGGCATTGGTAACCTTAATTAAATTGGCTACTTTAACACTGGTGCTATATGATCCAGAAAAAGACTTCATTTATGTCATTTTGAATTTTCAGACAATAAAGAGGAAAGATTCAGTCACATCTGTTTAATAAATTACCAACACAAATAGCTAATTATGACAGCTCAGTGAACAGACATTGGTGGCAATCCAGTAAAACTGGATGTTTATAACACATTGACCAATGGAACAAGAACAAAAAAAACAACAAAATAAACTCATGCATATTCATGAGTTTATTTAAACTCAACTGATATTTGACAAGGAAGACAAGAAAACTCAATGAGGAAAAGATAGTTTCCCCACTTAACTGTTTTGGGAAAACTGAATATTCACATGCAAAAGAATGAACCTGGACCCCTATCTTACACCACTCACATAAATGAGCACAAAGTGGATTAAAGATTTAAATGTAAGACCCCCACGCCATTAAATTCCTGGAAGAAAACATGGGAGAAAATTCCCTTGACATTGTTCTTGGCATTGACTTTTTGGCTATGACACCAAAAGAACAAGCAACAAAACCAAAAATAAACAAATGGGACTATATTAAACTGAAAAGCTCTGCACACCAAAAGAAGCAATCAACAAAATGAAAAGGAAATCTACATAATTGAAGAAAATACTTGGAAACCACACATATTTAAGGAGTTTAATATCAGAAATATATAAAAAACTCATACAATGTAATAGCATAAAAATAATAATCCAATTTAAAAATGGACAGTGGACTTAAATAGACAGTTTTACAAAGAATATATACAGATGTACAATAGGTACATAAAAAGGTACTCAACATCACTAATCATCAGAGAAATGCAAATCAAACCCACAATGAGATGTCACCTCACACCTGTTAGGATGGCTATTAACAAAAAGACAAGAGATAACAAGAAATAGTGAGGATGTGGAGAGAAGGGAACACTTGCATACTGTTGATGGGAATATAAATTGGAACAATCACTGTGGAAAACAGTATCAAGTTTCCTTAAAATATAAAAAAATAGAACTACCATATGATCTAGCTATCTCATATCCGTCATCCAAAGGAAATAAAATCACTGTTCAAGAGGTACCTACAGTCCCACGTTCATTGCAGCATTATTTACAATATCTAAGACATGGAAAAACCTAAGTGTTCATTTACAGATGAATAGATAAAGAAAGTGTGATACCAAGACGTCATAAAAATGGCAGTGTAAGGTGACCTCTTGAAATCTCCACTTTAATTTACAACAAATTGAATAACTATAACTCCACAAAGGACTCCACTCACAGCAGACAGACAAGACTAAGAGACAGACTACTGAAATCATCTAAAGGTGGGCAAATTCCGTGAGTGAGGAAGGAGGGAATGGAGAATTGCGGAGAAGGGTTGCCCAGGCACAGGACGCAACCTAACTCAGTGCTCTGAGTTCGCTGCATTCCCAAACTACCGAAGCTGCAGGAGAGGGAAAAATTCAGACTGCTAGGGCTCTGCTAATGGCCCACAGGGCTGAGGGGACAGCATACAACACACCACAACCCAAAGGTCACAGGAGAGACCTCGGAACAAAGACTGAGGGAAGAAGGCTGAAAATGGTTTAAGCTCTCACGGACTAGCAGAGACCGGAAGACTTAGGCACTGAGCCTAACTGCTCCCTTTCTACCCTCCCAGAGCTCGCTCCTCTCCCACTTGCCCAGTGCTAGAAGTGGACAGTAGCAGTGTCAGATCAATAAAACAGAATATTTACAGTTGTGAGAACTGTGGTCTGCAGACAAAGAATCTCAGCCCAAATAATTCTGGCAAAGGGGAGGGAGCCCTGGAAGCAGGACTGGATGTGGTGGTGGTTGTCGCCTTTGCTCTGGGCCACCTCTCACAATCCACCCCGTCCCTGTCCCCACCTATCTGGGTGGAACTCTGCAGGAGTAAACAGAGCTGTTGAAATATACAGGCTTCAAATCCAATGCAGGAAGAGGTTTGGAACTTCAGAAGCTCTCCACATCCCCCCATGGAGGTGGCTCCCTATGTCCCAGGCAAACTGTTCATAGAGGAGAAGCTCATCTTCCAGGGAATCCCCCCATTGTGTGGGAAGACAGGATAGTGCAGAGAATATATGACACTACAGAGTGAGAGAGAACAACAGGCTGCAGTCAGAGAGAAAATAAAACATTCCACCAGACCTACAACAAAACAAAAGGAAAACCACTTTCTATCAACCTTCTGCAGAACCCACTCCTATAGTTGTCCAGGAAGAGAAATAATAAATCATTAATTCACATGAATAACCAAGGTAACAAGACAGCTCAAGTAGAAAATGAAAAGTCTACAGAAAATGAAATTAAAGACATGGAAATATGTGACTTAAATGACAGAGAATTCAAGATTGCAGTTGTTAAAAACCTCAACGAGAAACAAGGAAACATAGACAGGCAGTTTAATGAACTCAGAAACACAATCAAAAAACAAAATGAACACTTTACCAAAGTGATTGAAATTAAAAAAAAATAGAATTTCTGGAGATTAATATCTCAATAAAAGAAATAAAGAATGAAATATCCAGCTTAGGGAGTATAGTTGACCAGATGGAGGAAAGAAACAGTGACATCAAAGATAGAAATGGGGAAATGAGAGAGATGGAAGAAGACAGAGACTTGATACTTAAAAGAAATGAACGAACTCTACAAGAAATTTCTGACTCCATCAGAAAGAGCAATATAAGAATAATGGCCATACCAGAAGGAGAAGAAAGAGAGAAGGGAACAGAGAGTTTATTCAAAGAAATAGTCTACAAGAACTTCCCAAATTTGTGGACAGAACTGGATCCTCGAATCCAAGAAGCAAATAGAACACCTAATTCCCTCAAGCACAACAGGCCTTCTCCAAGTCACATTGTATTGAAGTTGTCAAAAATCAACGACAAAGAAAGAATCCTCAAGACAGCCAGGGAAAAGAAGACGGTAACCTTCAAAGGAAAGTCCATTAGATTATCATCAGATTTTTCAGCAGAAACTCTACAAGCCCAGAGGGAGTGGAACCAAATATTCAAACTATTGAAAGAAATTATGAGCCAAGAATAATATATCCAGCAAAGATATCCTTTAGATATGAAGGAGGAATAAAACTTTTGCAGACATACAGAAGTTGAGGGAATTTTCTAACACACGAAAGGCACTGAAGGAGGCTATTCAACCAGCATAAACACGGATAATTTGTGACAACCAAAACATAAAAAAGGGGAGACTAAAGGCCTGAACCAGAATATGGGAATGGAGAAAATATGCATGCAGAAGAAAATGGGATATTCTAAATATGAAACTTTCTTTTCCATAAACTTAATGTTAACCACTGAAAAAAATTCAGAACTGAAATACATAATGTAATAAAAAAATAAACAGAGGGAAAATCATGGAATACCACCACACAGAAATAATAGACAACCTCAAAAAGTCAAAGAAACAATGGAGACACAATCTTACCAGAAAACCAAAAAAAAAAAAAAAAAAAGATAGGAAATCCTCACATATCAATAATCACCCAAAATGTAAATGGATTGAACTCACCAATAAAAAGGCACAGAGTAGCAGATTGGATCAAAAAACTAAACCCAACGATATCCTGCTTCCAAGAGACACATTTGAGCTACAAGGACAAGCATAGACTCAATGTCAAAGGGTAGAAATTGATACTCCAAGCAAATGGTATCCAGAGAAATTCAGGTGTAGCCATACTGATATCAGATGAAACAGACTTCAGGATAAAAAAGCTAACAAGACACAAAGATGGACATTTCAAAATACTGAAAGGAACTATAAAAAAAAAAAGACATAATAGCCGTCAATATTTATGCCCCCAATCAGGGAGCACTGAAATATACCAAGCCACTACTAACAGAACTAAAGGGAGAAATTGACCGAAACACAATTATAGTAGGGTACCTAAATATATCATTGAATGCTATGGATAGATCATCCCAACAGAAAATAAATAGCAGCACTAAATGACACATTAGATGAAATGGATATAATTGACATTTATAGAGCACTTCCCCTTGAACATCAGACTATGCATTTTTTTCTAGTGTACATGAACATTCTAAAGGATAGATCACATATTTGGTAATAAAACTACCCTAAGCAAATCTAAGAAGATTGAAATCATACAAAGCAAATTCTGTGATCAGATGGCTTTGAAATTAGATATCAACTGCAAAAAGAAACAAGGAAAAAAACAGAAATATGTGGAGATTAAACAACATACTTTTAAAGAACGACTGGATCAAAGAAGAAATAAGAGGATCGATGAAAAGATACATAGAAACAAATTACAATGAAAATACATACTACCAAAATATTGGGGATGCAGTGAAAGCAGTTTAAGAGGAAAATTTATTTCAATACAGGCCTGTCTGAAGAAACAAGAAAAATCTAAGATAAATAACTTCACATTACAACTTAAAGAACTAGAAAAAGCAGAACAAATGAAACCCAAAGTCAGCAGAAGAAAGGAAATAATAAAAATAAGAGCAGAGCTAAATAAATTGAGAACAAAAATACTACCGAAAAAATTAATGTGACAAAGAGTTAGATCTTTGAAAAGATTAAGAGAATTGACCATCCCTTGGCTAGACTCACTAAGATAAAAATGGAAAAGACACTAATAAACAAAATCAGAAATGAAAGAGGGGAAGTTATCACAGATGCCACAGAAATACAAAGGATCATCCAAGAATACTATAAATGACTATATGCCACCAATTCAATAACCTAACAGAAATGGACAAGTTCTTAGAAACATATATCCTTCGCAGGCTGAATTAGATTGGAAAATCTAATTAGAGTGATCACCAGTAAGGAAATTGAACCAGTCATGGAAACCATTCCCAAAAGCAAAAGTCTGGGACCAGATGGCTTCACTAGTGAATTCTACCTAACATTCAAAGAGTATCTAATACCTGTCCTTCTCAAACTCTTCCAAAACATTGAAGAAGCGACAGTATCCCCTAACTCACTTTATGAGGCCAACATTACCCTGATACCAAAACCTGGTAAGGATAACACAAAAAAAGAAAAATACAGACCAATATCTCCTATGAATACAGATGCAAAAATCCTAAACAAAATTCTGGCAAATCTAATGCAGCAATACATTAAAAAGATTATTCATCACGACCAAGTATGGTTCAACCCTAGGGCACAAGGATGTTTCAACATATGCAAATCCATCAACGTGATACATCACATAAACAAATAGAATGGCAAAAATCATATGATTATATCAATTGATGCAGAAAAAGCATTTGACATGATACAACATCCATTTATGATTAAAACACTTAATAAAATAGGTATAGAAGGAAAATACCTTAATATAATAAAGACCATATATGACAAACCCTCAGCTGATCTCATAATTAACAGTGAAAAACTGAAGCCCTTTGCTCTATGTTCAGGAACATGACAGGGCTTTCCCCTATCACCTCTGCTTTTCAACATTGTGTTGGAAGTCCTCACTAGAGAAATCAGGCAAGAGAAAGAAACAAAAGACATCCAAATTGGGAATGAAGAAGTCAAGTTGTCCCTCTTTGTTAAATGATAGTATATATAGAAAATCCTAAAAACTCTACCAAAAAGTTATTTAAAAAATAGACGAATACAGTAATGTTGCCTACTACAAAATCAACTTACAAAAGTCCATTGCATTGGTATAGACTAACAATGAAATATCAGAGAAAGAAATTAAAAAGAAATTCCTTTTGCAATTGCAAAAACAACAAGAAAAATACCCAGGAAGAAACTTAACCAAGGATGTGAAAGACCTATATGCTGAAAACTATGAGATTTTTAAAAGAAATTGAAGATACAAAGTAGTTAAAAGACATTTCATGCTCATGGATGGGAAGAATCAATATAGTTAAAATGGCCATATTACCCAAAGCAACATACAAAATTAATGCAATCCCCATCGAAATCTCAATGGCATTTTTTAAAGAAATAGATAAAAAAATCATCAGATTACTATGGAACCACAAAAGAGCCCAGATAGCCAAAGTAATCCTAAGAAAAAAGAACAATACTGGAGGTATCACACTCCCTGACTTTAGCTTGTACTACAGGGCAATAATAATCAAATCAAGATGTTATTGGCAGAAAAAGAGACAAACAGACCAGTGGAATAGAATTGAGAACTCAGAAATAAACCCATATAAATATGGACAGATAATTTTTGACAATGAAACAAAAAATATTCAATGGAGAAAAGACAGCCTCTTCAATAAATGGTGCTGGAGGAATCGGAGCCACATGGAAAAAAAAAAAAAAAACGAAACTGGACTGCTATGTGTCACCATGTGCCAAAATCATTGCAGAATGGAACAAAGACCTAAGCATACTACCTGAAACAATAAGCAGCATAGAAGGAAACATAGGTACTAAAGTTATGGACCTTGGGTTCAAAGAGCATTTTATGAATTTTAGTCCAAGTCAAGGGGAGTAAAGCTGAAATAAATGAATGGGACTATATCAAACTTAAAAGCTTCTGCACAGCAAAAGAAACCATCGACAAAATAAGGAGGCAACCAACTGAATGGGAGAAGAGTTTTGCAAACAGCGCCTCCAATAATGGGATAATATCCAAAATATACAAGGAACTCGTACAACTAAACAACAAAATACCAAAAAAAAAAAAAAAACAGTTGAATAATGAGCAGGGGACCTGAATAGGTCCTCCAAGGAGAACATACAAATGGCAAATAGACATATGAAAAATTGCTTAACGTTTCTAATCATCAGAGAAATGCAAATAAAAACCTCAATGAGGTATCACCTCACCCAGTTAGAATGGCTATTGTCTTCAAGACACATAGTAACAAATGTTGGAGAGGCTGTGGAGAAAAAGGAACCCTCATACATTGTTGGTGGGAATGCAGATTGGTACAGCCACTATGGAAGGCACTGTGGATATTTCTCAAAAAATTACGAATAGAATTACCATATGACCCAGCAATCCCTCTCCTGGGTATCTACCAAAAATATCTGAAAACATTTATAAAGAAAGACAATGTTCATTGTAGCTTTCTTTACAGTGGACAAGACATGGAAACAATCAAAATGTCCTTTGATAGACGAATGGATAAGGAAGTTGTGGTAAATATACACAATGGAATAGTATTTGGCGTTAGGAAAAGATGAAATAGGACCGTTTGTGGCAACATGGCTGGATCTTCAGATTATAATGATAAGTGAAATAAGTCAGACAGAAGAAATAGAGAATAGTATAATTTTACTGATATGTTGTATATAAACATGAAAACAACAAAATAACAATACAAACAAATGAAGTAATAAAAACTCATAGACATATACAATAGTTTAGTGGTTACCAGAGGTTACGGGGGGGAGGAGGGCTCCAGAAGAGGGTGAACGGGGTCTAATATATAGCGATGGAAAGAGAACTGACTTTGACTGGTTAATAGACAATGTGAGATATAGACAATATATTACAGAATAGTTCACCTGCAATCTATGTAACTTTACTAACAATTGTCACCCCAATAAATTTTAATCAAAAAAAAGTCTGGTACCATGTTTCCCCAAACATAAGTCCTAGCTGGACCATCAGCTCTAATGCATCTTTTGGAGCAAAGATTAATATTAGACTTAGTCTTATTTTAATATAATGTAAAACCGTGTCTAATATAACAAACATAACATAACATAACATTGTATAATATAATATAATGTAATGTAGTATAATATAAATAATATAACGGAATATAATATAATGCCAGGTCTTATATTAATTTTTCCTCCAAAAGATGCATTAAAGTTGATGGTTCAACTAGGTCTTATTTATGGGGAAACACGGTATATACACATGCACAATAGAACATTATTCAGGCATAAAAAGAAGGAAATCCTGCCATTTGCAACAACATGGATTGACCTTTAGGGCATTATGTTAAGTGAAATAAGTTAGAGGAAGACAAATACTGCATGTTCTCACTTATATATGGGATGTAAAACTGCCGAACTCATAGAAATAGAGATTAGAATGATGGTTGCCAGTGGCTGGGAGTGAAGGAAACAGGATGATTTTGGTCACAGGGCACAAACTACCAGTTATAAGATTCTTAAGTTCGAGTACATAGGGGGTCGATTATATAGCATGGTGATTGTAGTTAATAATACTGTATTATATAGTTGAAAGTTCCTGACAGATTTTAAATGTTCTCCCTGAAAAAAAAGTTTAATTATGTGAGGTGCTGGAAGTGTTAACTAACCTTATTGTAGTAATCACTTAACAATATATACATGTATCATTATGCAACTTAATTACGTATATGTTATTATGGGGCCTGGGAGTAATCAGCATAATGGAAAATGCAGTTTTTCTTCCTTGAAGTCATGGTTTGAAAGTCACAGCAGTTAAAATATACAAGATGAAGCCTGGACCTTTAAGTCAGACCCTTACTTGCTTCTTAAATAGGTAGTCAGGAGCCTGACTGTGGTAGTTTCATTTGAATATTGTGTTGGATTATTTAATTTAAATGGAAATTCTTCCATATTTATCAGAGCCTCTTTTGTAGTTATACCTTTTTTATAATCATCTACAATCTCTATTTCAATACAACTCTCTATCTTCTTACCTGTTTAACTTACCCC
Organism: Rhinolophus hipposideros; assembly: GCF_964194185.1. Taxonomy (NCBI): domain Eukaryota; kingdom Metazoa; phylum Chordata; class Mammalia; order Chiroptera; family Rhinolophidae; genus Rhinolophus; species Rhinolophus hipposideros. The sequence continues at coordinate 28,012,162 of NC_138046.1, forward strand.
ATTTCTCTTGACTTATTATTTGGACCATTCCTTTGCTACTTATCCAGTTGCTTTTTGATTTCTCCTATAAACCCTTCTTTTGTGGTTATTTAACATTGTTTCTGGTAGGTTCTGCTTTCCTCAACTCTAGTAAATTTTCCTTGAAGGCTGAGGCTGTGTTAATTCCCTTATTAAGCGTCACAGGCACTAATATCTGTTGAATTAATATCGTGTCTGATTTCAAAAACATTGAAACGCCTTGCATTAGTATTGCAAGGAATAATGTTGCCATTGAAATAGATTTAACATGCACAAAATAATAACAGTGGTCATTAATTGAGTCTTTACTAAGCATAATTCTAGGAATTTTGCATGTATTATTCCATTTAATCCTCACAGTGATCCCATGAACTCTCATCAGAATCCAACCATGCTAGCTGTCATCTTGATCTTGGACTTCCCAACCTCCAGAACTATGAGAAATAAAATTCTGTTGTTTAAGTGTTTAAGCCACCCAGTCTATATGTTATGGCAGCCCATGCAGACTCAGAAGAACGTTAAGCCTCTTTTCATGTGCTTGTTGGTCATTTGTATACCTTCTTTTGAATAATGCCTATTCAAATACTTTTTCCATTTTTAATCGGATTGTCTTTTTCATTGTTGAGTTACATTAATTCTTTACATATTTTGTATATAAGTCCATTATCACACGTATGATATTCAGATATTTTCTCCCATTCTCTGTGTTGTCCTTTATCTTCCTTGATGATGTCCTTTGAAGTACAAAAAAATATTTATTTATTTATTTATTTATTTATTTATTTATTTATTTATTTATGTTAGTTTCAGGTATACAAAACAATGCAATAGTTAGACATTTAACATTTATACCCCTCACAAAATGATAACCCCCCTTCCCCAATCTACTACCCCTCTGACATTGCATACAGCCATTACGATTCCACTGTCTCTATTCCTTATGTTCTACTCCATTTCTTGTGAATGAATATATATATATATATATATATATATATACACACACACATACATAATTATATATACATATATATGTATACATATACATATATATGTATATAAAATTATAGTTGACATTCATTATTATTCAGCTTCAGCTTCAGGTGTACAGCACAGTAAGGCATCTACACCATCCCTGAAGTGGTCTCTCCAATAAGACAGGTGTCCATCAGATATTCTACAAAATCTTTGCAACATTATTGATTATATTCCCCAAACTGACTTTCGTATCCCCATGGCAATCTTGTGGTTACTGATTGTGCTTTCTAATCCCCTCACCTTCTCCCTCATCCCCATCCCCCTCCCATCTATGTTAGTTTATGTTAGTTTATGTTCAGTTTTTCCTCTATGTCACTAAGACTGTTTCTGATTAGTTTGTTCATTTATACTTTTCTTTAGATTCTGCATATAAGTGAGATCATATTTGTCTTTCTCAATCTGATTTCTTTCACTTAGCATAATGTTCTCTAGGCCCATCCATATTGTTGCAAATGGTAAGATTTCATTCTTCTCTATGGCCAAGTAATACTACATTGCATAAATGTACCTCAGTTTCTTAATCCAGTCATCTACCGATGGGCTTTTTGTTGTTTCTAAGTCTTGGCTATTGTGGATAGTACTGCAATAGACATAGGGGTACATAAATTTTTTCAAATTGGCGTTTTGGATTTCTCTGGATAGATACCTAAGAGTGGAATTGCTGGGTCATAAGGTAGTTCCATTTCCAGTTTTTTGAGAAACCTCCATACTGATTTCCACAGTGGCTGTACTAATCTGCAATCCCACCAGCAGTGCATGAGAGATCCCTTTTTTTCCACATCCTCACCAGCACTTGTCATTTGTTGATTTATTGATGATAGCCATTCTCACCCGAGTGCTGTGGTATCTCATTGTGTTTTTCATTTCCATTTCTCTAACGATTAGTGACGTTGAACATTTTTTCATGTCTGTTTGCCATCAGTATGTCCTCTTTGGAAAAAATGTCTCTTCATGTCCTCTGCCCATTTTTTAATTTGGTTGTTTGTTTTTTGGTGTTGAGTTGAATGAGTTTTTATGAATTTTGGATATTAACCACTTATCTGATATACAATTGACAAATATTTTCTCCCATTCAGTAGGCTTCCTTTTTGTTTTATTGATGGTTTCCTTTGCTGTGAAAAAACTTTTAATTTGATATAATCCCATATGTTTATTTTTTCTCTTACTTCCCTTGCCCAAGGGGGTATATCAGTAAAAATATTACTCTGGGTAATGTCTGTAAACTTTCTTCCTATATTTTCTTCAGGAGTTTTATGGTTTCAGATCTTACATTTAAGTCTTTAATCCATTTTGAATTTATTCTTGTATATGGTGTAAGGAGGTGGTCCAGATTCCTTTTTTTTTGCATGCGTCCCTCCATGTTTCCCAGCACCATTTATTGAATAGACTGTCTTTACCCCAACATAAATTCTTGCTCCCAGTGTCATAGATTAAATGACCACATAGGCATGGATTTATTTCTGGGCTTTCTATTCTGTTCCATTGATCTATGTGTATGTTTTTATGCCAGTACCATGCTGTTTTGATTACTATAGCTTTGTAGTTTAATTTGATGTCAGGTACAGTGATACCTCACACTTTGTTCTTATTTCTCAAGATTGTTGAGGCTTTCCAGGGTCTTTTATGGTTCCATATAAATTTTAGGATTATATGTTCTATTTCTGTGAAAAAACGTCCTTGGCAGTTTGATAGGAATTCTGTGGAACTTTATAGTGCCTTAGAACGTATGGACATTTTAACTCTATTAATTATTCCTACCCATGAGCATGGTATATGTGTTTCTATCTATTTGTATCTTGTTCAATTTCTCTCTTTAGTGTATTATAATTTTCTGAGTACAAGTCTTTTGCTTTGGTTAAATTTATTCCTAGGTATTTTATAGTCTTTGAAGCAATTAGTAATGGGACTGTTTTCTTAATTACATCTTCTGATAGTTTATTATTGGTATATAAAAATACAAATGATATCTAAATATTAATTTTGTGTCCTGCTGCTTTACTAAATTCATTTATCAGTTCTAATAGTTTATTGGTGGAGTCTTTGGGATTCTCTCTATATAGTATCATGTCATCTACATATAATGACAATTTTACTTCTTCCTTACCAATTTGGATACCTTTTATTTATCTTTTTTGTCTGATTGCTGTGGCTAGAACTTCCAGAACTATGTTGAATAAAAGTGGAGAAAGTGGGCAAACTTGCCTTGCTCTTGATTTTAAGGGCAATGGTTTTAGCTTTTCTCCAATGAGTAGGATGATAGATGTGGGTTTATCATATATGGCCTTTATTAATTTGAGGTATGCTCTCTATTGCACTTTCTTAAGAGTTTTTATAATAATCACTGCTGGATTTCGTCAAATGATTTTTCTTCATCTGTTGATATGATTATATGATTTTTATTTCTCATTTTGTTAATGTGGTGTATCACATTAATTGATTTGCAAATGTTGAACCATTCTGGCATACCACAAATGAATCCCACTTGATCATGGTGTATGATCTTTTTAATGTATTGCTGAATTCTGCTTTCTAATATTTTGTTGAGGATTTTTGCATGTATGTTCATTAAGGATAACGGCCTGTACTTTTTTTTTCGTAATGTCTTTTCTGATTTGGGGATCAGGGTAATAATGGCCCCATAAAAAGTGTTGGGGAGTGGTCTCTGTTTCTGGACTTCTTGGAATAGTCTGAGGAGAATAAGAGACAATTCTTTTTTCAATGTTTTGCAAACTTCCTCTGTAAAACCATCTGGTCTAGGGCTTGTGTTTTTTGCAAGCTTGTTGATTACAGATTCAATTTCCCTGGTGGTAATCAGTGTGTTCAGGTTTTCCGTTTCTTCATCAGTTAGTCTTGGAAGATTGTATGCTTCTAGAAAATTGTCCATTTCTTCCAGATTGTCTAATTTGTTGGCATATACTTGCTCATAGTAATTCTTAGGGTTTTTTTTTGTTTGTTTTTATTTATTTTTTTATTCCTGTCGTGTCTATTGTGGCTTCTCTTTCATTTTTGACTTTATTAAATTGGGGTCCTCTCTCTCTCTCTCTCTCTCTCTCTCTCTCTCTCTCTCTCTCTCTCTATCTCTTAGTTTTTTGATGAGTCTGGGTTAAGTTTTGTCTATTTTGTTTATCTTCTCAAAAAACCAGCTCCTGGTTTCATTAATTTTTGTTTGTTTGTTTGTTTGTTTTTTGGTCTCTATTTCATTTATTTCTGCTCTGATCTTTATTATCTCCTTGTACTTTATTATCCTTGTACTTTCTTTGGGCTAATTTAGCTTTTTTCCCATGTCCCTTAAATGTAAGGATAAACTGTTGATTTGTGATTTTTCTTGTTTCTTTAGGTAGGCCTGAATTGCTATGAATTTCCCTCTATGGACTGCATTTGCCACATCCGATAGATTTGGGGTGGTTGTTTTTTTTCATTTTTGTTTGTCTTGAGGTATATTTGATTATTTACATCATCTCATTTTTGACCCATTCATTATTTAGCAGCATGTTATTCATCCTCCATGTATTTGTGTGTCTTCCCGTTTTTCGTTTTTTTTCTTGTAATTGATTTCTAATTTCATAGCACTGTGGGCAGAGAAGACATTTGGTATACTGTCAGCTTTCTTTAATTTATTGAGACTTGTTTTGTGGCCTAACATGTGACCTATCTTGGAGAATGTTCCATGTGAGACCGAGAAGAATGTATATTCTGCAGCTTTGGTGTGAAATGCTCTAAAAATATCAATTAAATCTAACTGGTGAATATGTCATTTAAGGCCTATGTTTCCATGTTGATTTTCTGTCTGGAGGACCTGTCCCTTGTTGTTAGTTGTGTGTTGATATCCCCTGCTATGATAGTGTTACTGTTGATCTCTGTCTTTAGGTCAGTCTTGTTTTAGATATTTCAATGCTCCTATGTTGGGTGCATAGAGGTTTACTAGGGTTATGTCCTCTTGTTGGATTGATCTCTCTATTATTATGTAGTATTGAAAGACAAATCTTTTAAATATTTTTCAATATTTTAATATTAATATTATATTAATATAATACATTAATATTAATATATTAATATTAATATATTATATTATTATTTTTAATTAATTTATTTATTTATTAGTTTCAGGTGTACAAAACAAGGTAATACTTAGACGTTCATCATTTATATCCCTCATACTGTGAACCCCCCTCCCCCCATCCACTATCCCTCCGACCTCACACTGAACCATCACATTATATATATAAAATTATAGTTGGCATTCATTAATGTTTAGCTTCTGGTGTACAATGCCATGATCAGGTATCCACAGTATCCCTGAGGTGGTCTCCCAAATAGGACGCATGTCCATCAGATACCCAACAAAATCTTTACAACATTATAGAATACCTTCCCCAAATTAATTTTCAAAAAAAACCCTGAGGGCATCTTGTGGTTACCAGCTGCTTCCAAATCCCTTCACCTTTCCCCTTATCCCCAACCCCCTCCCACACACCCATCTAACCACTCTCGGTTTTTTCTCTGCATCCCCAAAACTGTCTCTGATTAGTTCATTCACATAGTCTTTTCTTTAGATTCCATATATAAGTGAGATCATATGGTACTTGTCTTTCTCTTTCTGACTTATTTCACTTAACATAATGTTCTCTAGATCCATCCATGTTGCTACAAATGATAAGATTTCTTTCTTCTTTATGGCTGCGTAATACTCCATTGTATAAATGTACCACAGCTTCTTAATCCAGTCATCTACCGATGGGCATTTTGGTTGTTTAATCTTTTAATATATTCTTCATTTTAAAATATCTTTTGTCAGATATAAGTTTTGCTACTTCAGATTTTTTCTCATGTCCATTTGCATGAAATATCTTACTCAAACCCTTCACTTTCAGCCCGTGTATGTCTTTTGGTCTGATGTGAGTCTCTTGTATACAGCATATGCAAGGGTCTTGTTTTCTTATCCACTTAGCCACCCTATGTCTTTTGATTGGAGCTTTTAATTCATTTACGTTTAAAGTGATTATTGATAGGCACATAGTTATTGCCATTTTGTTATTTGTATTTCTGGTCTTCATTAGTTAGACTGTTTTCCTCTTTCTTCAGTTTACAGAAGCTCTTTTTACTTTTCCTGCATTGCTGGCTTGGTGGTAATCAATAACTTTAGGTTATTCTTTTCTGGGAAGCTCTTTATCTATTTTTCAATTTTAAATGATAACCTTGCTGGATAAAGCGATCTAGATTGTAGGGCTTTGTTTTTCATCACTTTAAATACCTTTTGCCAGTCGCTTCTGGCCTGCAACATTTCTGTAGAAAAGTCATTTGATAGTCTTATAGGAGTCCCCTTGTATGTAACACACTGTCTTTCTCTTGCTGCTTTTAGGATTCTGTCTTTGTCTTTAATTTTTGCCATTTTAACTATAATGTGTCTTGGTGTGTTCTTCTTTGGATTCATCTTGGTTGGAACTCTTGTACTTCCTGTGCTTGTATGTCAATTTCCTTCACCAGGTTAGGGAAGTTTTCAGTCATTATTACTTCAAATATATTCTCAATGCCTTGCTCCCTCTCTTCAACCTTTTTGTATTCCTATGATGCGCATGTTGTTGCACTTGATATTATTATCCCAGCAAGCTCTTAAACTTTTCATTGTTTCTTATTCTTTTTCTTTTTGCTGTTCCACTTGGTTGATCTCTGCTAACTTGTCTTCTAAATCACTGATTCAATCCTCTGCCTCATGTAACCTCCTGGTAATACCTTCAAGTGTGTTGTTTATTTCAGTTACTGTATTCTTTAATTGTAACTAGTTGTTCTTTATGATTTATTTGTCTATCCTTCTTTATGTCTTCATTAAGCTTCTTAAACATTCTTATCATCATTGTTCTAAACTCTGTCTCTGGTAGGTTGCTTACCTCTATTTCATTTGTTTCCAATTCTGAAGGTTACTCCTTTTATTTTGACTTGTTTGTTTCCCCATTCTGGCTGACACTTTGTGTTTGCTTCCATGTATTAAATAGATCCCCTAGGTTCTCAGTCTTTCCTGGGTGATCTTATGTAGTATGTGTCCTTCATATTTGACTTGTACCACTTCCCTATTCTCCTGTTTGTGTGCTCCAAAGGTAACCCTTGTGTTGTCTGTATTCTCCTGTTAAAGTTGAGCTTTAATTGCTTTTGGCTTGTCAGTAAGTGGGATTGACACCTAGGATAACTAGTTGTGAGAATTGACTATGCCCAGACTGGGAGGGGCCCAGGCATGGCGTTTGCTTTTTGTCTTTTTTTCCAACCTAGGGCACAGCTGGAGATCTCACCTGAGGTTCTGACTCAAAGCTGGAAACACTGTTCTCTAGGCAGGAGAGATCAGCTGTGGGATGCAGAGAAAGAGCGCACTGCCTGTCTCTTGTGATTTCTGTTCTGTGTTCCGGGGCCTTCTGCATCCCCGCAGTTGTGGATGCTGGCTGCATCTCTGCACAACTCCCTTCCTTCTTCCCCTGCTGGCCTGGTTTGCCCACCTTCAGGTAATCCTCATGTGAGTCTTTTACCTGTTTTGTATGATGAGCAGACAGTTTTTGATGGATTATAGATGTTCCGGAGGAGAATTCAAGAAGCCTACCTCGCTGTTGCCATTCCTGTGATGTCAATTCAAAAAAAATTATTTTTGATAAATTACAATTTATCTATTTTTTTCTTTTCTTGTTTATGATTTTGGTGTCATATCTAAGATTCTATTGCCAAATCCAAGGTAACGAGTTTTACCCCTATATTTTATCTGACAGTTTTATTTGATTTGCTCTTACATTCAGGTCATTGTTTCATTTTGAATTAATTTTTGTATATGGTATGAAGTAGTGGTATAACTTCATTTTTTTTGTTTGCATGTGCATATCTAGCTTACCCAGCAATATTGTTGAAGACACTATCTTTTCCCCAGTGAAATGTCTTGGCACCCTTGAGTAAAATGAATAATAAATGTAAGTTACTTTTTAGATTGTCGATTCTATTTCATTGATCTATATGTTGATCCTTTCAAGAACCATACTCTTTTTAACAACTTTATTGAACTGTAATAGATATACAAATAACTGCACATATTTAATGTGTACAATTTAATGAATTGGGATATATACACACACCTATGATATCACCACCATAATCAAAGTAGGGTATCCAACTCCTCAGAGTTTTCATCTCTGTGTGTGTGTATGTGTGTGTGTGTGTGTGTGTGTGTGTGTGTGTGTGTAGTAACAACAGTTAACATGAAATCTACTCATGTCATCTGCAAACAGAAAATTTTCATTTTTTCTTTGTTGGATTCTTTTAATTTCTTTTTCTTATCACCTAATTATTTTGGGTTGAACCTCTAGTAAAGTGTTGGATAGTGTGGCAAGAGCAGGCATTCTTGTGTTTTTCCTGAACTTAGGGGAAAGGTATTTAGTCTTTTATCATTAATTATTATCTTAGCTGTGTGTTTTATATAGACCCCCTTTATCAGACTTTGTCAACTTTTTCTAGTCTTTTTTTTCTCTCTCTGATGAAGGGGTACTGGATTCATTAAATGGTTTTCTGCATCTATTGTGATCATGTGGGTTTTGTCCTTTATTAATATAGTCTATTATATTGATTTTCATATGTCAAACAAAACATATTCCTGGGATAAATCTCATTTGATCACAATGCATAATCCTTTTTATATGTTACTGAATTTGCTGTGCTAGTATTTTGTTGAAGAGGGATGTTTTCATAAGGGATGTTGTTATGTACTTTTCCAGTTCTGTGATATCTTTGTCCAATTTTTAAAATATTTTTATTAAAATACAGTTAACATACAATATTATATTAGTTCCAGATGTACATCATAGTTATTCAAAGTACTCACCTGACACTATACAGAGTTACTACCACATTGATTATGTTCTCTATCCTAAAAGGATCACCATGATAAGTCCAACAATAATCTGACCCTGTACTATGCTATCACAATATTATTGATCATTCACCCCTTTTTAAAATTTTCAATTAGTTGACATTCAGTATTATTTTATATTAATTTCAACTGTATACCATAATGGTTAGAGACTTATATAATTTAGGAAGTGATCCCCCTGATGAGTACCATGTCGCACTATATATAGTTATTACCATATTATGGATTATACTCCCTATACTTTACATAATCATGATTATTTTGTAACTACCAATTTGTATTTCTTAATCCATTCACCTTTTTTACCCTGTTCCTAAACACCTCCCATCTATCACACTAATACATCCAGTACCCATCTGACACCATACATAGTTATTACAATATTATTGACTATATACCTTATGCTGTAACCTACATACCCATGCCGACTTTGTAACAATCAATTTATACTTCTTAATCTCTTCTCCCTTTTTCACCACACCAATCCCCTTTGTATCTGTCAATCTTCAAAAATGTTCTCTGTACCTATGAGTTTGTTTTGTTTTGTTTGTTTATTTTCTTGCTCTTTAGATTCCACATACAAGTGAAAGTACATTGCATCTGTCTTTCTCTGTCAGACACTCGATTCAGCACAATACACTTCAGGTCCATCCATGCCACCACAGATACTGAGAACCCATTCCCTTCCATGGCCAAGAAATATTCCATTGTATATAAGTACCACCTACCCTTTATCCATTCATCCATCAATAGATAACCAGGCTGCTTCCACATCTTGGCCATGGTAAACAATGTTGTAATGAACATATGGATGCACATGTCTTCTTGAAGTAGTGTTTTGGGTTTCTTCAGATAAATACCCAGAAGTGGGATTAGTAGGTCCTTCTTTGTCATTTGTTTTAGTTTTTGTTTTAAAGTCTATTTTGTCTGGTATAAGTATTGCTATAACAGCTTTTGTTTGTTTCTATTTCCATAAAATATCTTTTCTCAATTCTTTTACTTTCTTTTTTTATTAAATTTATTGGGGTGACAATTATTAGTAAATTTACACAGATTTCAGGTGTACAATTCTGTATTAGATTATCTATAAATCCCATTGTGTGTTCACCACCCAGGGTCAGTTCTCCTTCCATCACCATATATTTGAACCCCCTTAAACTCATCAACCACCAACCACCCGCTTACCTTCTGGTAACCACTAAATTATTGTCTGTTTCTATGAGTTTTTCTTTCTCATTTGTTTGTCTTGTTCTTTTGTTGTTTTTGGATTAGATACCACATATCAGTGAAATCATAGGGTTCTCTGCTTTTTCTGTCTGACTCATTTCACTTAGCATTATACTCTCAAGATCCCTCCATGTTGTCACACATTCTCCTATATCATCTTTCCTTAACGCCGAATAGTATTCCATTCTGTATATATACCACAACTTATTTATGCATTCATCTATCAAAGGACATTTTGGTTGTTTCCATCTCTTGGCCACCGTAAACAAAGCTGCAATGAACATTGGAGCACACGTGTTTTCATAGAGAAATGTTTTCAGATTTTTTGGGCAGATACCCAGGAGAGCAACTGCTGGGTCATATAGTAATTCTATTCATAATTTCTTGAGGAACCTCCACACTGCCTTCCATAGCAGCTGCACCAGTCTGCATTCCCACCAACAGTGTATGAGGGTTCCTTTTTCTCCACAGCCTCTCCAACACTTGTTACTATTTGTCTTGTTGATGAAAGCCATTCTGACTGGGGTGAGGTGATATATCATTGTGGTTTTCATTTGCATTTCTCTGATGATTAGTGATGTTGAGCATTTTTTCATATGTCTATTTGCCATTTGTATATCCTCTTTGGAGAAATGTCTCTTCAGGTCCTCTGTCCATTTTGCAATTGGGTTGTTTGTTTTTTTTTGTTGTTGTTGTTGTTGAGTTTTATGAGTTCCTTGCATATTTTGGATATTAGACCATTATCAGAGGCACTGTTTGCAAAAATCTTCTCCCATACAGTTGATTGCCTCATTATTTTCTCAATAGTTTCTTTTGCTGTGCAGAAGCTTTTCAGTTTCATATAATCCCATTCGTTTATTTTAGTTTTCACTTCCATTGCCTTTGGAGTCAAATTCATAAAATGCTCTTTGAACCCAAGGTCCATAAGTTTAGTACCTATGTTTTCTTCTATGCAGTTTATTGTGTCAGGTCTTATGCTTAAGTCGTTGATCCATTTTGAATTAATTTTGGTACATGGTGACAAATAGCAGTCCCGTTTCATTCTTTTGCAAGTAGCTATCCATTTCTGCCAGCACCATTTATTGAAGAGGCTGTCTTTCCTCCATTGTATATTTTTAGCTTCTTTGTCAAAAATTATCTGTCCATATTTATGTGGTTTTATTTCTGGGTTCTCAATTCTATTCCATTGGTCTATGTGTCTGTTTTTAGGCCAATACCAAGCTGTTTTGATTATTGTAGCCCAATGGTACAAGCAAAAATCAAGGAGTGTGATACCTCCAGTATTGTTCTTTTTTTATAATATTGCTTTGGCTATTTGGGGTCTTTTGTGGTTCCCAACAAATCTGATGATTTTTTGTTCTATTTCTTTAAAAAATGCCATTGGGATTTTGATGGTGATTGCATTTAATCTGTATATGGCTTTGGGTTATATGGCCATTTTTACTGTGTTGATTTTTCCAATCCATGAGCACGGAATGTCTTTCCATTTCTTTGTGTCATCTTCAAATTCTTTCACAAATGTCTTATAGTTTTCAGCATATAAATCATTCACATCCTTGGTTAAGTTTATTCCTATGTATTTTATTCGTTTTGCTGCAGTTGCAAAAGGAATTGTTTTTTCTATTTCTTTTGCTGAGATTTCATTGTTGGTATATAGGAAAGCAATGGACATTCGTACGTTGATTTTGTAGCCAGCTGCTTTTCTATATTCATTGAATGTTTCTAATAGCTTTTTGGTGAAGTCTTTATGGTTTTCTTTATATAGCATCATTTGATCTGCAAAGAGTGACAATTGAACTTCTTCGTTTCCAATTTGGATGCCTTTTATTTCTTTCTCTTGCTTGATTGCTCTGGCAAGGACTTCCAACACTATGTTGAAAAGCAGAGGTGATAGGGGTCAACCTTGTCTTGTTCCTGAACGTAGAGCAAAGGGCTTCAGCTTTTCACCATTAATTATGAGATTACCTGAGGGCTTGTCGTATATGGCCTTTATTATGTTGAGGTATTTTCCTTCCATACCAATTATATTAAGTGTTTTATCATAAATGGATGTTGTATCTTATAAAATGCTTCATCTGCATCAATTGAGAGAATCATATTATTTTTGTCCTTTATTTTGTTTATGTGATGTATCACATTGATGGATTTGCGAGTGTTGAAACATAGTTGTACCCCGGGGATGAACCCCACTTGATCGTGATGAATATCTTTTTAATGCATTATTTTATTCGATTTGCTAGAATTTTGTTTAGGATTTTAGGATCTGTATTCATCAGAAATATTGGTCTGTAGTTTTCTTTATTTGTGTTGCCCTTACCAGGTTTTGGTATCAGGGTAATGTTGGCCTCATAAAATGAGTTAGGGAGTACTGACTCTTCTTCAATTTTTAGAAGAGTTTGAGCAGGATTGGTATTAGATCCTGTTTGAAAGTTTGGTAGAATTCACTAGTGAAGCCATATGGTCCAGGACTTTTGATTTGGGCAAGGTTTTTGATGACTGTTTCAATTTCGTTACTGGTGATCGGTCTGTTTACATTTTCCTGTATTTGTCCGCGCGGGCGCAGGACGCAGACGTAGCTCAGTGCACTGAGCTCCCTGATCCCGGCTGTAACACAGCTGTGGGAGAAGGAAGGACTCCAACTGCTAGGGCTCCGCTTACAGCTCACAGGGCTGAGGGGGCAGCATATAACATGGCTGAACCCAACGCTCAGAGCAGACATCTCGGAGAAAAGACTGAGGGAAGAGGGCATTTGTATTCTGTGATGTTTCCCTCTGTTTCTTCTTTATTACAGTATATATATACAGTATATATTTCAGTTCTGGATTGTTTTTTTGAGTGGTAACCCTTAAGTTTATGTAAAACAAAGTTTGATATTTAGAGTATTCCATTTTCTTCACCACGCTTACTTTCTCCATTCCCATATTCAGGTTCAGGCCTTTATTCTCCGTCTTTTTATTTTGCCACAAATTGTCCCTGTTAATGGTGGTCGAATAGCCTCCATTTGTATTTCTTGAGGTGCAGGTTGTGTATGAGAAAATTCCCTCAGCTTCTGTGTGTCTGGAAATGTCTTTATTCCTCCTTTATATCCGAAAGATATCTTTGCTGGATATATTATTCTTGGCTCATTATTTCTCTCCTTCAATATTTTGAATATTTGGTTCCACTCCCTCCTGGCTTGTATAGTTTTTGCTGAAAAATCTGATGATAATCTAATGGGATTTCCTTTGTAGGTTACTGTCTTCTTTTCCCTGGCTGCCTTGAGGATTCTTTCTTTGTCATTGATTTTATACAGCTTCAATAAAATTTGCCTTGGAGAAGGCCTGTTGGGATTGAGGTAATTAGGTGTTCCATTTGCTTCTTGGATTCGAGGATCCAGGTCTGTCCACAAGTTTGGGAAATTCTCATCAACAATTTGTTTGAATATATTTTCTGTTCCCTTCTCTCTTTCTTCTCCGTCTCGTATGCCCATTATTCTTATATTGCTCTTTCTGATAGAGTCAGAAAGTTCTTGTTGAATTCTTTCATTTCTTTTAAGTCTCAAGTCTCTTTCTTCTTCAATCTGTGTCATTTCCAGGTTTTTATCTTCGATGTCACTGATTCTTTCCTCCATTTGTTCAACTCTACTACATAAACTGGTTATTTCATTCTTAATTTCTTGTATTGAGTTCTTAATCTCCAAAAATTCCATTTTGTTCTTTTTTAAAATTTCAATCTCTTTCGTAAAATGCTCATGTTGTTCTTTGATTGCATTTCTGAGGTTATTAAACTGCCTTTCTGTGTTTTCTTGCATCTCATTGAGTTTTTCCAGAACTGGAATCTTGAATTCTCTGTCAATTAAGTTACATATTTCCATATCTTTAAGTTCCTTTTCTGGAGACTTTTCACTTTCTTTCTGAGCTGTCTTGTTGCCTTGGTCATTCATGGCAATTACTGATTCATTGTTTCTCTTCCTAGACATCTAGAGGTGTGGCTTCTGCAACATGTTGATATGAAGAGGTCTTTCTTTTGTTTTCCAATACTTGTTGGTAGAATGTTTTGTTTTCTTTCAGACTTCAGCTTTTTTTTTCCTCTCTCACACTGTAGTGCTATGTTTTCTCTGCACTTTTCCAGCTTCTCACACAATTTCGGATTCCCTGTTAGACTGGCTTCTCCTCTGTTAATAATTTGCCTGGGTCACTGGGAGCATTGTCCATGTGAGTACGCAGAGAGCTTTTGAAGGTCCAAAGCTCTGAATGTGCACCAGTTTCAGAGCTCGTATGTTTCAGCAGTTCTGTTTATTCTAGCAGGGATCTTCACAGATAGGTTGGGCCAGGGGTGGGGTGAGTTGTGAGAGGTGGTACATAGCAATGGTGGCTACCACCACCACAGCCATTTCTGCCTTCATAGCTCCCTCCCCTTTGCCAGAACTAGTTGGGCTGTGAATCTGTGTCTGTGTTCCACTGTTCTCAGTACAGCAAATATTGTGTTCTTTTGATCTGACACTGCTACTGTTCCGCTTCTAGCATCAGGCAGGTGGGTGCAATGCGAGCTCTGGGAGTTTAGGGAGGGGGCTTGTAGTCTTAGTGCCTATGGCTTCCATTCTCTGCTCGGCAGTGAAGTTTTAAACCATCATTTTCAGCCTTCTTCCCTCAGTATTTCTCTGAGATCTCTGCCATGAGCGTTGGGTCAGCCATGTTATATGGTGTCCCCTCAGCCCTGTAGGCCATAAGCAGAGCCCAGCACTCTGATTTCTTCCCTCTCCCATATCTGCGGTAATTCTTGAATGCAGCGAGCTTGGAGCACTGATCTATGTGTGTGTCCTTTGCCTGCCTGTCTCCGTCTCTGCACTTCTCTCTTCCCTCCTTCACAGCTCGTGCGATTTGCCTACCTTTAGGAAAATTCAGTAGTGGGAGTCTTCGTCTTACTGTCTGCTGTGCAGGGAGTCCTTTGTGGAGTTAGAGTTGTTCAATTAGTTGATTTACAGAGGCTCATCTCATGCTGCCATTTTGATGATGTCCCTAAACTTTTTTCAGATACAAAAACAGAATCACATTTCTAAATTGGAAGTTGAATATAAATTCTGCTCAATCCTTAGAAATTATAAATGACCCTGTCACGCAGGGTGTCAGGTGTGGTCTCCTATCCCACTCCTCGCATAAGTACACAGGATATGGTGAGGCCAAAAATGAACACCTACAGAGCCATAGATAGGGGAGTCATACCACTATAGTTTCACTGGTGACTGTGTTGGAGTCATTGGAAGTATAAGCCACACGATCTGCAACCTGCCATCCGCTTTTCTGCCAACCAGCCTACCCAACTTGCTAGCTTCAATCCGTCATGCTAACTGTAATCCGTGCTTCCTAGCTCTGCCACCATCTTCTTGCTAGCCCCCGTTTTCTGCTAGCGTAGCCACAGCAGTTATATTAGTGGCCAGTGGCTCACTGGTTACAGCTGACGGCCAACTAGCCACAGCTGATTGCCATCCATTCACAGTTGATGGCCATTTACTACCTGAGTGAGCACGTTTCCACGTGAGGGCGAGCACCTGGAAACTATACTCCTGGCTGTGTCCCTACAGATCCTAAGCTCTCACTTTTCAAAATCTATTCCATGAAGCTTTCAAAAGTGACCACTGAGTATGTGGGTGTCCTGCAGTGTGTCCTGTGTGCTCTCAGCTCCCACTCCCCACATAAGAATGCAGGATGTGGCTAAGCCAAAAAGGAACACCCACAGAGCCATAGGTAGGGGAATCATACCACTATAATCTCACTGGAGGCTGGATTCACACAACGTGCGACCTGCTCTCAGCTTTTCTGCCAACCAACTGACTCGACTCCCCTCAACTCCACTCGACTCCACTCTCCAACGTAGCTGTGGCAGTTTTATTTGTGGCTAATGGCTCAAGCGTTATAGCTGACAGCCAACTAGCCACAGCTGACGGCCATCTACTACCCAAGCCAGCATATTTCCACAGTGAGGCCGAGAGCCTGGAAACTGCACTCCTGGCTCTGTCCCCACACTCCATCCCTACAGGGTCTCGCCTCACAATCTACACAAGAGTCTTCCGCGAGTGGCCCTGTGCAAGGAGCCTTGAGGTGAATGCAATATCCTGGATACAGCCAGTCTCTCTGGACACAGCCAGACTTCCTGGACTCAGCTAGGGTTCTCAGGGCACTGCCACTCTCTCTGGGCACAGCCAGAATTCCTGGACTCAGCAAGGGTTCTCAGGGAACTGACACTCTCTCTGGACACAGCCAGACTTCCTGGACTCAGCCAGGGCTCTCAGGGTACTGCCACACTCTCTGGGCACAGACAGACTTCCTCACATATTCTCCATACCTGTTGGTCGAAACACAAAAGCAAACATCCTCCAGTTCCACTACATTGTTGTATGTTCCCAAGCAGTCAAGCTGTCCATTAAATTAAGGTTGGAGCCCATTCCCCATAGTCCACATTCATTTGCTTGGACTGTGAATTAGCCACACAATCTGTGCCCTCTCTGCAGGGTGAGGGCTCCAATTCCACCCCAACCTGGGGGTCAGGGCTTCAGCTAGCACTTTCCAGCCCACAGGGACACAACGACCTTCGCTTTCTCTGACCTATGCAGGTTGGGGAACTGTCCATGTCTTCCCACCCCTCCATGGGGTTCCAGCTCTCCTGAAGCTGCTCCTCCTGGTCTTCCTGAGACTGAGTGTTCATACGCACAAACTGCTCCACTGCCCTTCCGAGAGCTTTGGTCGGCACTGTACCCTGCTCTCTGTGTCACGTGTCATGCAGCGTGGCCTGTAGGGTCTCAGCTTCTGCTCCCCTCATAAGAACGCAGGATGTGGCTAGGCCAAAAAGGAACACCCACGGAGCCATAGGTAGGGGAGCCATACTACTATAGTCTCACTGGAGGCTGGATACACACAACGTGCGACCTTCTGTCCGCTTTTCTGCCAACCAACAGACTCGACTCTCCTCAACTCCACTCGACTCCACTCTCCAATGTAGCTGCAGCAGTTATATTAGTGGCCAATGGTTCAAGGGTTACAGCTGATGGCCAACTAGCCACAGCTGACGGCCATCTACTACCTGAGCGAGCACCTTTCCACGTGAGGCGGAGAGCCTGGAAACTGCACTCCTGGCTCTGTCCCCACAGTGGGGCTAGGACCATAGTGCTGTCTATGTTCAGTCACAGTCCTGAGCTTCTCTGCTGAAATGGGCAGAAGTTTTTGTGAATATACTGAGTAATAAGTTCCATTGATGGGGTGATGAAAACCTGTGATGCTGAAGTTTCTTCCCAAACTCCTATGTATCTACTTAAATGTATATCTACAGTCTTGGATGTCATTTCACGTTTTGCTTTATGAGAAAGTAAGGTCCTTTTCAAATGCAGAGTAATTGGAAGATATATACCTTGGAATGTTAGCCCAGTTTCAGAAGCATCAGTTTAGTGATTCCCAAACTTTACTATTCATAATAATCACGTGGGGATAATTGCTATAACTGTAGCTTCCTAGGTATGTACCCAAATGAGAATCTTGTGTTTTAGATTTGGAGTGGGACACAGGAATCTGCTTTCTAATCTCAGTAACAACTCCTCAGGTGATTTTGATGCAATGCTCTAAGGATCAAAGCCAGGTAAATATTAGATTGGGTCAGAGCCTCCCACCCCCCATCCCAGATACCTATATCCCTTACTTCCATTTGGTTTTAGGTCTACGGTCTGGAGTGCTACCATTGAGAATCATCTGGTTCACCAACACTGGCGCTGATGCTACAAACTGTCAGCTCTGGTACAGCTCTTGCTTCTTTCACTGAACTGTGCAATAGGAAAGCTATGCCAAAGCTTATTATTGGATCTCTAATTTTCTGAGCCAAGAGGTCCCTGTTTCCCCATATAATAAATCTCCAAAAGGAGACAAAGTCACAGTACATTTTAATAGATTTTTTATAGAGCTTACTAAATTCAAAGGCTAGAGAAATGTGTTTTATGCTTTCAAACCACAGTTATTAATGAAGCCTTTGAAACCGTTATAAACGGAAAGATTTTCAAAAGGAGCCACCTCGGGGGTTCAGAATCCACCTTCAGAGTAAAGTTTGAAACGTTTTTTTTTTGTAGCTGTTGTTTTGCTTTTGTTTTTGTTTTCCCAAAAAATTCCAACATCATGCTTGGTAATTTCTATGGTATTTCAAAAATTAACTAGAATTGAATGTGCCTGTACCTGAACCATCATTTGATATTCTGGACAATTTATTTTTAGAAAGGAACTCAGTCTTTTGACAAGCTTCAAATTTAACTTACTCTTACAAATATCAAGGTTGAGCATCAAATTTATCTCATCAATCTTTGTAATTTTGCAGTTAGGGAAATAATTAGCTAACATTCTCTTAGGGTCATGAAAATATTAGTTCAGTGAATCTGCAGACATGAACATTTGTCTCTTGTTTGATATAATATTTTAGTACCTGAACATAGCTGTAGTGTCTGAATAGTTATATTATCTTGCAATTAAAAAACTATATTGTAAAAAATCCAGAGTCTTTGGCGGAACATACACAGATTTCCACAGTCTGAGAAACCACAAATATCAGAAAATTATTCTTATCAGTAAGATGTCAGTGATGTCTCATAGTTGGAACAGTGAGCTGGCTGCACCTTGCTCCACTTTCTCTATAATCTCTGTTCTTTCCAAAAAAAACACTACTAATTGGACAAAAGAGAAAATTAGGTCTTCCACTTAGAATTTTCATGGAGATTTTATCCTTCCATTAGGCAGTTGCTGTTCACTGCTTGCACTGCGTATTCAGAATGTCTTCTAAGATAATATGGGGAACTGATCCACATATGTAAGATTTAGATTAAGATCTTTATTTTCCTTGTTTAAAATTATTTATTGCATTCAAAATCCAAATTTATGGTGGTAATCATATACCTTTTATTCATTTCTCTCTCTCTCTCTCTCTCTCTCTCTCTCTCTCTCTCTCTCTCTCTCTCTCTCTCTCTCTTCTCTCTCTCTCTCCACAAGTATTGTTCTCAGTCACTAAAGTGTTCTTAATTTGATCATTTCATCTTCTGCAAATTAAATGAGGTACTGGACAAATAGATCATTCATGCTCAGATGCTGAGCTCCCTGGTTTTAGTGATTAGTCTGGGAATATTTTGGAGAAAATATTCAGCATCTTAGGAATCAAATTTGAGTTTCTGATTGCATCTTCTCTTCCATCAAGTATGTTTCTAATACGTTTTGCACTAAAAACTAAACTTTGTGAAAACAACATATATTGAGCGCCAGGACCTGTGTTAAGTATTTTCACATATATTCTCTCACTTTTAGCTATTGGTGACTCCATTTATGCTCCATTTTACAGTGTTCAATACACATTCATTTTACAGTGTTCAATACACATTCATTTACTCATTTTTTCAGTAAGTAACATATTCATATTGAGAACCAATTATAGACAGGCTACTCTACAGTGCTCTAGGATGGGGATTTTATTGACAAAACTAAAGATATGTGAAAGAAATGAAAGTCAAAAGAAGAAGGCTATAAGACAACTTATCAAGAAGTGTGGGTGCATTTAAATGTAACAGGTGTGAGTGTTGGAGAGTGTTAGTGTTCAAGAGGGTTATTATGTAAACCTTTATTTAAAGCAAATACATTTTTTTTCATTTCTTGTCTGCTCCCACCTTCTCACCTATCTCCACCCATATCATCTACCCCCAGTGCTTTATAAATTTATGTTTTCTTATAGTGAATTTTTTTTGAAATTGAATGAATCAGGGCTTTAATCTAAGTCTCTGATTCATTTTTTTATTAGTTACAGGTGTACAAAGCAACAAAATAGTTAGACATTTACAACCCTCACAAAGTGATAACTCCCTAATCTACTACCCCTCTGACATTGTATATAGCTGTTACAATACATTTGACTATCTTCCCTATGCTCTACTCCACATTTAAAAAATATAGAACACATGGGCCATGCAAACTCAGATAGGAACCTTCATGAGGTAGAAAAAGGACTTGGTATTTGGACCATTTTTTATGACAGGAAAAGATGGTCCTTGTGTTTTGTTGTAGTGCTGAATGGATATTTTCCCCATCACAAAAACTGGAGTTTGTGATTAGGAGTTAGCAGTCTGCAAACTGACACCTAACTGGATTGCCAAGAGGCAGGCAGGTGTAAAGGAAATCTCAGGTAATTGTGGATGTGCAAGAACAATAAAAGCTACCCCTAGCGATTCAGTATTGTATAATCAAATCTTTATCAATTGCTAGAGTCAGATCATGGAGTTTGCCTATGATTGCACAATTGGAAACCCAGGATATGCAAAATCCATTAAAAGGAATATTTGGGAAAATGAGTGTGATAGTGTACAGACTTTGAAATTGCGTTTCATAAGTTATATAGGGTGGAGAGAAGCGAGCAGGAAGTGACAGGTGCTTCACTACAGAAAAAAATAGGCATTTCTATCTTATTGTTTCTTCTGTGAAGTGGCGGTGATGATAATAATAATTTTAAACAATCTAGCAAGAGGTATCCCTTCCAAAATTTGCAAGGGAGAAATCAATGGGTAATTTTTCTTAAAACTTCCACCTTTGTCCACATTTCCAAATGCAACACTCCTCTCTTTCTGTGTTCCTTCTTCCTCAAACAGTTTTAATTCAACTAACTCTTTTATTTAGGTTGATGCTGATTTTCTTCTTGCCTCTGGGTTTTGCTACCTGTGCAACATAGATGTGTGAAAAGCACTTTAGTTGGGATCATACATGATCTGTTTCTTATCTAATCAGAAGATGAATACAGTTACACTAATAAATTTGTGCAGAAGATAGCCAGTCATTCTATCCTGAAATTTATGTGATTGGCTGTCCTGTACCATTGTTATCTGCAATGTATAGAACTCACTCTCTCAGTCTAAACAAAATGTTTATGGTAGCCATATTGGCAAAACACTACTGACATAAATTTTATATGAGGATAAAAATATTCTTGGAGGGGGTGTAAATTTTGTATGGATATATAGATTTCAGAATTCAAACTTGATAAATTGATGGGATGGCCAGGGATTGCCAAATTTTCTTTTAAATAAAGGTAATAAATGTAACCCAAGGGCTATAGCCTGAGATAAAAATAAATGCACTACACAATATATTTGATTTAATTTATAGTGCCTTTCTTGTGGCTATTCTTACCAGGCTGGAAGGAAGTGGGGTTATATTGCCACTAGGCCTTGCTTTCAGCCAGCAGAGATAGTGTCGATTCCTTACACAAAAGGCTCTTCCTCCAAGGTGAGAGTAAGAGGTGTGGTGAAGCTGTGAAGCACCTCCCAGATCCTCCTTCATGTAAAGAGTGACCGGATGTAAAGTACAGTATAGGAAATATAGTCAATAACACCAGAGGTGCCAAAAAATGTATACAAATGGACACTTTGATCAACATTGCTCAAGCAGTAGTTCACCATAATCAGAAGTGTCTGTTGATGATAGCCATTCTAACTGGTGTAAAGTGATATCTCATTGTGGTTTTTATTTGCATTTCTCTGATGATTAGTGATGTTGAACATTTTTTAATATGTCTATTGGCCATTTCTATGTTCTCTTTGGAGAAATATTGATTCAAGTCTTCTTCCCATTTTTTAATTCAATTGTTTGATTTTTTGTTGTTGAGTTGTATGAGTTCCTTATATATTTTGGGTATTAGACCTTATTGGAGGCATTGTTCGTACACAATGTGATATATAGATGATATATTACAGAATTGTACATCTGACATCTATGTAATTTTACTAACAATTGTCACCCCAATAAACTTCAATGAAAAATTAATTCATTTTTAAAAAGAAGTGTCTGGATGCTGATGGTAACCACTTTGAGCACTACTTATAATTGCAGAAGTCAAACGTGACTTGTATTCATCTTTTGTTGTCAGTATATATTGAGTATTACAATTTTAGTAGTTTTCCTTTCTTACCATGTATATACATTTTTGGCATCCTCTGTATTGTAATAATTATGTATGGTTTCAGATGGGTACTAGACTTACTAGTGTGATCACATTATAAGGTATGTAAACTTCTGATCACTATGTTGTACTCCTGAAACTAATATAATATTGTATATAAACTGTAATTAGAAAACAAATTTAAAAAAATAAGGATTCACTGTTCAAATATCTACTCAGAGTGAGGTTAGCCAACAGCCTCCAGCTGTCAGCCCCTTCACTGTTTGCTTTAGCTGCATAGGGTCACCTCACCCCAGGCCAAACTCCTTCTCTGAGCATTACATATCCAATGACGGGTATGGGAATAAAAGGCCTGTCATCTCAGCCCAACTTGGAACAACTCTGAAGGGGCATTCTAACTCCACTGCTCCCAGTGGAGCAGGTTGAATCTGTCCTTGAGACTGCCTTGCATTTCAACTTTTCCCTTCTTTTTTTCAGCTTCCGTCCTTCTCTTCTACAAGTGTTGCTAACACAAACACATCTTTAAAAAACATCCTGGATGCTAAACTCTTCCTCCATGTCTGCTTCCTTAGGAACACAAATTTGGACTGGGGCCACATTATGACTTTTAAGGGTCTGAGTCGCTTTTGCCTTCAGGGCTTCGTCCTCCATAAAATAAATTTTAAAATATATTCTATTACTATATTGGTATAAAGAGGAATATATTAATATTATATGTTAACATTTTTTCTTCTACCTAAAAGTTCATTTATTTCTTTTGATTTTTAAAAAAGCAAAACATTTTTGAGTGCCCCAGGCACTGTGCCTATTGTGCCTAATGGAGAACTCAGCCCTGCCTGTGACAGGGGGCAATTGTTTATCAAGCATGATACAAGATTATGAAGCCTGTGATGACTGTTTTTCTTGCTCTCTCTTCCAACCTTAGATTGTGAGGTCCCTCAATTATCTCCCACTTTTCAGGGAAAATAACCAGCTGCTAGCCCTCCTTTTGGAAAGGATCATTTGTACTAAGATACACATGATTAATAAAGCTGAAGCATAAATATTTTTACTCTGTAAGAGGGTAGTAGTGGAGGCTTGTTTTGTATAACAGAACATTTCATGTTGCTGATTATGTCATTTCCTTTTCACTCCCCACCTTCTTTCTGTGTTCACATTTGTTGTTCTGTTAAAGCTTCCTAAGGGAATGCAGATTGGAACTCAAGTCTGGGAGAGGCTAAGATGGTCCTTTTTCTTAGTATTGTCTGTGTGTAGATAGGGTAGGGAAGAGTTTAAAGAGGAATAAGAGGGGGTACCTACAGTGACCTCATTGTCCACTTACACCCACCTTCTTGAAGCACTTATTCTAGGCCCATGAGCTATTTTCTCTTTTGGTTTATTAGGAAACTAGAAGGTTATTTTTGTTATTAGCAATCTAGCATATAAATATTTTTGAGTGTCTGACATGAACAAAACATTTATTTTGGGTGCTTTATTTGGGTTCAAAACATTTCTTTGGGTGCATGATCTCAATTAGGTAGAGCAGGGTATCTGAGCAGGGTAGCCTCAGCATGATCGTTGGTTCATAATCTGGCCATATGCTGAATCAGTGGCCCACATGATATCAAACTACATTATCTGAACTGCATAGAAAGAAGGGAACCTAAGAAAAATAAGGTTTTGCGCTTAGGTACCTAGAGTCAGAGACAGAGAAGGGTTAATGGTGAGGAAATTATGCCCAGAAAAGCAGTAGAGTACTGTGGCTAAGAGCATGAACTCTCGAGTCAAGCTACCTGGATTCAAATGCTGGCTCCACCACTTACTTGCTGAGTGACTTTGAAAAATTTGCTTAAACTTTCTGTGCCTGTTGCCTCACATGTAAAATAGAAATAATAAGTACTAGCTTCACTGAGTTGTAGAATGACAAGATTAAAACTGCAAATATGTATAAAGCATTTAAAAGAGTGCCTGACATGTAGTGCCTCAAAAAAGGGTAGCTAATGCTATTATGTTATATATTGCCCTTATTGACCACATGGACTGATTTTCCTAGCCCCTGAAGACCTGGAGACAATAGAAAGAAGCTGAAGAAGTTGTTTTTAGAAATGTCTTTGTGAGATTGAGCACCAATAACATTGTTTTGGGCCCAGGTGACCAAATACAATACACAGCTAAGGAAAGGGAGTTTGGTGCCAGCAGGTGCCATTTGGTATTTTAGGGGATTCGCAGCTATGTTAATGCTAAGAAATAGTCCTCTGAGGAAGCAATGAGCCTCAAGTTCTTCCAAGGAGATCAGGATATGGAGGGAGAAGTGATGGGAAACTTGTGACAACATATTATCATGAATAAATCAAACTGTTACAGCTTGCTAAGCACCCTCCAACACTGCCTGCCCCATTTGTATGACCTGATGTGATTAGGTCCAGAATCTTGGGTGGCGTTCGAAAGGGCAGCAATCATCTGCTCAGAGATTGCTTGCAGGAGGATCAAATGCTTGGCTGAATGGCTATTTGCTTACTGGGTGCCAGACCCAGTGTGACAAGTACTGCAGTGAAAGTCTATCTGGAGATAAAGGTTTTCTGGAAGGCCTTTACTGTAGAGACCTTGTGATAAACATACTTATAAGGCAGAAAACAGGAGGTGAGAGGATCTCAGAAGGGGAAAAATGTAGGGGTCTGTAAGTGCTAATTTCAAACAAGTATATTTGCCAAAGTGAAATAATTACTGTATCTAGATAAAGCAGACTAAATTGGAGCAAGCAAATGTTTTTGGCATAAAGTAAATCACATGTTGCACAATTTGATTTATGGGCAGTTACAGACCACTTTAATTTTTTTTTGGCTTAATGTGCTGTTGAATTATTGAACCCTTTTTTGTTAAACATTTATTAACAATCCAAAAATACCAGTAAGTGGATTGCCACTTGATTTGTTTTATTCTTAAATAACCCCTCTTTATCAACTTCGTATTTCAGAATCATGTTACTAAATTTCATTAGAACATTGGGGAGCTAGGCTTCTTTCCTATGATCTACTACAGGGTATCTAACTTCCCCATTTCCAATAGTGCTACCATCACAATGGTGACCTTGAAAGAGATTACAAGCAACAATTGACGTGTTCCAGTCCCTCTTATTCTACAAACAAAATCTCTTCCTTGAATCCCAGTCTCATTCCTACTATTTTTTTTTCATCCTTTTAAAAGATTTTTATTAAGATATAGCTGACATACAATATTATATTAGTTTCACATATACACCGTAGTTACTCAACATTTGTATACTTAAAAAACTGATCACATGATAAGTCCAGCAAACATCTGACACCATACCATGCTATCACAATATTATGACTATATTCCTTATGCTGTAAATTACATCCCCATGACTAATTTGTTTTATACGTGAAATTTTAAACCTCTTATTCCCCTTCACATTTCCCCACATTTAAAATTTTTACAACTATATTTGACATTCAATATTATTTTTATTTATTTCAGGTGTACTATATAGTGGTTAGATATTTAACAATTTACAAAGCAATACCCCTGACTAGTCAAGTACCCACCTGGCAGTATAAGTAGTTATTACCATATTATTGACTATATTCCCTAGGCTTCACTTTACATCCCCATGACTATTTTGTAACTACTAACTTGTACTTCTTAATCCCTTCACCTTTTTCACCCTACCCCCAACACCTTCTCGTCTGACACCATACATAGTTATTACAATATTATGGACTATATTCCTTATGCTACAACTTACATCCTTATGACTACTTTGTAACAACCAATATGTACTTATTAAACCCTAACCCTTTTTGCTCCAACACCCCTAAACCCCCACCCATCTGGCAACCATCAAAATGTTCTCTATATCTATGAGTTTGTTTCTGTTTCATTTGTTTGTTGTCTTTTTCGTTAAATTCATCATATAAGTGAAATCACATTGCACCTGTCTTTCTCAGTTTGACATACTTTACTCACCACAATACCCTCAAGTTCCTTCCACTCCACCACAGATAGCAATCCCATTCCCTTCCATCACCTAGCAATATTGCATTCTATATATGTACCACTTACTCTTTATCCATTCATCCACTGATGGACACCCAGGCTGCATCCACATCTTGGCCACTGTAAACAATGCTGCAATGAATGTATGGATGCACACATCCCCTCAAAGTAGAGTTTTGGATTTCTTCAGACAAATACCCAGAATTGGGATTACTGGGTCCTTCTTTGTCTCATTATAACATTTGATTTAAAGTCCCTCTCATCTGGTATAAGTATTGCTACTCTAAATTTTATTTTTTGTTTCCATTTTCATGAAATCTCTTTTTCCATCCCTTTACTTTCAGTTTGTGTGTGTCTTTCAATCTGAAATGACTTCCTTGCAGGCAGCATATGTAAGGATCTTGTTTTCTCATCAATTCATCCACCCTATCTTTTGATTGGAGCACTAAATCCATTTACATTTAAAGTAATTGTTAATAGTCAGGTCCCCCTCAGAGAAGAGAATGGTCTCAACTCCACATCAGGCTCTCCAGACCAGGTTTCCAGTGCTGAGGAAAGAAGTCCCTATAACGTTTGGCTGTGAAAAACCAGTAGAGATTGTGGCTGGATAAGATGGAGTCCCAGTTGAACCTCTTAAAATGCTTGCACATGGACTTACTCCCTGACTGACTAACTCTGAGCTCCATCACTGGGGCAGCAGCTCTAAAGCTGCCAGGTACAAATGGGGTAAACTGAGTTGTCTGGCTCAGGGCAAGGGCTGGAGTAACAGCTTTCTCCCAGACAGAGATGCAGGCAGAATTCATTCATTCTTTATTGATCTTTCCCCCCTTCCAGCATGCAGACACAGGTGGCCATCATATCTAAGTCTCAATCAACTTAGTTGACACCCCACCCAGGTGATTCCCAGAGATCCTATCCAACCCAAAGGGCAGACCCACACAAACCACTTCTAGTGACTTTTCCCTCATAAGGGCATGGTTTGACTCATGCTGTGGGTGTTCCTAAAATGTCTCAAATATTCACAAAATCCAAACAAGCAGCCTCTGGCTTATATGTGTCCTGTGCCTATTACTGAGCAGCCCCAAGCCCGGCACTGGTGACAGTCAATGTTGATTTGCAGCTTGGCTTCGGAAGACACCTTCAAGCCCACAGTGGATGGCAGCCATCTGCAGATTGCTTTGTGGCTCATGCCAGGTAACCCAGGAAGGGCACAGGCTGTAGCTGAACTTCACTTCTGGCAGGACCCCTCCCAGGAGTTTCAGGGCTAGCATGCCCGGTGGTCAGCTTGGCACTAAGCAGGAACATCACTCAGCTGACTCCAAGAATAATATACCTAAAAGGATGACTGGGCTGGCATTAGAGCCCAGTTAAAGTAAATTCTTTTCTGTAAGATAATCTGCTGCACAAAAACTCCACCACTATAGTCATGTCCATGCCTCACAATCAGCTTGAGGGTAAAATCCACCCATTGATATGCAAAAAGAAACTAAGGCTCAACTCCAATAGAAGGGGATATACATCTCACACTGGGGCAAACATGGAGCATACAATTCAGGAGATCGGAGACACTGAGCCACTGGGCCCCACAGTATATTTAGTACATAAGACCACTCTACTAAGACCTGGAGACTGAGCAGCCCTAACCAATACATAGAAACAAACACAGTAAGGCAGCCAAAATGGGGAGACAAAGAAAGAAACATTTCCCAAGTAAAATAACAGAACAAAGCTCCAGAAAAACAAATTAACAGCATGGATACAAGCAATATACTAGATACAGACTTCAAAACATGGGGTATAAGAATGCTCAGTGATCACAGCAAGAACTTCAAAAAAGATAAAGGAAACATAAAAATGGAGATAGAAAACATAAAAAAGAACCAGTCAGAAATAAAGACCACAATAACTGAAATAAAGAATATATTAGAGGGAATCAATAGTAGGTTAGATGAAGCAAGGATTGAATCAGCGATTTGGAAAACAAGGTAGTAGAAAACACAGTCTAAACATCAAAAAGAAAAAAAAAATAATCCAAAAAAAATGAGGAGAGTTTAGAGGGCCTCTGGGGCAGCATCAAGCACATGAATATTGACATCATAGGGGTACCAGAAGGAGAGAGACAGAGCAAGGAATTGAAAACCTATTTGAAGAAATAAAGATAGAAAATGTCCCTAACCTGGTGAATGAAATAGAGATAAGAGCCCAGAAACACAGAGTCTCAAACAAGATGAACCCAAAGAGGACCACACCAAGACACATCATAATTAAAATGCCAAAGGTTAAAGAAAAAAACAAGAATCTTAAAAGCAGCAAGAGAAAAGCAGTTAGTTATCGACAATGGAGCTCCCATAAGACTGTCAGCTGATTTCTCAACAGAAACTTTGCAGGCCATCAGGGATTGGCATGAAATATTGAAAGTGATTAAAAGCCAAAGCATATGACCAAGAAGAGTACTCCGCCCAGCAAGGCTACTATATAAAATTGAAGGACAGATAAGAATAAGCAAAAGGATTTCATTACCACCAAACCAGTATTAGAATAAATGTCAGAGAGACTCCTTTAAGACAAAAAAAATCCAAAATATTAATAATAAGTGGCAATAACTACATATACATTAACAATTATTTTAAATGTTAATGGATTAAATGTTACAATCAAAAAATAGGGTGGCTGAATCAATAAGGAAACAAGAGCCTTACATATGCTGCCTGTAAGAGACACACTTCAGATCAAAAGACACACACAGACTGAAAGTAAAGAAGGGAGAAGAGGTTTCATGAAAATGGGAAAACAACAACAAAAAAGCTGAGGTAGCAATACTTATACCAGACAAAATGACTTTAAAGCAAAAGCTATACCAAGATACTAAAAAAGACCCAGTAATCCCAATTCTAGGTGAAAACTCAACTTCCAGGGCATGTGTGCACCCATATGTTCACTACAGCATTGTTTAAAATGGTCAAGGTGTGGAGGCAGCCTTGGTGTCTATCGATGGATGAATGGCTAAAGAGGAGTTGGTACATATATACCTTGGAATGTTGTTAGGTCATGGAAATGAATGGGATTTTGCCATTTATGGTGGCATGGATTGACCTGGAGAGTACTGTACTCAGTGGAGTATGTCAGACTGATAACGGCAATTGAAATGCAATTTCACTTATACACGGAATCTAAAGAACAAAATAAATAAAAAAAACAAAAACAGAAACAGAAACAAACTCCTAGATACAGAGAACATTCTGATGGTTACCACATGGGAGGGTAGTTGGGGAAATGGATGAAAGGGGAGAAGGGATTAATAAGTACAAATTGGTTGTTTCAAAGTAGTTATGGGGATGTAATGTATAACATAAAGGATATAGTCAATAATATTGCAATACTATGTATGGTGTGTGATGGATGCTAGATTTCTTGGGGTTTAGGGGCTAGGTGAAAAAGATGAAGGGATTAAAAAGTATAAATTGGTAGTTCCAAGATTGTCATGGGAATCTAAAGTAAAGCATAGAAAATATGGTCAACAATATTGTAATATCTCTGTATGGTGCCAGGGAGATCACTTCTTAAATTATATAAATGTCTACCCACTATGCTGTACACCTGAAATTAGTAAAAATAATATTGAATGTCAAGTACAATTGAAATTTTTAAAAAGGTGGAATAGGTGAAGGGGAATAAGAGGTTTAAAATTCCAGGTATAAAACAAATAAGTCATGGGAATGTAATATACAGCATAGTGAATATAGTCAGTAATATTCTGATGACATAATATGGTGTCAGATGGTTGTTGGACTTATCATGGCGATCGCTTCTTTAGGTGTATAAATGTTTAATACCTGAAGCTAATATAATATTGTATGTTAGCTATATTTTAATAAAAATCTTTTAAAAATAAAGTAATTGTTGATAGATATGTAGTTATTGGCATTTTATTATTTACATTTTTTTTTTCTTAAAGAAGTCCCTCTAAGATTCCTTGTAATACTGGTTTGGTGGTGATGAACTCCTTTAGCTATTTCTTGTCTGGGAAACTCTATCTGTCTTTCGATGATAACTTTACTGTGTAGAGGAATCTTGGTTTTAGGTCGTTTCCTTTCACCACTTTGAATATTTCATGCCAATCGTTTCTGGCCTTCAAAGTTTCTGTTGAGAAGTCAGTTGACAGACTATAATGGAAGCTCCCATGTGGGTGATGGCTTTTCTCTCGCTTCTTTCAAAATTCTCTCTTTGTCTTTAACCTTTGGCGTTTTAATTATGATGTGTTTTGGTGTGGGCCTTTTTGCTTTCATCTTGTTTGGGATGGTCTGTCTGTTTCCTTCACCAGGCCGGGGAAGTTTTCCTTCACTACTTTTTAAAATAGGTCCTCAGTCCCCTGCTTGCTCTTTTACACTTTCTCTTACCCCTATTATGTGACTGTTGTTATGTTTGATATTGTCCCAGAGATCTCTTAAACTAGACTCATTTTTTTTTTTCATTCTTTTAGCTTTTTGTTGTTCCGATTGGGTGTTTTCTACTACCTTGTCTTCCAAATCACTGATTTGATCCTCTGCTTAATTTTAGTCTGCTGGTGATTCCTTCTAGTGCATTTTTTATTTCAGCTATTTTATTCTTCACTGCTGACTGGCTCTTTTTTATGGTTTCTCTCTATATTTTTATGTTTCCTACTTCTCTGTTGAAGTTATAACTGAATTCTTTGAGCATCCTTATAATCAATGTTTTGAACCTGCATCTAGTAAATTGCTTGTCTCCATTTTGTTTAGTTTTTATTCTTAAACTTTGTTTTGTTCTTGTGTTTGTCTCCCCATTTTGCCTGCCTCCCTGTGTTTGATTTTATGTATTAGGTAGGACTGCTTCTATGTCTCCTGGTCTTAGTAGAGAGAACTTATGTAGTAGGTGGGCGGTGGGGCACAGTTTTCCTGGTCTCCTAAGTTGTGTGCTCCAGGTTTGTCCCCTGTATGGGTTTTATGTGCCCTTCTCTTATAGTTGAGCCTTGGTTACTGTTTGCATGTCAATGGGTGGGATTGATGTTCAGGCTAATTGATTGTGAGGCCTGGCCCTGACTACAGTGGAAGAGATATTATGTAAAGTCTGAACTTACTGAGCAAAATTTGCTTTAGCAGGGATCTAAGTGCTTGCCTTTGTCTGCCTTTTGGGTGTATTGTGCTTGGAGACAGCTCGTTTTTGCTCCATCTAGGTTTGAACCTAGCCACTGGACATGCCAGACCCTGGGGCCTACAGGGAGAGTCCCCCCACAGGTCAGGTTCAATTGCTTGTGCCCTGCTCCATGCCATTTGGCACGAGCCACAAAAAAATCTGCAAATGGCTGCCACCCATGCTGGGCTTGGAGGTTCTTCAAGAGGGTAAACCACAAACTGAGGCCAGCTGCTGCTACTCTGTCTTAGGGCTGCTCAGAAAGAGGTCCAGGACATGCCAAAGAAAGACGCTGCTAGTTTGGGTTTTGTGAACCTTTGTGGGATTTTAGAAAAGTCCACAGCATGAGCCAAAACAGGCCATTTGGATGCAAAAGCCACTGGAAGTAGCTTGGGTGGACCCAAGAGTTGGGTAGGGCAAGGAACCAGGGAATCACCAGGGCAGGGTAAATGAATGGTGTTAACCAGGTTGACAGAGACTCAGATATGGTGGTTATCTGGATCTGCATGTTGGGAGGGCTCAACAGAGAAAACATGGATTCTATTTGTAATTCTGTCTTGGAGAAAGCTGCCATCCATCCCTTGCCCTGAAGCCAGACAACTTATTTCCTCCCCATTTGTCCCTGTTGCAATTTGAGCTGCTGCCCCAAAGCTGGAACTCAGAGTGTTTGAGTCCATCAGTTAGGATGCCTGTGCATGAACCTTTTAAGAGGAACACCTGGGAGTGCAGCCTCCTTCCATTCCACTCAACCACAATTTCCACTGGTTTTCACATCCAGAAATTATGGGAACTTCTCTCCCCAGCACTGAAACCCTAGGTTGGGGACCCTGGTGTGGAGC
Source organism: Rhinolophus hipposideros (assembly GCF_964194185.1). NCBI lineage: Eukaryota > Metazoa > Chordata > Mammalia > Chiroptera > Rhinolophidae > Rhinolophus > Rhinolophus hipposideros. The sequence continues at coordinate 28,044,256 of NC_138046.1, forward strand.
TGGGACCCCTCATTCTTATGGGGGGAAACCTCCTCAGCTGAGATATCCCTCCCTATTTTAATAGTCACATGCATGTGTGGGACCAGCCCGTTCTGTGTGTCTGCCACTCCTACCAGTCTCAAGGTGCCTTCTTATGTATGTCCTTAGTTGTAGGACTTTGGTTTAGCTATACTTCAGGAGAGTGTCAATCATTGATGTTCTGTATTTTATTTGTAATTTTCATGTGGTCATGAGAGGATGCAAGTACAGTCTTTACATACCTACCCTGCCCTCTTGACTGGAGTCACCTAATTTTGTTCATTTTCTTCTAACTTCTTAAGTAAATCACATTCACTTTTTCATCTCTATTCTCTCTTCATTCCACTATAAACTGGCTTCTGTTGCCATTATCTGTGAAAACTTCTCTTGCCAAGGTCAACACTCTCACTAGGCAATGCCATCCCCTCTTCACTTATGTGCTAATGAGTCTCAGATCTATATTTTAGCCCCAACATCTCCCTGAAATTTCAGGATTATATATTCAGTGGCAAGCCAACATCTCCACCTGGGTGTCTCACAGGCAATTCAATTTCTTTATGTCTACAATGGAACTCATAATTTCTGCTTTCAAATCAATTCCTTTTATTGATGTCTCCATTTTGTCACCAATTTCAAAGTCATATTTTATTCCTTTCTTTATTTAACCATACATCTAATAAATTACTGTGTCCAGTTCACTTTCTCTCCTAAATGTTCCTTGCATTTGTCCTTTCTACTCTATTCCTACTAAATGCTCTCTCATTTTAACTTCTGGGCTATAATAATAGTTTTAGAGTTGACCACTGATTTGGTCCCTTTCAATCCATTCTCCATACTGCCACCTGTAAGATCTTTTCTTTCTTTAATAAAATATGACCTGTCACTTCTATGGATAAAGCTCTGCAAATCCTCCCCATTACCTATTGAATAAAGCTCAACCTACCTAATATGGTGGCATTTAATGCCTTCCAGGGCTTTATCCTGCCTCTATTTCCAGCCCTACATTTTAAATATTATTTTTTTAAAATTAAAGTTTATTGGGGTGACAATCATTAGTAAAGTTACAAAGGTTTCAAGTGTACAATTCTGTAATACATCATCTATATATCACATTGTGTGTTCACCACCCAGAGTTAGTTCTTCCATCACCATATATGTGATCCTGTTATTCCTTCCTTATATGATGTCATTTTTTGCTTTTATACTTTGCATATACTATTAACTTTGTCTAGATTGCCTTTCTCTATATATACCTCCCTGGCTTGTACAATTTGACATATCTTTAAAATTCAACTTAGGTCTATCATCTTTAGGAAACAGTCTCTCTCTGCCCTTCCCACTCCCAGGGAAGATATATATATATATATATATATATATATATATATATATATATATATATATATATATATATATATATATATATATATATCTGTGTGTGTGTGTGTGTGTGTGTGTGTGTGTATGTATTTTGTGGTCCCATAATACCATAATAATATGTGCACACATTTCTAATTTTGTGTCCTCCATTTAATAGTAATTCTTTGTTTATATCTATGCTTTTCCACTAGACTGTGAGCCCCTTAAGGTTAGAGGCCTTGTTTATCTTGCTCACAGCATCCAACACCATTTCTACAACAGTATCCAACACCATTTCTAGCATCTAGAAATGAATGCATTAGATGCTCAATGTACAAATGAATGATGACAATAAACATTTTATAGCATTGTACTTTTTAAAGTTAAATTTATTTGGGTAACAACAGTTAGTAAAATTACACATGTTTCAAGTGTGCATTTCTATAATACATTATCTATATATCACATTGTGTGCTCACCACCAAGAGTCAGTTGTACTGTTTGTAAGGTTATTTCCCACATGTTGTCTTATTTGAATCAGCAAAGTCAGATTCAGGACAGAGAGCTCTCCAAAAGTGAGGCAATGTAGCAGTCTCGGCAAAAGTTTAGGCTTTGAAGTCACACAAATCTAGTTTTGAGTCTTGATTTCACCACTCACTAGCTGTGTGTTCTTGGGCAAGTCACTTTACCCCTCAAAATGTTACCCACCTCATGTATAAAGTGGAAATAAAAAATAGTTCTTACCTCATTATACAGGGTTCTTATGAAGATTATATGAGACAAATATTCACGCAAAACACAACAGTTCTTTGTATGTAGTAAATGCCCAATAAGTATTATTATTAGTATTATAATAATTGTTATCCCTTACTTTTTCCTATCTGGCTTTTCCTCTTTGTGTTTGGACTAGATCATCTGATACTATATATAAATCACTTAGAACAGTTCTTAGCACATATTAAGCATTCAAAATGTGATACTTATTATACTTATTATTATCCTAAAGTAATACTCTCCTCTATATCTGATAGTTCACACTTGGGGCAGAAGAAGAGTTGCTTTGGATTTTAAAAATATTTCTCTTTTGCCTTTCACTGTGGTAAAATAATCAGTTATCCTGTGCATGTCAACAACATCTAAACTGTGACTTATTCTGAATCAATGGCGAGTGCTGAAAAAGAACTATTTTCTGAAAGAATTAAGAAATGATGGCACCCCTAAAATTCAATTTGAAATTGTCTCTGCTTTCCTGCAGAAGTATTACAAATAAATTTATTTGTTTATTCACCAAATAGTTATTGAATAACTATCATAGCTCAGGCATTGTGCTGAGCTGCCCTCAGAGAGCTTAGAGTTTACAATACAGACTTACTAAATTAGAGTCTTTGGGTATGAGCTACATATTTGATAATTTTTCTAGGGTAAATACAGAGATGTATAGTCCCAGGAAATGAAGATAACATAGATAGTTAAAGCATAGGTTTAGCCTGAAATGATAATTTAATGTGACCCTGAAAAGTCCTATGTAAATTGATTAGCATTCCCTACACTGCCATTTCAGAGGTACTTTATCTTCATTTCTGATTGATCTTCAGTAGACAGAGTTTTTCTTCACTTTTTCTTTCTTCCTTTTTTGAAAGGATTGACTATAAATCTAACTTTATCAACAGTATTTAAATTGTCATCTGGCAAAGGAACATGTTGGAGAAAAAGAGTAGGTCAAGAAGTCCTGTTTTGCCATACATGTGGGTACCCATTGTGGCCTTTCCCAACTATCCCATTACAATCTATCCCTCACCAGTTTTATTTCTTCTTTTCATTTGAGTTATCAGGTACATTGCACAATCCATATTTACAAGATTAAATGGTAGATAACTTAGTTCTAAGTTGATTCTGTTGCTGTTTCAACAAAAATTTCAAGGAAAATAAAAACAACTTCCTATCCTTGGACTCATGAGGATGGAAGGCCCTGGAGGCCTAATTATCTAAAATATGAGCTACTCTGCCAACACTTACCACTATAGCTAGTGACCTGGCTTCCTGATAAGGTCGTACTATTGTGTAAGTTGGGGTTCTGGGCTGCAAGCAACACAAACACACTCAAGCTACATTAAATTGAAGGATTTATTTGTGAAGGACATCAGGGACTCATATAATTTAAGGGAGGATGGAAAACTAAGTTTGCAAAGAGCAAAAACTGAAGAACTTCCAGGGGACATAGTAACACGCTTCCATAATCAGCTGGTTAAGATACTGCTGATGCTGCCACTACTTCTGCCACACAGGTTAACTTCTATTTCATTACTTATATTGTGAAAAATGCAAACTCCTGATAGAACACTTGATTGGCTGAATTTTTCATATGATTGCTCCCTGGCTGTATGAAAGGGCTGATAAAAGAAGGATCTAGACTCCTGTGTATTCATAGTGAGAGGCCAGGAGTGAGAGATGAATCTAAGAATTACTCTTCTGTTAAACCTACCCACAATGGGGGAAAGATGGTTGTTTTTTTTTCCCCCAAATTCAGATACTAGTAGGCCAAGAGATGGATTCTGGACAGCTTCTTTCCTGAACCCACTCTAATCAGGCTTTTATAATCACCACTCCACTGAAATGAGTCATCACAGTTATCAATCATCAATAAATTGCCAAACCCAGTTGTTAATTGTCAGTCCTCAAATTATTTGCCTTTTTACCCTGTTTCCCGAAAATAAGATCTAGCTGGACTACGAGCTCTAATGTGTTTTTTGGACACATTAATATAAGACCGGGTATAACACAAAAATTAATATTAATATAAAAATTACATTAATATACATTACATAAAATTACATAATATAGTATAATACATAATAATATAGTATAACATAATATAATATAATATAATGTAGTGTAATGTAATGTAATATAATGTAATATAATATAATATAATACCCAATCTTATATTATATTATATAAGACCGGTCTTATATTATAGTAAAATTGGACCAGGTCTTATATTAATTTTTGCTCCAAAAGATGCATTAGAGCTGATTGTCTGGCTAAGTCTTATTTTCGGGGAAACATGGTAGCAGTGTTTGCCACAGTTTATAATTCCCTCTTCCATATACCAATTTATTAACCTGACTTCCAAAATACAAGTTTATTTTATTTTCTCTCTAGTCACTCATTAGCAATCTTCTTTGCTGCTATTTCCTTACCTCTGTGACTTCTAATTGCTAGAGTGTTCTAGGCTTCATTTCTTGGATCTCTTCTCCATGTAACCTCACTCTCTTGATTATCTCGTCCAGTCTCACAGCTTTAACCACCATCTATATGCAGACTACTCATAAATTTATATATTTAGCTTATACTCTTTCCTGAAGTCCAGAATAAAATATTAATATTAATTTTTACTTGTATTTCTAAACAGCACCTTAAATTTAAAATATTCAAAATCCAGCTCCTGATGCTGCTCCAAACATTTTCCTCTTTCCCATTTCTGTAATTAGAGATTTTATTTTAAACCTTATCATTATATTTAAGATATCCATATTCTGACTACTTTTTACCAACTCTACTGCTACCATTTTTTTTTTGTCAAAACCACAATCTATTCTCAACTGGATTATGGAAAGAACCTATTAGTTGGTTTCTCTGTTTCCATCCTTCTGCATAGTCTTCCCTCCTTATAGCAGCCAATGTGATCTTTTTAGAACTTAAGTCAAATCATAGTACCTATAGGGTCAAAATCTTTCAGTGGCTAAGCTATTTGATCCAGAATTCTCATGTTCCACTGACTGGGAAGCCTCTAACCAAGTTATTTAATGGAATACTTGCTGCTTAACAAATCCATTGCTTAACAAATGGACACAAATTCTTAACAAATGGACTAGGCTCCAGAAGGGCTGATGTAATTCTTTGTTTCATTGATCAGGGATGAGAAAGTGTATACAAAACAATAAAAATATGCTTTCTCTAATATGACTTGGGGAAGTGAAATGTGTTATGGGTCAGAAGGCAAGAGTTAAGGAGAAAAGCAGAAATAGAGGTTATGGAAACTGTATAAACAGAATAATTACAAACTAATTAGACAATTTTAAGAATGCAAAGTTTATGTCTTTGTATACTCTGGACTGATTTCAATCTTGAAATAGAACATGTTGCTGTGGAAAGAATCATGGACATCCAGATGAACAACTAGAAGAAATCTGGATGAAAATTTGCTAAATTTAGCACACTGACAAAAGCTGATTGGGGCCCTTATGTACTGACTTTGCAGGTGTACAAAAAAATAACAGGGTTAGTGATAAGTTATGTAGGTCATCAGAGTAGCCATAATTATTAGCTGATGCTCAAAGGAAGATGAAAGAAATATAATTTCCAATGGAAATCTTTAATAAACTGTCTGATTTGAGAATTGAGTTTGGATTTAGGAGATGCGCCCACTATTGGATAGCAAACACATAGCAGAAATGGACATAATGAACGGTCTGTGTGTACAGTATCCTGAAAGAAAAGAACACGAGAGAGCATGAATGGGTGAACAGGAAATATAGAAACAGTTATTGAAACAAATTATTTCATCAGATTAGAAAATTAAACACACAGCTGAAAAAAAATGAATAGATCATTTGTGAGACAATCCTGAGATTTTAATCAGGATATTCCTAACTGATGTGTTCTCATTAGAAAACTAGGAATTGCTTTTTTTTCTTTTTAATTTGTAATGCAACCTGAATTGATTTCTGAATAAACTCCCCAAAGAGGCAAGCCTGATAAGATTAATATTGAAGTCATTTACTGATATGAGAAAAAAATATTGCTAATTGTTTCTCATATGGTATCAGTATGAGAGAAAAACCTTGTGGTTGATTAGCTTTCAATAAAGGGAAGGTCTCTGGATTTAAAGTAAGAGTTCCATTCTTTGTCTTAGCGATGAAGCAAAGAACAAGTAGGAGAGAGCTACAGATGCCTTAGTGAATAAAATGGGATACAGAATAATTTAATACTGATTATAGTAGTGACTGGTATAACTCAATCCAACACATATTTATTGGGCATCTATTGTGTGATAGGCATCATGTTAGAGGCACCGGGGGATACAACAATGAGGCTCTTGCCGCAATCTGCTTGCAATTATACTAATGGTGGAGATAATAACAAAAATAGTCTTATCTGTATGGCCATTGGAGCAAAAATTATTGCTGCTGTGTGAAATAAAAGTAGGGTGTAACTAGTGGAGAATAAGGGTTTCTTCCTACTGATTTCAGCTTGGAGCCTGTTGGGGCTGACAGGGAAAATGGTAAGGAGGAACCATTTCACAGTGGTATGTAGATTGACTGGGCAGCACTGATGGCACAGAAGTCTTGTGGGAATGTGCAGGAAGGTTGTTGTTTGTCAGTTGCTCAGGTGCATCACTACTTTCCCTGACCCCAAATTTGAGACAGAGGGAGAGATCTGGAAGGGCTGGGGTTTCAGTAGATCTTGGGATTTTTATGTAATCAGGGAGCTCTCTCGCTTGTCATCATGCTCAAGGACTGCCTGACTGATTGCTGGGTTGTTTTCCAAGAGGCCATTGTGAGACCTGTTGTCCACCTTCTTCTTCTTCTTCCTCTTCTTCTTCTTCTTCTTCTTCTTCTTCTTCTTCTTCTTCTTCTTCTTCTTCTCCTCCTCCTCCTCCTCCTCCTCCTCCTCCTCCTCCTCCTCCTCCTCCTCCTCCTCCTCCTTCTTCTTCTTCTTCTTCTTCTTCTTCTTCTTCTTCTTCTTCTTCCTCTTTTCTTTTTTTTTAGCACTATTGTATCCCCTAGATGGTGATACTATAAACACTTGGTTCATAAAGTTTACCCTGTATAACAGAAATGCTAAAAGGGTGAACACGTCAGCAGCACCAACCTCTGCAAATTATTGCATGGGCATTTAAAATCATTCTTATGTATGCGTTAAAGCAGAATTCCTAATAGGTGGCTGAATGCACTGGCTCGTCATTGTGCATACCTCATATGTTCTTTCATGTCAAGGGAAAAAGGATAGCAAACTGGTAGAGAAGACTAGAGAAGTAATAGTTTTAAGTAGATTGGAGAGTCTCGGATTAAGAAAATAAATAGAGGGAGAAAAGAGGAGAGAGGAGAAAGAGTGGGAATTACTACAGGAATAAAGAGAAAATAGAAAATGCTTGATTACCTTCGACCCCACAGATTGAGGCCCTAAGGCTGATGTAAGATTGTTAGGCTTCCTTGAGGACCAAGGACACAATTGAAAGGCTTACACAGAGACCATTGAACAGCTCCAGTGACATTCAACCTACCCATTGTATAATTTTTGGTTGACAACTTATATTCATTTGGGACATTATGAAAGTTCTCAAAAACCCTAAGATAACGGACAATGTTCCTTGATTCCGGTATGAAATATGTGTCTAGTCTCCCAGGCAGAAGTCACCCTGTGCAGCATGGCAATTCACAAGACTCAAGAGAGAAGACTGTAAATTGCACTTTTGAACCTGGCCTCCCAGCACTCATCCAGGCAGCTAAGCCAGGCTGAAGCAAACATGAGTTCAGCACAGGAGAAAATGATTTTTAAAATGTCGTTTGCAAGTCTTTTCTGTCAATAGCAAAACTCATCTTTTTGTACCAGCAAGACATTGCAGGCAGCCCACATTTCAAATTCAGTTAATCTCAAAATAATTCAAAAATCAAAAAGCTTATTCAACCATCAAGATATACCAGATCGACTCACTGTGTATTCGTAAAAGAGACTGTGTTTGGGGGGAAGGAAAGGGAAGAATCCAATACAGAATCAGTCAAAGAAGCATTAGTTTTTGTTCAGCTTAAATTCTTTTGCAGACCACAAAACCTGCACTCTGAATACTAAGAAATATTGCCAAAGAAGAGTTGATACAGCATCATTTGCATTTTCAACTATGAGTAAAATATATCATCTTTATCTCTGCAATTAAATGGTCCTTGCTTCTCTCTAACACTTGGGTATTTCTGTCTTACTAATTTCCCTCTTTAGTTCTTAATTTCACATTCTGTCCTTGCTAGAGTTGCTGTAGCACAAAAAGCTAGCAGAGAGGTGTGCAGAAGCATTAGGTTTGCAATTTGTTATAACATTATCATCTTCATACTATTTTACATGTTTATAGTTAGCACTGGTTTGTTCATATATTTCCCTTCTATTCTCTCAATTATCTTTCTCCTGACTGATGGGGAACTTGCTGGGGTTACCTAATTCTTAGAACCTCAGTTTCCTCATCTATAAAATATGGGCAATAATTGTGCCATGGCAGGAAGGTTCTTAGTAAATATTAGCCATTTACCACCTAATTTACCTTTTCTTAGTTTTACAAAAGAGGATATTTCCACTAAGAGAGGTAAAAGCGTCTCCCTAAGGCCATAGCCCTGTAAATGACAGACTTGCCTACTTTAAAAATGTACCCACTGTTCTTTCCCTATGTACTGTTTGAAACTAAGTGAATGAGATGAGGAACAAGAACCAGCTTCTTTAGAAGTCATGTTATATACAGCATGTCAACTAACTTAGAGTAATTGTTCAATTTTGATGTAAGACACAAAAGGCAAACTTGCTGAAGGAGTTAAAGGAGGATAGTCAATAAAATCTCCCTAGCCTGACAGTGGTGCTGAAATAAAAGACTGTTTTTCTCCACTCGTTTATTTATTTGACATATGTTCTCAATCTCCTCTCCACAATTTCAGAATCTGAAGTCTGAAAAATAAGTGTTTTTTAATTCAATTTTTGTAAATTTGGCCCCAAACTCATTTAACAGCATTTTTTTCCTAATATGATATATGAGGCCTTTTATACTTTTTATCAATCCAACTTGAAGTGAATATTTCTTTGTTTCACTGCAGATATATTAAATGCGTTTGATTATGAGATGCTACTCCAGATCTTACTGGGGTACAAATTACAGTACAGTAAGTCTTCATTTAACATCACACATAGGTTCGGTGACCTTGAGGAGAACCAATTTTACCATAGGCTAATTGCTATAAACAAGAGTTAAGTTCCTCTGGCATCTCATCAATAATATAATGAAATGATTTTGAATAAAATAACGTTTTATTTGAAGTCCTGCTGTATGTGCCCCACATTATATTTCTTAAACCTGAAAAGTGTTTCAAATTCTGAAGTACTTATGGACCAAGGGTTTTAGATAAATGATTCTGGAGATATATATATATATATATATATATATATATATATATATATATATATATATATTTAGTGCCTATAACATGTGGGCTCTGTGCTAAGTTAGGTGCTAGGAATGTGATGAGAGATGAGAATGATGATAATGCAGCTAACAATTATAGAGTACTTTTTCCGTGCTGAGTACTAGAAGTGCTTATGTGAAACCTTTTATTTATTGTCAATACTTACAATAACCTTTAGTAGTGTATACTATTGCAAGTTAGGGTTCCTGCCCTCAAAGAGTTTGTAGCCCCAGGACAGAAAACAGCAGCTCCCTGTGATAATTGCTTAAAAAACTCTGAAGAAAACGTATGCACTTCAGTTATTACTCCTGCCTGAGCCCAGACTCTGTACTACCTATTGCCACACACTGGTGTATAATGGAGTACACAAAAGATCCAGGACCAAAAGAAGAGAATGTGACAGTAATGGAAATAAAAGATAAGGTAGGGGTGGGACAAAGAGGTATCAAGGACATTTAATGGGACATAATGCCAGCCAGATAGAGAATTGAAATGTAAAAATATGTTGCTTGCTATGGGTTTCTGGTGATGAGCCTTACTGTCCTAATATGTGTTACTGTGACAGATAAGAGTTTACTGGGTAACCTGGCATGTTAGCTGTGGAGGAATTAGTTAGTGGACATTTTAAGACTTAACATCTCATATTTGATGATTTGAGGTGAAACCTCAGGGTAAAAGACTTTGTAAGAGGAATGAATCTTTAAACCTAAAGCCTAAGGATGGCTTCCCAACCCCTCCTATGTGAGCATGGCTTTGCCTATGAGTATATCAAATAATGTCTTGCCAGATTGCAGCACTAAGTTCAAGTTCTAAAATGTGCGAAAGTCCAAACTTATGTAGCACCTGCCCATTTTCAGTGGAACTTTCCTTTTTAATTTCTCATGCTAAATGCAAGACCTGATCCATATTCTTCAAGTGACCATCAATTAGAGATCTCCCCTGGCAGCAGGCCATGCATGCTCCCTCCCCTCCCTTGCAGGTAATTAATTGATGGGCTGAAGCGATTAAGGGTGATATGCTACATCGCAACCATCATTCCAATTACAACCAAAAAGACATGTGCACACATGAAGCAGGGCCCAGCTGGGCCCCCCTATACTCAGAATGCCTTCGGGATGCCCTGCCCCAATCCAGGTGGGCTTCACAACCCCTTTGGCTGAGCTCAGAATGCATCTGGGATGTGGTTCTTGTTCCATATTTTAGAAAATCACCTTGTAGATGCTTCCTAATTACAAACTCTATCGCTTAGCATTTTCCCAGGTTACTCCCCCCACCATTCCCAAGAGATACAATGGCAGAGAGGGGCATCATGAAATGAGAACAGACCTCCGAGACGTCATGCAGCCTCTGGGAGAATGCCCTGATTTTCCCTTGAATACACCAGCTGGTCTGACAATGTAAGGCAGTTTTTCTGAGGTGTTGACCCGCTGCCTTCTCGGACCACTGGTGCTCTGATAATAAACGCTTATTCTATGACCCAACTCCTGTGTTGGTCTATTGGCTGAGTGGTGCAGGCAGCATGAGCCCTGGACTTCTCTGGCCTCTGGTTACACACAAAGCATCCTCAGTCCTTAATTGATAATTATCATGGGCTGTCCAGACAGGGGCCATTTATATATTTGGTGTCCTCATTTTTCTTTTCTCCCTGGGGTTATGTGCTGCAGCTAGTAGGGCCATTAACCCCTTGTCCCTGCTGGTGAGTTCTGGCTTACAGCCTGCTTATTAGTCACAACAGAAGTCTGGAGCACACAGTGGATAGAAGGACAGGACAGGTAGGAGGGGAAGACACCTGGGAACTAGCAATACAACAATACCCATTTGGTGAAGCAGAGACTTTTTGGATGACTTAACTGTTGATATAGGAACAAACTGAACTGATGGTAGGATAGCAATAACAATTATAATAACATCAACAGCAGTTATTATTGTTAGTGTTATAACAATTACAATGACTACTAGCATTACTTTAACACCTACTGTAGGGACTTTACCTTCATTGTTTCACTTAATGGTTGCAAGAACCTTGTGTAGCACAAATCATCATTTCTGATTCGCCCAATGCTACACAGCTGAAATGCACAGAGCCTGGATTCAACCGCAAGTGAATTTCTGTCCAAAAAACTTGCTCTTTTAAATAGGCCATACTGCCCATTCAAAGTGTCATGCACTCTGGTAATGTGCTTGGAATTTTCTGGAAACAGAATTGTTTTGAAGGGTAAACCAGTCAAATAGCTGCCCAAAGCATCATGATATGTGGGGTACTGACACAGCACTGGAAAATTTGGAAGTATGGAGCCAATTAACTCAAGCTTCCACATGTGAATCCATATATTACTGGCTCCACCCATCCAAAACAGACAGAAGCCTTGAAAGAAAATAAAACAATGCCTTAGCCTATTTAACATATATCCATTGATTAATTTTGCAATACATATACAAGTTGCATGAAGCACTAAAGGCCTTGCCACTGAGTCTCAGCATAGCCAGTTGCCTAAACCAGCAGTCAGTTGAAAATCTGAATGAGGACAAACATGATCTAGTGCTGTGTGCCAGGAATTAGCATGTTATTTTCCTGTTTAAATTTTAAACACTATTAATATGCCTCACAATAAATTTTCTGGTTCAGAAAATTGCATTGAATGAATTCCTTAATTTGAACATAAAGAGGTATTAATTTTATTAATAGAAAACCAGTTAAGTTTGTTTTCACATATTTTATACTATTTTATTTTTTCTTCTTCCTTTCTGCTCTCTGCACTCCTCCCCCTCTCCCTTCTTCTTCCAGCTTGTTCTTCCTTGCCCCTTTCCGCTTCCACTGCACTTTCACAGCATTGTGCCTCAGCGTTGTAGTCCCATTCGTAGTTGTAGACACTAATTCTTATGTATATGACCTTGGGGAACTCCATTCTGGAAACAGGAGCAGTTCCCTGCCATGGAAATGGACAACCCATATTCTCTGAGTCTTACAGAAGATAAAAGGCCATAAACATGGAATTAATATGTGTTCTTGGAAAAGGAGCTACTAGGTGCTCTAGTAGCATTCTGCTCATTACAAAGCAAGGCTTTGGTAGTGTGAACAGAAAATGTTTGGCTTCTATGCTGCTTAAAATGCAGCCCTGCATATTGAGGTTTTTCTTTCTTTCTTCCACTCTCACCCCAATCCTCTCAGAGATCTTCACTTGTCAGTAGATGATATTCTTAAAATCCTTTTAATCACTCATTTGGCAGTAGAACTGGCAAAATATCAGGAATGCTAGCATCCTAGTGTCACCCAACAGCATTGACTGAAACCAAGGGACAGGAAGAGTAAGCAATTCTGATAGCATGGAAGCTGGGAAAGATTGTAGTGAGCCCATACTGATTGAAAATAGAATCATAAATATTTAGAAGTAAAATGACTCTTAAAAATCATTAACCTAATCTCCTTCTTGTACAAACAGGGAAAAAAGGCTCAAAGATGTAAGAAGTTTTCTAAACTTATGTAATAAGTGTCTGTGACAAAGTAAACCTTAAGCCCCATGCTCTAACTCCCAGAGGAGTGTTACTGCCTTATCTCCTGAATAAAGGCAATACATAGGTTTATCTGGAATTGAATGTAATTATCACCTTAGGCAGCAACAATTACAGCCCAGTCTCCTGAATGTTTTTGTCACTTGTATACTCTGTGTTCTCCTTAGATCAAAATGTGATGTAAGTAACTTAGTGACCTAGCTGGGAAATGACTGCTGTGGAGGATTATTCTAGAATCCAAGTATATGTGATTCATATATGTATAACTCTGCTTTTAAATTGTCAAATGCATTTGTAATATTAATGGAATTGAAAAAAGCAATATTAATAAAGTCCATGGCAGTGCAGACAGGGACCAGGTTCCACACTTATTGATTTGTCTCTGAGACCCTTCAGGTAACAGGAGAAAAGGTATTTATCTGAGATGGTCTTGTTTCATTGCTGGGACTCTTTCTCCTTATGTGCTTTAGTTTGTTACATCAAAGAAGACTCGGTATTCTTGGCTATTACGTGGTAGTTTATTTATGTTGACTAAGAGAATTACAATTGGTATTTTTATTCCCAGAATTAAAAAAAAAAAATCCAGGATGAGTTTTTGGCTTGTTAAGCTGATTGAATTAAAAAAGAAAAAGAAAATAAAAGTGGAGTTGGTGGAGAATTTCAGGACTGAAACTGACTTGCTCCAGATCACACAATAAATTAATGCTGAGCCAGGATTAGAACTCAGATCTTATGACTCAGATCCTAGAAAAGTATGTTCATTAATATAAGGAAGTGTGTCCATACCTTTTTTTGAGAGCAGATTAACATGTCATATTATTTTCAGAATATTTGTGGATTCTATGATTATATTGCACAATGTGTTTCTGGAACATTGCTAAGCTCCAGATATGAGATCTTATCCTGAGTCTATTACTGACTTATGTGACCTTGGTAAAATCATTTCAACTCTATGTGTCCATTTCCCTCCTCTACCAAAATAGTAAATGAATGCCTGCCCCACCTAGCTCCCAAGATTCTCGAAAATCTCAAACCAGATGGTGGGAGTAGGTCCAAGATGATGGAATTGGTAAACGCTATGCCTGCTGTCTCCCACAGTCACATAAAATTACAACTAAATTATAGAACAATCAACCTTGAGATTCATTTGAGAACTAGCTGAACAGAACGCCTAAACTAAGGATAAAAGAAAAGGACACATTGATACTGGTAGGAGTGGCAGAGATGCAAAATGGGCTGACTCAAAATCTACAGGTAATTGTTGAGCACCTGGAAGGACACCTCAGTGATGGAGGTCCTCCCTGAAGAGTGAGGGGTCCAAGTCTCACATTGGGCTCCCCAGCCCAGGGGTCTTGTGCTGAGAAGAGGGTTACCCACAACATCTGGCAGTGAAAATGAGCAATGATTCTATCCATCCCAGTGGAATAGAAGGTAGCTGAAAACCCAGATAACCTCTTAAATGGCCCACACATAGATGCCTCACTTGCAGGCACTCACCCTGGGCTCCAGCTGAGGGACAGTGACTCAAGAGGTGCCAGAGACATACAGAGAAAGACTGAGTTGTGTGGCTCAAGGTGAGGGATAGAGATACAGTGCCATTATCCCTGTGTGGTGTCCACCTCACATGTAACCTACGGGGTGGAGGGGCATCTTTCCTGTGTTGAACCCACCCCCCCCATGGGGACAAATCTGAGATCACATTGGTCTGGTAATATCTGTACATGCACGAACCACCTTGGTGATTCCCTTGGATCCTGCACAGCTAGTGCAGAATTTCCCAGGACACCCTCGGCTCCTGGGAGGCCAATCCCACCCTGCAAGCTGTGGGAAGCTTGGACAGCAGCAGATGGCCCAAAGCAGCCTGGGGAATAATTGATGGTGAGTGGTCATCCCTAGCTGATGCTGCAGCCCTTCTTGGGCAGCTCTCGGAGATCTGGGGTTCCAAGGCAAGTGGTGGCTGGCTGCTGTGTTCTGAGTCCTCAGAGGAGTGGCCAAAAGCTCTGCACTGGTGCAAGAGCTGAATCTGCATTAACTTTGTAAAAACCACAAGCCACACCACTGACTTCCTGGAATCTCACCCCACCCAGTTAGCATTGTGTTTATGGGGGAACTCTCAGCTCTAGGGCAGCTGACCCCACCCCACAAGCTGCTACAGGATTGCACAGCAGTGGGTGGCCACAGTAGCCTTGTAGGAAGCTTTTGGTGGTGGGTGGTCAAACCCAATTCATATTGCAGCCTTTCTGGAGGCAACTCCCAGGTTTCTGCCAGTCCAAGGCAAATGAAAGCTGGCAATGGTATTCTCAAGGCATTTTTTGGAGTTGCCACAGGCTCAGTACTGACACAAGAACCAAATCTGCATTAACTTTATAATAACCACAGGCCACATTTTGTAAGCCACTGGGAACTCACCCTACCTAACATGGGGAGCCATCACTGGGGGCACTGTCAAACCAGGTCAACCAGCCTGGCTTACACACCTAAGACTCTTTCAGCTGCTGAGCTTTACAGGTAGCCACCAGGTGGCAACAGACCTAAAGGATCCCTGGGCATTTTGCTAAGCTGCCCAATACTGATGGAGGCTGACCTCAGTTCACAGTGAGACCACCCCCACATGCCTCTAGGTCCAACACAGGCAGCAACCAATTGCATATAACTTTGTAGCTCCTACCTGGTAGCCTCAGGCTGGTCACAGGCAAGGCTAATATTTGCGTGTATGGGAGCCTCTCCCAAGTGGCACCAGAAACAACACACCCAGATGGTGGCCTCAGACCACACCAGAGCACTACCCTCATTATCCCCACAAGCGACACACCCAAAGTGTGGTCTAAACAAACACAAGAGCCCACTGGGGCGACTCCATGTCTGAGGGGTAAGCCCCCATACAGAAGCTCATATGCTGGGGGCATAGCCAATCCTCACAGCCAATCAGAATGAGAATCAATCCCACCTACTTATGTTCCAATACCACTTAAGTTTCAACTACAACAGATGAATACGCACAATACACAAAAGAGACACTCCTGGAACACATGCACAGATGATCAGAGAGACTGTGTCACTGGAATATACAGGACATAATACATAAGACAATCTGGCAGAGACTGAGAGACTTAGGAGATCTGCCTAATACATAGAAGCAAACACAGAGAGGCATCCATAATGAGAAAACAAAGAAACATGTCCCAAATAAAAGAACAGGAGAAACCTCCAGAAAAAGAACTAGTTGAAATGGACTCATAGATACAGGCAACAGTTTAGTGGATACCAGAGGGTAAAGGGGAGGGGAGAGGGAAGAAGAGGGTAAAAGGGGTCAAATATAGGGTGATAGCAGGAAAACTGACTCTGGGTGGTGAACACACAATGTGATATATAGATGATGTATTATAGAATTGTACATTTGAAACTTGTGTAATTTTACAAACCATTGTCTCCCAAATAAATTTAATTTAAAAAATAAAAATATGTACATGGTCAATATCAAAAAGGAAAAAAGAAAGAAAGAAAAGAAAAGAAAAGGAAAGAAATGGAGGCAACCTGTCTACCAGAGACAGAATTTGAAACATTGGTTATAAGAATGCTTAAGGAACTTAGTGAGAACTTCAACAAAGAGATAGTAAGCATAAAGAAGAACATAGAGACCATAAAAAAGAACCAGTCATATATAAATAATATAATCACTGAAATGAGGAATACACTAGAAAGAACCAGTAAATTAGATGTAGCAGATGATCGAATCAGCAATTTAGAACAAGATAGCAACAAAAAATCCAATTAGAACAAAAGAAAATATTTTAAAAATAAAGACAACTTAAGGGACTCTGGGACAACATCAAGTGTAACAACATTTACATCACAGGAGTACCAGAAGGAGAAAAGAAGGAGCAAGGGACTGAGAGCCTATTTCAAGAAATAATGACTGAAAAATTTCCTAACCAGGTAAAATAAATAGACACACAAGTCTAGGAAGTGCAGAGAGTCCTAAACAAGATGACTCCAAACAGACCCACAGCAAGACATTACAGTTAAAATGGCAAAGGTTAAAGACAAAGAGAAACCTAAAAGCAACAAGAGAAAGACAACAAACAACTTAAAAGGAAGCTCCCATTAGACTATCAGCTGATTTCTCAACAAAACTTTGTAGGCCAGATAGGAGTGGCAGGAAATATTCAAATTAATAAAAAGCAAGGGCCTACAACCAAGCCTACTCTATCCAGCAAGCCTATCATTTAAAATTGAAGGAGGGATAGAGTTTCCCAGATAAGAAAAAGCTAAACGATTTCATTATCACCAGCTAGTATTACAAGAAATATTAAAGGAATTTCCTTAAGATGAAAAGTGGAAAAAAAGAAAACCTAAAAATGAATAACAAAGTGGCAAGAACTATGTATCTGTCAATAATCACTTTAAATATAAATGGATTAAATACTCCAATAAAAATACACAGGGTAGCTGAATGGATAAGAAAAAAAGACCCAGACATGTACTGTCTAAATACACCCACTTCAGATTGAAAGACACACAGACTGAAAGGGATGGAAAAAAGATATTTCATGTGAATAGAAAGGAAGAAAAAAAAATCTGGGGTAACAGTACTTATATCAGACAAAATATACTTTAAAACAAAGAATATAATAAGAGGCAAAGAAGGACCCTACATAATGGTAAAGAAATCAATCCAATAAGAAGATATAACCCCAGTAACCATCTATGTGCCCTACATAGGAGGACCTACATATATAAAACAAAAATTGATAGACATAACCAGAGAAATCAACAGTAACACAATTATAGCAGGGGACTTTAACACACCTTTGACACCAGTGGACAAATCTTCCAGATAGAAAATCAACAAGAAAACAGATTCCGGATCAAAATGTTGACGTGAGGTGAGCCTCTGTAAAGCTCTCCTGGAATTTACAACTAACAGGACAACAATAACTCCACAAAGGACTCCCTGCACAGCAGACAGGCAAGACGAAGAGGACCACTACTGAATTCACCTCCAGGTGGGTGAATCGCGCGAGGGGGGAGGAGGGAGAGGAGAAGTGCGGAGACAGAGCCGCGCGGGCGCAGGACGCAGACCTAGCTCAGTGCTCCGAGCTCGCTGCATCCCGGAACTACCACAGTTGTGGGAGAGGGAAGGACTCCGACTGCTATGGCTCCGCTTACGGCCCACAGGGCTGAGGGGGCAGCATATAACACGGCTGAACCCAACGCTCCCAGCGGACACCTCGGAGCACAGACTGAAGGAAGAAGGCTGAAAACTGTGGTTTAAGCCCTCACTGCTGAGCAGAGAATGGAAGCCTTAGGCACTGAGACTAGCCGCCCCTCCCTACCCTCCCAGAGCTCGCCCCACCCCCACATGCTCACTGCCAGAAGAGATAAAGTAGCAGTCAGATCAAAACTATAGGATTTTTGCTGTTCTGAGAACTGTAGACCGCAGAAATAGATTCGCAGCCCAACTAGTTCCGACAAAGGGGAGGGAGCTGTGGAAGCAGGACCAGCTGTGGTGGTGGTCTCCGCCATTGCTCTGGGCCACCTCTCACAACTCACCCCGCCCCTGGCCCCACCTATCTGGGCGGATCCCTGCAGGAGTAAACAGAACTGCTGAAACATACGGACTCTGAATCTGGTGCAGAAAGAGCTTTGGAACTTCAAAAGCTCTCCGCACACCAACAGGGACGTGGTGCCCTATGACACAGGTGAACTGTTAACAGAGGAGAGACCCGTCTCCCAGGGAATCCCCCCATTGTGTGAGAAGCTGGAAAAGTGCAGAAAATATAGCACTACTGTGTCAGAGAGAAAAAAAAGGCTGCAGTCAGAGAGAAAATAAAACATTCTTCCAACAAGTATTACAAAACAAAAGAAAGACCTCTTACTATCAACCTATTGTAGAAGCCACTCCTGTAGATGTCTAGGAAGAGAAATAATAAATCAGTAATTGCCATGAATAACCAAGGCAACAAGAGAGCTCAGAGAGAAAGTGAAAAGTCTCCAGAAAAGGAAATTAAAGATATGGAAATATGTGACTTAAATGATAGAGAATTCAAGATTGCAGTTCTGAAAAACCACAAAGAGATGCAAGAAAACACAGAAAACTCAGAAACGCAATCAAAGAACAACATGAGCATTTTACGAAAGAGATTCAAATTTTAAAATAGAACCAAATGGAATTTCTAGAGATTAAGAACTCAATAGAAGAAATTAAGAATGAAATAACAAGCTGAGGTAGTAGAGTTGACCAGATGGAGGAAAGAATGAGTGACATCGAAGATAGGAACCTGGAAATTACACAGATGGAAGAAGAAAGAAACTTGAGACTTAAAAGAAATGAAAGAATTCTACAAGAACTTTCTGACTTCATCAGAAAGAGCAATATAAGAATAATGGGCATACCAGAAAGAGAAGAAAGGGACAAGGGAACAGAGAATATACTCAAAGAAATTGTTAATGAGAACTTCCCAAATTTCTGGACAGAACTGGATCCTCGAATCCAAGAAGCAAACAGAACACCTAATTACCACAATCCCAACAGGCCTTCTCCAAGGCACATTGTATTGAAGCTGTCTAAAATTAACACCAAAGAAAGAATCCTCAAGGCAGCCAGGGAAAAGAAGACGGTAACCTACAAAGGAAAGCCCATTAGATTATCATCAGATTTTTCAGCAGAAACTCTACCAGCCAGGAGGGAGTGGAACCAAATATTCAAACTATTGAAAGAGAGAAATCACATGCCAAGAATAATATATCCAGCAAAGATATCCTTTAGATTTGAAAGCAGAATAAAGACCTTTCCAGACATACAGAAGCTGAGAAAATTTTCTAATACACGACCTGCACTACAAGAAATACTAAAGGAGGCTATTCGACCACTATCAACAGGGACAATTTGTGGCAACTGAATCATAAAAAGGGGGAGTGTAAAGGCCTGAACCGGAATATGGGAATGGAGAAAGTAAGCGTGCTGAAGAAACTGGAATACTCTAAATATCAAACTTTCTTTTATATAATCTTAAGGGTAACCACTCAAAAACAAATCAGGAACTAAAATATGTACATTAAAAAAAAAAGAAACAGAGGGAAACATCACAGAATACCACCACACAGAAATAATAGACAACTACAAAAAAGCAAAGAAAAAAAAAAAAAAAAAGCAAAGAAACAATGGAGTCACAGCCTTACCAGAAAACTAAAGATAGAATGACAGGAAATCCTCACATATCAATAATCACCCTAAATGTAAATGGACTGAACTCACCAATAAAAAGGCACAGAGTAGAAGATTGGATCAAAAAACTAAACGCAACCATATGCTGTCTACAAGAGACACATCTCAGCTACAAGGACAAGCATAGACTCAAAGTGAAAGGGTGGAAATTGGCACTCCAAGCAAATGGTACCCAGAGAAAATCAGGTGTAGCCATAATGATTTCCGATGAAACAGACTTCAGGGTGAAAAAGATAACAAGAGACAAAGATGGATATTTCATAATGGTAAAGGGGACTATACAACAAGAAGACATAACAGTAATCAATATTTATGCCCCCAATCAGGGAGCACCAAAATATACCAAGCAACTAGTAACAGAACTAAAGGGAGAAATTGACCAAACCACAATTATACTAAGGAACTTAAATACATCATTGACAGCAATGGATAGATCATCCAACCAGAAAATAAATAACGAAATTGCAGCCCTAAATGACACATTAGATGAAATGGACATAATTGACATATATAGATCACTTCATCCTAAAACATCAGACTATACATTATTTTCTAGTGTACATGGAACATTCTCAAGGATAGACCATATATTGGGGCATAAAAGCAGCCTCAGCAAATTTAAGAAGATTGAAATTGGGGCATAAAAGCAGCCTCAGCAAATTTAAGAAGATTGAAATCATACCAAGCATATTCTCTGGTCACAAGGCTTTGAAATTGGATATCAACTGCGAAAAGAAAGCAGTAAAAAACACAAATACATGGAGATTAAACCACATACTTTTAAAGAACGACTGGGTCAAAGAAGAAATTAGAGGAGAGATCAAAAGATACATAGAAACAAATGACAATGAAAATACATCCTACCAAAATTTTTGGGATGCGGCGAAAGCAGTTTTAAGAGGGAAATTTATATCATTACAGGCCTATCTCAAGAAACAAGAAAAATCCCATATAAATAACCTCATGTTACACCTCAAAGAACTAGAAAAAGAAGAACAAGTGAAACCCAAGGTCAGTAGAGGAAAGGAAATAACAAAAATCAGAGCAGAGCTTAATGAAATAGAGAACAAACAGACAATAGAAAAAATTAATGTGACAAAGAGCTGGTTCTTTGAAAAGATTAACAAAATCGACAAACCCTTGGCTAGACTCACTAAGATAAAAAGAGAGAAGACACTAATTAACAAAATCAGAAATGAAAAAGGGGAAGTTATCACGGAAACCACAGAAATACAAAAGATCATTCAAGAATACTATGAAGGACTATATGCCACCAAATTCAATAACCAAGAAGAAATGGACAAGTTCTTCGAAACATATAGCCTTCCAAGGCTGAGCCATGAAGAACTGGCAAATCTAAACAGACCAATCACCAGTAAAGAAATTGAATCAATCATCCAAAACCTTCCTAAAAGCAAAAGTCCGGGATCAGATGGCTTCACTAGTGAATTCTACCAAACTTTCAAAGAGGATCTAATACCAATCCTGCCCAAACTCTTCCAAAAAATTGAAGAAGAGTCAGTAGTCCCTAACTCATTTTATGAGGCCAACATTACCCTGATACCAAAACCTGGTAAGGACAACACAATAAAAGAAAACTGCAGACCTATATATCTGATGAATACTGATGCAAAAATCCTAAACAAAATTTTAGCAAATCGATTACGACAATGCATTAAAAAGATTATTCATCACGACCAAGTGGGGTGCATACCTGGGGCACAAGGATGGTTCAACATCTGCAAATCCATCATGTGATACATCACATAAAAAAAATAAAGAACAAAAATAATTTGATTATTTCAATTGATGCAGAAAAAGCATTTGAAAAGATACAACATCCATTTATGATTAAAACACTCAATAAAATAGGTATAGAAGGAAAATACCTTAACATAATAAAGGCCATCTATGACAAGCCCTCAGCTAATCTCATAATTAATGGTGAAAACCTGAAGCCCTTTGCTCTACGTTCAGGAACATGACAGGGCTGTCCCCTATCACCTCTGCTTTTCAACATAGTGTTGGAAGTCCTTGCCAGAGCCATCAGGCAAGAGAAAGAAATAAAAGGCATCCAAATTGGGAATGAAGAACTTAAAATATCACTCTTTGCAGATGACATGATGCTATATATAGAAAACCCTAAAGACTCCACCAAAAAGCTCATAGAAACAGTCAATGAATACAGTAAAGTTGCTGGCTACAAAATCAACGTACAAAAGTCCATTGAATTTTTATATACTAACAATGAAATATCAGAAAAAGAAACACAAAAAACAATTCCCTTTGTAATTGCAGTAAAAAGAATAAAATACCTAGGAATAAACTTAACCAAGGATGTGAAGGATTTACATGCTGAAAACTATAAGACATTTTTGAAAGAATCGAAGAAGATACAAAGTAATGGAAAGACATTCCGTGCTCATGGATTGGAAGAAACAACATAGTTAAAATGGCCATAATACCCAAAGTCATATACAGATTTCATGCAATCACCATCAAAATCCCAATGGCATTTTTTAAAGAAATAGAACAAAAAATCATCAGATATGTTTGGAACCACAAAAGACCCCGAATAGCCAAAGCAATCTTAAGAGAAAAGAACAATGGTGGAAGTATCACACTGCCTCACTTTAGCTTGTACTACAGGGCTACAATAATCAAAAGAGCATGGTATTGGCAGAAAAACTGACACATAGACCAATGGAATAGAATTGAGAACACAGATATAAAACCACATAAATATTGACATATAATTTTTGACAAAGAAGCTAAAAACATACAATGGAGGAAAGACAGCCTCTTCAACAAATGGTGCTGGGAAAATTGGATAGCCATGTGCAAAAGAATGAAAGTGGACTGTTATCTGTCACCATATATCAAAATTAATTCAAAAAGGATCAAAGATTTAAGCATAAGACCTGATACAATAAACTGCATAGAAGAAAACACAGATACTAAACTTATGGACCTTGGGTTCAAAGAACATTTCATGAATTTGACTCCAAAGGCAATGGAAGTAAAAGCTAAAATAAACAAATGGGACTATATGATACTTAAAACTTTCTGCACAGCAAAAGAAACCATCGACAAAATAAAGAGGCAACCGACTGAATGGGAGAAGATTTTTGCAAACAGTTCCTCCGATAAGGGTCTAATATCCAAAATATACAAGGAACTCATGAAACTCAACAACAAAAAAACAAACAACTCAATTGAAACACGGGCAGAGGACCTGAAGAGACATTTCTCCAAAGAGGACTTACAAATGGCAAATAGACATATGAAAAAATGCTCAACATCAGTAATCATCAGAGAAATGCAAATAAAAACCACAATGAGATATCACCTCACTCCAGTCAGAATGGCTATCATCAAGAAGACAAATAGCAACAAGTGTTGGAGTGGCTGTGGAGAAAAAGGAACCCTCATACACTCTTCTTGGGAATGCAAACTGGTGCAGCTTCTATGGAAGGCAGTGTGGAGGTTCCTCAAGTAATTACGAATAGAATTACCATATGACCCAGCAATTGCTCTCTTGTGTATCTACCCAAAAAATTTGAAAGCATTTTTCTATCGAGACACGTGTAGTCCAATGTTCATTGCAGCTTTTTTTACGGTGGCCAAGACATGGAAACAACCAAAATGTCCTTCGATAGATGAATGGATAAAGAAGTTGTGGTATATATACACAATGGAATACTATTCGGCGTTAAGGGAAGATGATATAGGAACATTTGTGACAACATGGATGGATCTTGAGAGTATAATGCTAAGCGAAACAAGTCAGACAGAAAAAGCAGAGAACCCTATGATTTCACTGATATGTGGTATATAAACCAAAAACAAGACAAACAAATGAGAAACAAAAACTCATAGACACAGACAATAGTTTAGTGGTTACCTGAGGGTAAGGAGGGTGGGGAGAGGGAGATGAGGGTAAGGGGGATCAAATATATGGTGATGGAAGGAGAACTGACTCTGGGTGGTGAACACACAATGGGATTTATCGTTGATGTAATACAGAATTGTACACCTGAAATTATGTAATTTCATTAACAATTGTCACCCCAATAAATAAATTTAAATTAAAAAAAAGGAAAATCAACAAGAAAACAGTGGCCTTAAATGACACGTGAGATCAGATGGATTTGATTGATATTTTTAGAGCATTTCAGCCTACAGTAGCAGAATATACATTCTTTTCAAGTGCACATGGACCATTTTCCAACAAAGGACACATATTAGGCTACAAAAGAAGTCTCAGTAAATTTAAGAAGATTGAAATTATGTCAAGCATCCCTTTGACAACAATTGTAGGAAACTGAAATCAATTACAAAAAAAAAAAAAACATGTACACACACAAACACAGTCTAAATAATATTATACAAAGCAATGAATGATTAACACTTAGGTCAAGGAAAACATCATAAGATCCCTTGAGAAAAATGAAAATGAAAACACAAAGACCCAACATCTATGGGACATAGTGAGTGCAGTCCTAAGAGGAAAAATCATAGTCATGCAGGCCTACCTTAAGAAACAAGAAGAATCTCAAGGAAACAATCTAATATTTTTTTAATTAAAGTTTAGTGTGGTGACAATCGTTAGTAAATTTACATAGGTTTGAAGTGTACAATTCTATATCATCCATATATCACATTGTGTGCTCACCACCCAGATTCAATCTAACTTTACACCTAAGTGAACTAGGGAAGCAAACAAACAAGCAAAACAACAGCAAACAAAGGCCAAAGTCCATGACAGAAAGGAAATAATAAAGATCAGAGTGAAAATAAATGAAATAGAAGCTCTAAAAACAATACAAAAGAACAATGAAAGCAAGAGCTATACTTTTGAAAGATTAAAAAAAATGATTAAATTTTAATGATACTCATCATAAAAAAGAGAGATGACCTAAATAAATGAAATAAGAAATGAAATAGGAGAAGTGACAATGGACACCATACAAATTTAAAACAATTTAAGAAAATTCTATGAGCAATTATATGCCAACAAATTGGATAATCTGGAAAAAATGGATAAATTCTTGAAGCATGCCATCTTAAAAGAAACAAAGTCTGGACTGACCAATTATTAATGAAATTGAATGAATAACAAGCATCCAACAAATAAAAGTCCTGGATCAGATGGCTTCACAGGTGAATTCTACTAAACATTCAAAAATGAATCAACACCTCTTGTGAAACTATTCCAAAAAAAATGAAAGATGAGAGGAGGATCCAAAGCTCATTCTATGAAGCCACCATTACACTGATTCCAAAACCAAAGACATTACAGAAAAAGAAAATTTAGGCTGATATCCCTGATGAACATAGATGTAAAAATCCTCAACAAAATATTAGGAAATCAAATTCAGCAATACATTAAAAAGATCACACAGACTGGTCAAGTGGGATTCATTCCTGGTATGCATGGTTGGTTCAATAACTGCAGTCAATTTAAGTGATACACCACATAAACAGAATAAAAAATAAAAATCATATGATCATACCAATAGATGCAAACAAAGCATTTGACAAAATCCAGCATCAACTTATGATAAAAATTCTCAAGACATCATCAAAATTGAGGCGTGAGGTGAGCCTCTGTAAGTCTCCCTGGAATTTACAACTCATAGAAAAAGAATAACTCCACAAAGGACTCCCTGCACATCACACAGGCAAGACGAAGAGGCCCACTACTGAATTCACCTAAAAGTGAGCAAATCATGCAAGCTGGGGAAGAGGAAAGGGAGAAGTGCAGAGACAGAGCCGCTTGGGCGAGTACGCAGACCTAGCTCAGTTCTCCCAGCTTGCTGCATCCCGGAACTACGACAGCTATGGGAGAGGGAAGAACTCAGACTACTAGGGCTCCGCTTATGGCCCACAGGGCTGAGGGGGCAGCATATAATACAGCTGAACCCAATGCTCACGACAGAGACCTCAGAGAAAAGACTGAGGGAAGAAAGCTGAAAACGGTGGTTTAAGCCCTCACTGTAAGCAGAGAACGGAAGCCTTAGGCACTGAAACTAGCTACCCCCTCCCTACCCTCCCAGAGTTCACCCCACCCCCACCTGTTTGGTGCTAGAAGTGGAAGAGTAGAAGTGTCAGATCAAAAGAACAGAATATTTGCTGTTCTGAGAACTGTGGACTGCAGACACAGATTTGCAGACCAACTAGGTCCAGCAAAGGGGAGGGAGCTGTGGAAGCAGGACCAGCTGTGGTGGTGGTCACTGTCATTGCTCTGGGCCACCTCTCACAATTCACCCCACCCCTGGTCCCACCTATCTTGGCAGATCCCTACAGGAGTAAACAGAATTGCTGAAATACATGAGCTCTGAATCTGGTGAAGGAAGAGCTTTGGAACTTCAAAAGCTCTCTGCATATGAACACGGAAACTGCACCTTATGACCCAGGCTAACTATTAACAGAGGAGAAATCCATCTCCCAGGGAATCCCCCATTGTCTGAGAAGCTGGAAAAGTGCAGAGAAAATATAGCATTACCGTGTGAGAGAGAAAATAAGGCTGCAGTCAGAGAGAAAATAAAACATTCTACCAACAAGTACTGGAAAACAAAAGAAAGACCTCTTCCTACCAACCTGTTGCAGAAGCCACTCCTGTAGAAGTGTAGGAAGAGAAATAATAAATCAGTAATTGCCATGAATAACCACGGCAACAAGACAGCTCAGAAAGAAAGTGAAAAGTCTCCAGAAAAGGAAATTAAAGATATGGAAATATGTCACTTAAATGACAGAGAATTCAAGATTGCACTTCTGGAAAAACTCAATGAGATGCAAGAAAACACAGAAAGGCAGTTTAATGAACTCAGAAATACAATCAAAGAACATGAGCATTTTATGAAAGAGATTGAAATTTTAAAAAAGAACCAAATAGAATTTCTGGAGATGAAGAACTCATTAAAAGAAATTAAGAATGATAAGATTTCTTTCTTCTTTATGGCTGCGTAATACTCCATTGTATAAATGTACCACAGCTTCTTAATCCAGTCATCTACCGATGGGCATTTTGGAAGATATTCTATAATGTTGTAAAGATTTTGTTGGGTATCCGATGGACATGCGTCCTATTTGGGAGACCACCTCAGGGATACTGTGGATACCTGATCATGGCATTGTACATCAGAAGCTAAACATTAATGAATGCCAACTATAATTTTATATATATAATGTGATGGTTCAGTGTGAGGTCGGAGGGATAGTGGATGGGGGGAGGGGGGTTCACAGTATGAGGGATATAAATGATGAACGTCTAAGTATTACCTTGTTTTGTACACCTGAAACTAATAAATAAATTAATTAATAAAAAAAAAAAAAAAAAAAAAAGAAATTAAGAATGAAATAATCAGGTCACATAGTAGAGTTGACCAGATGGAGGAAAGAATGAGTGACATCGAAGATAGAAACCTGGAAATTACACAGATGGAAGAAGAAAGAGACTTGAGACTTAAAAGAAATGAAAGAACTCAACAAGAACTTTCTGACTCCATTAGAAAGAGCAATATAAGAATAATGAGCGTACCAAAAGGAAAAGAAAGAGAGAAGGGAACAGAGAATATATTCAAACAAACTGTTGAGAACTTCCCAAACTTGTGAACAGAACTGGATCCTCGAATTCAAGAAGCAAATAGAAAACCTAATTACCTCAATTCCAACAGGCCTTCTGCAAGGCACATTGTATTGAAGCTGTCTAAAATCAGCAACAAAGAAAGAATTCTCAAGTCAGCCAGGGAAAACAAGACAGTAACCTACAAAGGAAAGCCCCCTAGATTATTATCAGATTTTTCAGCAGAAACTCTACAAGCTAGGAGGGAGTAAAACAAAATATAGAAATTATTGAAAGAGAGAAATTATGAGCCAAGAATAATATATCCAGGAAAGATATCCTTTAGATATGAAGGAGGAATAAAGACATTTCCAGACATACAGAAGCTGAGAAAATTTTCTAATACACGACTTGCACTACAAGAAATACTAAAGGAAGCTATTCGACCACTGTCAACAGGGACAATTTGTGGCAACCAAAGCATAAAGAGAAGGAGACTAAAGGCCTGAACCGGAATATGGGAATCGATAAAGTAAGCGTGCTGAAGAAAATGGAATACTCTAAATATGAAACTTTATTTTACATAAACTTAAGGGTAACCACTCAAAGAAAATACAGAACTGAAATATATACTGTTGTGTGGGTAGTCATGTGGGAGATCCTGCTCTCTGAGCCATTTGTTGTGCAGGGTTTCCTGCAGGATCTCTGCTCCTGCTCCCCACATAAGAATTCAGGCATTGGTTAGGCCAAAAAGGAACACCCATGGAGCCATAGGTAAGGGAGTCATACCACTATATTCTCCCTGGTGGCTGAGTTTGAGACACAGGAAACAGGAGTCATACGATCCGCAACCCTCACTTGGCCGCTTGCTGGCTCACCCACCATCTTCGTGCTAGCCCCCATTTTTCTGCTAGCGTAGCCACAGCAGTTGTATTAGTGGCCAATGGCTCACTGGTTACAGCTGATGTCCAACTAGCCACAGCTTATGGCCATCCAATCACAGTTGATGGACATTTACTTCCCGAGTGACCACCTTTCCACGTGTAGCCAAGAGCCTGGAAACTGCACTCCTGGCTCTGTCCCCATGCTCCACCCCTACAGGGTCTCGCCTCACAATCTATGTGAAAAGTGTCTTCTGCGAGGGGCCCTGTGCAAAGTGCCTGAAGGTGGATGCAAGATCCTAGACACAGCCAGGCTCTCTGTACTCAGACAGGGTTTCTCAGGGCACCACCAGTGCTTCTGGGCACAGCCAGACTTCCTGGGCCTCTTAGGGTACCACCACTCTCCCCGGACACAGCCAGGTTTTCTCAGGGCACCCACAGTGCTTCTGGGCACAGCCAGACTTACTGGGCTTCTTTGGGTACCACCAGTCTCCCCGGACACAGCCAGGGTTTCTAAGGGCACCCACAGTCCTTCTGGGCACAGCAAGACTTACTGGGTTTCTCAGGGCACCACCAGTCCTTCTTGGCACAGCCAGAAGTCCTGGGCTTCTTAGAGTACCACCCGTCTCCCCAGACACAGCCAGGGTTTGTTTGGTCACTGCCACTCTCTCTGGTCACAGCCAGATTTCCTCGGCTCAGCCAGTGTTCTCAGGACACTGCCACTCTCTCTGGGCACAGCCAGACTTCCTGGGCTCAGCCATGTCTCTCAGGGCACTGCCACTCACTCAGGGCACAGCCAGACTTCCTGGGCTTAGCCAGGGTTCTCAGGGCACTGACACTCTCTGGGCCTCTCAAGGTACATGCTGGAACAACAGCGGCTCACAGTCAAGGTGCTTACATATTCTGAATGGTGGCCAGTCAAGACACAAAAGCAAACATCCACCAGTTCCACTACATTGTGGTATGTTCCCAAACAAACAGTCAAGTTGTCCATTAAATTAGGGATAGAAGGCAATTCCCCATAGTCCATAGTCATTTGCCAGGGCTGACCTGGGGGTGAGGGATGACCTTGACCTCACCCTCATCTCCCATGGAGGACTCAGCAAGCATTTCCTCCTGGGAGTAAAAGTACTGCATCCAGGCTGCCTCAGCAAGAACATCCCAGGTCACAGGGCAGCAATGACCTTGGCTTTCTTCTTGGTGTGGCGGTTGGAAAACCATCCATGACTTCCCACCCCTCTACGGGGTTCCAGCTCTCCGGCAGCTGCTCCTGCTGGTCTTCCTGAGACTGATTGTTCATATGCACAAACTGTTCCACCACCCTTCGGAGGGTTTTGGCAGGCACCATACTGTGCTCGCTGCGCCATGTGTCGTGTAGAGGGTCCTGCAGCGTCTCTGCTCCCACTCCCCACATTAGAACACAGGACTTGGTGATGCCAAAAAGGAAACCCAAGAAGACACAGGTAGGGAAGTCATACCACTACATTCTAGCTGGCGACTGGGTTGGAGACACAGGAAACGGGAGCCATACGATCCGCAACCCTCACTCTGCTGCATGCTAGCTCAGGCACCATCTTGTTGCTAGCCTCCACTAATCTGCTAGCGTAGCCACAGCAGTTATATTAGTGTCCAAGGGCTCACTATTTACAGATGACGGCCAACTAACCACAGCTGATGACCATCCAATCACAGTTCATGGCCATTTACTACCCAAGTAAGCATCTTTTCACGTGAGATCGAGAGCCTGGAAACTTCACTCCTGGCCCCACATATACGGTAATAAAAGAAGAAACAGAGGGAAACGTTATAGAATCCCACCACACAAAAATAATAGACAACAACAAAAAGGCAAAGAAACAATGAAGACACAGCCTTACCAGAAAACTAAAGATAGAATGACAGGAAATCCTCACATAACAATTATCACCCTAAATGTAAATGGACTGAACTCACCAATAAAAAGGCACAGAGTAGAAGATTGGATCAAAAAATTAAACCCAACCATATGCTGTCTCCAAGACACATATCTCAGCTACAAGGACAAGCATAGACTCAAAGTGAAAGGGTGGAAATTGACACTCGAAGCAAATGGTACCCAGAGAAAATCAGGAGTAGCCATAATGATAACAGATTAAACAGACATCAGGGTGAAAAAACATAACAAGAGACAAAGATGGACATTTCATAAAGGTAAAGGGGACTATACAACAAGAGGACATAACAGTCATCAATATTTATGCCCCCAATCAGGGAACACTGAAATACACCAAGCAACTACTAACAGAACTAAATAGAGAAATTGAGCAACACTCAATTGTACTATGGGACTTAAATACATCATTTACAGTTATGGATAGATCACCCAAACAGAAAATAAATAACAAAATAGCGGCCCTAATTGACACATTAGATGAAATGGACATAATTGACATACATAGAGCACTTCATCCTAAAACATCAGGCTATACCCTCTTTTCTAGTGTACATGTAACATTCTCAGGATAGACCATATATTGGGACATAAAATCAGATTCAGCAAATTTAATAAGACTGAAATCATACCAAGCATATTCTCTGATCAGAAGGCTTTGAAATTGGATATCAACTACGAAAAGAAACCAGGAAAAAACACAATACATAGGGATTAAAACACATACTTTTAAAGAATGTCTGGGTCAAAGAAGAAATTAGAGGAGAGATCAAAAGATACATAGAAATAAATGACAATGAAAATACATCCTACCAAACTTTTTGGGATGCAGCAAAAGCAGTTTTAAGAGGGAAATTAATGTCATTACAGGCGTATCTCAGGAAACAAGAAAAATCCCCAAAAAATAACCTCATGTTACACCTTAAAGAACTAGAAAAAGAAGAACAAGGGAAACCCAAGGTCAGCAGAAGAAAGGAAATAACAAAAAATCAGAGCAGAACTAAATAAAATAGAGATCGAAAAGACAACAGAAAAACATAATGTGACAAAGACGTGTTTCTTTGAAAAAGTTAACAAAATAGACAAACCCTTGGCTAGACTCACTAAGATAAAAAGAGAAAAGACACTAATTAACAAAATCAAAAATGAAAAAGGGGCACTTGTCACGGACATGATAGAAATACAAAGGATCATCCAATAATACTATGAAGGACTATATGCCACCAAATTCAATAACCTCGAAGAAATGGACAAGTTCTTAGAAACATATAGCCTTCCAAGGCTGAACCATGAAGAACTGGAAAATCTAAACAGACCGATCACCAGTAACGAAATTGAATCAGTCATCCAAAATATTCCCTAAATAAAATGTCCGGGATCAGATGGCTTCACTAGTGAATTCTACCAAAACTTCAAAGAGGATCTAATACCAGTCCTGCTCAAATTGTTCAAAATTAATTAATTAATTTCAAAGTAATTTCAAAATTAATTAATTAATTTCAAATTGATTCAAAATGGATCAAAGACTTAAGCATAAGACCTGACACAATAAACTGCATAGAACACATCATAGGTACTAAACTTATGGATCTTGAGTTCAAAGAGCATTTCATGAATTTGACTCCAAAGGCAATTGAAGTAAAAGCTAAAATAAACGAATGGGACTATATGAAACTTAAAAGCTTCTACACAGCAAAAGAAACCATCAACAAAATAAAGAGGCAACCAACAGAATGGGAGAAGATTTTTGCAAACAGTGCCTCCCATAAAGGGCTAACATTCAAAATATACAATGAATTCATGAAACTCAACAACAAAAAAAACAGACTACCCAATTGAAAAATAGGCAGAGGACCTGAAGAGATATTTCTCCAAAGAGGACATACAAACTGTAAATAAACATATGAAAAAATGCTCAACGTCACTAATCATCAGAGAAATGCTAATAAAAACCACAATGAGATATCACCTCACCCCAGTCAGGATGGCCATCATCAACAAGACAAATAGTAACAAATGTTTGTGAGGATGTGGAGAAAAAGGCACCCTCATACACTGTTGGTGGGAATGCAGACTGGTGCAGCCATTATGGAAGGCAGTGTGGAGGCTCCTCAAAAAATTACAAATAGAATTACCATATGACCAAGCAATCCTTCTCCTGGGTATCTACCCAAAAAAATCTGAAAACGTTTATCCATAAAGACAGGTGTGGATCAATGTTCATTGCCGCTTTGTTTACGATGGCAAAGACATGGAAACAAACAAAATGTCCTTAAATAGATGAATGGATTAACAAGTTGTGGCATATGTACACAATGGAATACTATTCGGCGGTAGGAAAAGATGATATAGGAACATTTTTGACAACAAAAATGGATCTTGAGAGTATGATGCTAAGCGAAATAAGTCAGACAGAAAAAGCAGAGACCCTATGATTTCACTGATATGTGATATATAAACCATAAACAACAAGAAAACGAGACAAATAAATGAGAAACAAAAAGTCATGGACACAGATAATAGTTTAGTGGTTACCAGAGGGTAAGGGGGGTATGGGCGGGAGATGAAGTTAAGTGGGATCAAATATATGGTGATGGAAGGAGAACTGACTCTGGGTGGTGAACACTCAATGGGATTTATAGATGATGTAATTCAGAATTGTACACCTGAAATCTATGTAGTTTTACTAACAATTTTCACCCCAAGATATTAAAAAATAAATATTCTCAGCAAAGTGGCAGTAGCAGGAACATATCTCAACATAATAAAGGACATATATGACAAATCCACAGCTAACATCATACTCAGTGTGGAAAAACTAAAAACATTCCCCTTCAGATCAGGAACAAGACAAGGATGCCCTCTTTCACCACTGTTATTCAACATTGTGCTGGAAGTTCTGACCACAGCAATGAGAGAAGAAAAATAAATAAAAGACATCCAAATTGGAAATCAATAAGTTAAACTTTTGTTATTTGCAGATGACTCGATAATATATGGACAGAACCCAAAAGACTCCACCAAAAAACTACTAGAACTGATTAATGAATTTAGTAAAGTAGCCAGGTAAAAAATTAGTATTCAGAACTTGGTTGGACTTTATACACCAATAACTATCAGAGAGGAAATTAAGAAAATAATACCCTTTGAATCCAAGTTCCATTAATTTAGTACCTATGTTTTCTCCTATGTAGTTTATTGTTCCAGGTCTTATGGTTTGGTCTTTGATCCATTTTGAGGTAATTTTGGTACCCAGTGACAGATAGAAGTCTAATTTCATTCTTTTGCACGTGGCAAAATATCTGAAAACATTTATCAATAAAGATATATGTGCTTCTATGTTCATTGCAGCTTTATTTATGGTGGCTAAGACATGGAAACGACGTAGCCAGACAATCAGCTCCACTGCATCTTTTGGAGCAAAAATTAATATTATGAGACCTGGTATTACGTTATGTTATGTTACATTATGTTATATTATATAAGACCTAGTATTATAGCAAAATAAGACCGGGTGTTATATAATTTTTGCTCCAAAAGACGCAGTAGAGCTGATTGTCCGGGTAAGTCTTATTTTCAGGGCAACACGGTTTGTGGTATATAAAACTGAAAACAACTAAAGAAGAAGACAAACAAATGAAGAAACAAAAACTCATAGACACAGACAATAGTTTAGTGGTTACCAGATGTTGAGGAGTGGGGGGGTGGTAGGTGAGGGTAAAAGAAATCAAATATATGGTGATAGAAGGAAAACTGACTCTGAATGTTGAACACACAATGTGATATATAGGTGATGTATTACAGAATTGTGCACCTGAAAACTTTACTAACGATGGTCACCCCAATAAACTTTAATTTTTAAAAACTCCCATTTAAAATTGCATTAAAATGAAATAAAATAGCTAAGAATAAATTTTACGAAGGGGGTAAAACTGTATTCAGAAAATTAAAGGGCATTGAGGAGAGAAATTAAAGAAGATACAAATAAATGGAAGCATATACCATACTCAAGGATAAGAAGAATTAATACAGCTGAAATGTTCATAGTACCCAAAACAATCTATAGATTCAAAGCAATCACTATGAAAATGCCAAGGACATATTTACATAACTATATCAAATAATATTAAAATATATAATGGAACCATAAAAGACCCTGAATAGCTATGGCAGTCTTGAGAAAGAAGAGCAAAGATGGAGACATCACACTACCTGATATCAAGCTATGCTACAAGACCATAGTAATCAACACAGCATGGTACTGTCATAAGACCAGACACATAAATCAATGGAACCAAATAGAAAGCTCAGAAATAAATACATGCCTGTATGGTCACTTTATCACAAAGGAAGGAAGAATATACACTGACGTAAAGACAGTCTTTTCAATAAATGTTACTGAGAAAACTGGACCGTTTTATTAC
Source organism: Rhinolophus hipposideros (assembly GCF_964194185.1). Lineage (NCBI taxonomy): Eukaryota > Metazoa > Chordata > Mammalia > Chiroptera > Rhinolophidae > Rhinolophus > Rhinolophus hipposideros. The sequence continues at coordinate 28,079,389 of NC_138046.1, forward strand.
TCCATATATAAGAAGAAACACAAAATGATCAAAGACTTAAATGTAAGACCTAAAACCAAAAAACTCCTAAAAGGAAACACAGGCAGTAAACTCTCAGATATTATCTTTAGTAATGCTTTTTTTTTTCTTTTTTTTACTAACAGTTGTCAACCCAATAAATTAAAAAAAAAAAAAAAAAGGAAGAAAAAAAAGATCAAGGTCTTCTGAATCAAGGCCCAAATCTTGTAAGTCCCTTGTAGTCATCTTGCCAGTGCTTAAGCTTTTATTTTTTTATATTTATTTATTGGGCTGACAATTGTTAATGAAATCACATAATTTCATGTGTACAATTCTGTATTACATCATGTATAAATCCCATTGTGAGTTCACCACCCAGAGTCAGTTCTCCTTCCATCACCATATATTTGATCCCCCTTACCCTCATCTCCCTCACCCCACCCCCCTTACCCTCTGGTAACCACTAAACTATTGTCTGTGTCTATGAGTTTTTGTTTCTCATTTGTTTGTCTTGTTTTTGGTTTATATACCACATATCACTGAAATCATAGGGTTCTCTGCTTATTCTGTCGGACATATTTCACTTAGCAATATACTCTCAAGATCCATCCATGTTGTCACAAATGTTCCTATATCATCTGTCCTTAACGCTGAATAATATTCCATTGTGTATGTATACCACAACTTCTTTATCCATTCACCTATCGAAGGACATTTTGGTTGTTTCCATGTTTTGGCCACCGAAAACAAAGCTGCAATGAACATTGGAGCACACGTGTCTTGATGTATAAATGATTTCAAATTATTTGGGTAGATACCCAGGAGAGGGATTGCTGGGTCATATGGTAATTCTATTTGTAATTTTTTGAGGAACCTCCAAACTGCCTTCCACAGCGGCTGCACCAGTCTGCATTCCCACCAACAGTGTATGAGGGTTCCTTTTTCTCCACAGCCTCTCCAACACTTATTGCTATTTGTCTTGTTGATGATAGCCATTCTGACTGGGGTGAGGTGATATCTCATTGTGGTTTTTATTTGCATTTCTCTGATGATTACTGATGTTGAGCATTTTTTCATATGTCTATTTGCCATTTGTAAGTCCTCTTTGGAAAAATGTCTCTTCGGGTCCTCTGCCCACTTTTCAATTGGGTTGTTTGTTTTTCTGTTGTTGACTTTCATGAGTTCCTTGTATATTTGGGATATTAGACCCATATCGGAGGAACTGTTTGCAAAAATCTTCTCCCATTCAGTCGGTTGCCTCTTTATTTTGTCGATGGTTTCTTTTGCTGTGCAGAAACTTTTAAGTTTCATATAGTCCCATTCGTTTATTTTAGCTTTTACTTCCATTGCCTTTGGAGTCAAATTCATAAAATGCTCTTTGAACCCAAGGTCCATAAGTTTAGTACCTATGTTTTCTTCTATGCATTTTCTTGTGTCAGGTCTTATGCTTAAGTCTTTGATCCATTTTGAGTTAATTTTGGTACATGGTGATAGATAGCAATCCAGTTGAATTCTTTTGCACATGGCTATCCAATTCTCCCAGCACCATTTATTGAAGAGGCTGTCTTTCCTCCATTGTCTGTTTTTAGCTTCTTTGTCAAAAATTATCTGTCAATATTTATGTGGTTTTATATCTGGGTTCTCAATTCTATTCCACTGGCCTATGTGTCTCTTTTTTCTGCCAATACCATGCAGTTTTGATTATTGTATCCCTGTAGAACAAACTAAAGTCAGGCAGTGTGATACCTCCACCATTGTTCTTTTTTCTTAAGATTGCTTTGGCTATCCGGGGTCTTTTGTGGTTCCAAACATATCTGATGATTTTTTTGTTCTATTTCTTTAAAGTACTGACTCTTCTTCAATTTTTTGGAAGAGTTTGAGCAGGATTGGTATTAGATACTCTTTGAAGGTTTGGTAGAATTCACTGGTGAAGCCATCTGATCAGGACTTTTGATTTTGGGAAGGTTTTTGATGACTGATTCAATTTCGTTACTGGTGATCGGCCTGTTAAGATTTTCCAGTTCTTCATGATTCAGCTTTGGAAGGCTATATGTTTCTAAGAACTTGTCCATTTCTTCTAAGTTATTAAATTTGGTGGCATATAGTCCTTCATAGTATTCTTGGATAATCCTTTGTATTTCTGTGGTGTCCGTGATAACTTCCCCTTTTTCATTTCTGATTTTGTTAATTAGTGTCTTCTCTCTTTTTATCTTAGTGAGTCTAGCCAAGGGTTTGTCGATTTTGTTAATCTTTTCAAAGAACCAGCTTTTTGTCTCATTAATTTTTTTCTATTGTCTTTTTGTTCTCTATTTCATTTAGTTCTGCTCTGATTTTTGATATTTCCTTTCTTCTGCTGACCTTGGGTTTCCCTTGTTCTTCTTTTTCTAGTTTTTTAAGGTGTAACATGAGGTTATTTATTTGGGATTTTTCTTGTTTCTTGAGATAGGCCTGTAATGATATAAATTTCCCTCTTAAAACTGCTTTCGCGGCATCCCAAAAATTTTGGTAGGATGTATTTTCATTGTCATTTGTTTCTATGTATCTTTTGACCTCTCTTCTAATTTCTTCTTTGACACAGTCGTTCTTTAAAAGTATGTTGTTTAATCTCCATGTATTTGTGTTTTCTCCTGCTTTCTTTTTGCAGTTGATATCCAATTTCAAAGCTTTGTGATCAGAGAATATGCTTGGTATGATTTCAGTCTTATTAAATTTGCTGAGGCTGATTTTGTGTCCCAATATATGGTCTGTCCTTGAGAATGTTCCATGTACACTAGAAAAGAATGTATAGTCTGATGTTTTAGGATGAAGTGCTCTGTATATGTCAATTATGTCCAATTTATCTAATGTGTCATTTAGGGCTGTGATTTTGTTATTTATCTTCTGTTTGGATGATCTATCCATAGCTGTCAATGATGTATTTAAGTCCCCTAGTATAATTGTGTTTTGGTCAATTTCTCCCTTTAGTTCTGTTAGTAGTTGCTTGGTATATTTCGGTGCTCCCTGATTGGGGGCATAAATATTGATGACTGTTATGTCTTCTTGTTGTATAGTCCCCTTTACCATTATGAAATGTCCATCTTTGTCTCTTGTTATCTTTTTCACCCTGAAGTCTGTTTCATCGGAAATCATTATGGCTACACCTGATTTTCTCTGGGTACCATTTGCTTAGAATGTCAATTTCCACCCTTTCACTTTGAGTCTATGCTTGTCCTTGTAGCTGAGATGTGTCTCTTGTAGACAGCATATGGTTTGGTTTAGTTTTTTGATCCAATCTGCTACTCTGTGTCTCTTTATTGGTGAGTTCAGTCCATTTACATTTAGGGTGATTATTGATATGTGAGGATTTCCTGTCATTCTGTCTTTAGTTTTCTGGTAAGGCTGTGTCTCCATTGTTGCTTTGCTTTTTTGTTGTTGTCTGTTATTTCTGTGTAGTGGCATTCTATGATGTTTCCCTCTGTTTCTTCTTTTATTGCAGTATATATTTCAGATTTGGATGTTTTTTGAGTGGTTACCCTTGAGTTTATGTAAAAGAAAGTTTGATATTTAGAGTATTCCAGTTTCTTCAGTACGCTTACTTTCTCTATTCCCATATTCCAGTTCAGGCCTTTACGCTCCCCCTTTATATGTTTCGGTTGCCACAAGTTGTCCCTGTTGATGGTGGTCTAATAGCCTCCTTTAGTATTTCTTGTAGTGCAAGTCGTGTATTAGAAAATTCCCTCAGCTTCTGGATGTCTGCAAAGGTCTTTATTCCTCCTTCATATCAAAAGAAGATCTTTGCTGGATATATTATTTTTGGCTCATAATTTCTCTCTTTCAATAGTTTGAATATTTGGTTCCATTCCCTCCTAGCTTGTAGAGTTTCTGCTGAAAAATCTGATGATAATCTAATGGGCTTTCCTTTGTAAGTTACCGTCTTCTTTTCCCTGGCTGCCTGGAGGATTCTTTCTTTGTCATTGATTTTAGACAGCTTCAACACAATGTGCCTTGGTGAAGGCCTGTTGGGATTGAGGTAATTAGGTGTTCTATTTGCTTCTTGGATTCGAGGATCCAGTTCTGTCCACAAGTTTGGGAAGTTCTCATCGACGATTTGTTTGAATATATTCTCTGTTCCCTTCCCTCTTTTTTCTCCTTCTGGTATGCTTATTATTCTTATATTGCTCTTTCTGATGGAGTCAGAAAGTTCTTGTAGAGTTCTTTCATTTTTTTTAAGTCTCAAGTCTGTTTCTTCTTCCCTCTGTGTAAATTCCAGGTTCCTATCTTCGATGTCACTGATTCTTTCCTCCATCTGGTCAACTCTACTACCTAAGCTGGATATTTTATTGTTAATTTCTTCTATTGAGTTCTTAATCTCCAGAAATTCTATTTGGTTCTTTTTCAAGATTTCAATCTCTTTTGTAAAATGCTGATGGTGTTCTTTGATTGTGTTTCTGAGTTCATTAAACTGCCTTTCTGTGTTTTCTTTCATCTCGTTCAATTTTTTCAGAATTGCGATCTTGAATTCTCTGTCATTTAAATCACAAATGTCCATATCTCTAAGTTCCTTTTCTGGAGACTTTTCACTTTCTTTCTGAGCTATCTTGTTGCCTTGGTTATTCATGGCAATCACTGATTTACTATTTCTCTTCCTAGACATGTACAGGAGTGGCTTTCGCAACAGGTTGATAGGTATGCGAAGAGCTTTTGAAGTTCCAAAGCTCTTTCTGCACCAGATTCAGAGCCCGTATGTTTCAGCAGTCTGTTTACTCCTGCAGGGATCCGCCCAGATAGGTGGTGCCAGGGGCGGGGTAAGTTGTCAGAGGTGGCCCAGAGCAATGGCGGCGACCATCATCACAGCCAGTCCTGCTTCCACAGCTCCCTCCCCTTTGCCGGAACTAGTTGAGCTGCGAATCTGTGTCTGCGGTCCACAGTTCTCAGAGCAGCAAATATTCTGTCCTTTGATCCGACACTGCTACTTTATTGCTTTAGCACTGGCCAGTTGGGGGCGGGGCGAGCTCTGGGAGGGTAGGGAAGAGGCGTCTAGTCTCCGTGCCTAGGGCTTCCGTTCTCCGCTCGGCAGTGAGGGCTTAAACCACCGATTTCAGCCCTCTTTCCTCAGTCATTGCTCAGAGGTCTGCCGTGAGCGAGCGTTGGGTTCAGCCGTGCTATATGCTGCCCCCTCAGCCCTGTGGGCCTTAATCGGAGCCCTAGCAGTCCGAGTCCTTCCCTCTCCCGCAGCTGCGGAAGATCCGGGAGCAGCGGGCTCCGAGCACTGAGCTAGGTCTGTGTCCTGCGTCCGCGTGGCTCCGTCTCCGCACTTCTCTTCTCCGTCCTCCCCCGCTCGCGCGATTCACCCACCTGGAGGTGAATTCACTAGTGGGCCTCTTCGTCTTGCCTTCTGCTGTGCAGGGAGTCCTTTGTGGAGTTATTGTTGTCCGATTCCTTGTAAATTCCAGGGGAGCGTTACAGAGGCTCACCTCACGCTGCCATTTTTTTCCGCAACCGTCTTCTCTCTTTTTATCTTAGTGAGTCTAGCCAAGGGGTTTGTCGATTTTATTTATTTTTTCAAAGAACCAGCTCTTCGTCACAGTAATTTTCTATTGTCTTTTTGTTCTCTATTTCATTAAGCTCTGCTCTGATTTTTATTATTTCCTTTCTTCTGCTGACCTTGGGTTTCACTTGTTCTTCTTTTTCTAGTTCTATGAGGTGTTACATGAGGTTATTTATTTGGGATTTTTCTTGTTTCTAGAGATAGGCCAGTAATGATATAAATTTCCCTCTTAAAACTGCTTTCGCAGCATCCCAAAAATTTTGGTAGGATGTATATTCATTGTCATTTGTTTCTATATATCTTTTGATCTCTCCTCTAATTTCTTCTTTGACACAGTCGTTCTTTAAAAGTATGTGGTTTAATCTCCATGTATTTGTGTTTTTTCCTGCTTTCTTTTCGCAGTTGATATCCAATTTCAAAGCCTTGTGATCAGAGAATACGCTTGGTATGATTTCAATCTTCTTAAATTTGCTGAGGCTGCATTATGCCCCAATATATGGTCTATCCTTGAGAATGTTCCATGTACACTCGAAAAGAATGTATAGTTTGATGTTTTAGGATGAAGTGCTCTATATATGTCAATGATGTCCATTTCATCTAATGTGTCATTTAGGGCTGCTATTTCGTTATTTATTTTCTGTTTGCATGATCTATCCATAGCTGTCAATGTTGTATTTAAGTCCCCTAGTATAATTGTGTTTTGGTCAATTTCTCCCTTTAGTTCTGTTAGTAGTTACTTGGTATATTTTGGTGCTCCCTGATTGGGGGCACTAATATTCATGACTGTTATGTCTTCTTGTTCTACAGTCCCCTTTACCATGATGAAATGTCCATCTTTGTCTCTTGTTATTTTTTTCATCCTGAAGTCTGTTTCATCGGAAATCATTATGGCTACACCTGATTTTCTCTGGGTACCATTTGCTTGGAGTGCCAATTTCCACTTTTTCACTTTGAGTTTATGCTTGTCCTTATAGCTGAGATTTGTCTCTTGGAGACAGCATATGGTTGGGTTTAGTTTTTTGATCCAATCTGCTACTCTTTGCCTTTCTATTGGTGAGTTCAGTCGATTTACATTTGGGATGATTATTGATTCGTGAGAATTTCCTGTCATTCTATCTTTAGTTTTCTGGTAAGGCTGTGACTCCATTGTTTCTTTACTTTTTTGTTGTTGGGTATTATTTCTGTGTGGTGGTATTCTATGATGTTTCCCTCTGTTTCTTCTTTAATTACAGTGTATACTTCAATTCTGGATTTTTTGAGTGTTTACCCTGAAGTTTTTGTAAAAGAAAGTTTGATATTTAGAGTATTCCATTTTCTCCATTTCTATATTCTGTTTAGGACTTTACTCTCACCCTTTTTATGTTGCAACAAGTTTTCCCTGTTGATGGTTGTCGAATAGCCTCCTTTATTATTTCTGGTAGTGGAGGTCGTTTAGTAGAAAATTCTCTCAGCTTCTGTATGTCTGGAAACATCATTATTCCTCCTTCATATCTAAAGGAGATCTTTGCTGGATATATTATTATTGGCTCATAATTTCTATATTTCAATTGTTTGAATATTTCGTTCCACTGCCTCCTGGCTTGTACAGTTTCTGCTGAAAAATCTGATGATAATCTAGTGGGCTTTCCTTTGTAGGTTACCGTCTTCTTTTCCCTGACTCCCTTGAGGATTCTTTCTCTGTCTTTGATTTTAGACAGCCTGAATACAATGTGCCCTGGAGAAGGCCTGTTGGGATTGAGGTAATTAGGTGTTCTATTTGCTTCTTAGATTCGAGTATCCAGTTCTGTCCACAAGTTTGGAAGTTCTCATCAACAATTTGTTTGAATATATTTTCTGTTCCTTCTCCCTTTCTTCTCTATCTGGTATGCCCATTATCCTTATATTGCTTTTTCTGATGGAGTCAGAAAGTTTTTGTAGAGTTCTTTCATTTCTTTTAAGTCTCAAGTCTCTTTCTTCTTCCATCCGTGTCACTTCCAGGTTCCTATCTTCAATGTCACTGATTCTTTCCTTCATCTGGTCAACTCTACTCCCTGAGCTATGTATTTCATTCTTAATTTCTTCTATTGAGTTCTTAATCTCCAGAAATTCCATTTGGTTCTTTTTTCAAATTTCAATCTCTTTCGTAAAATGCTCATGTTGTTCTTTGATTGTGTTTCTGAGTTCAGTAAACTGCCTTTCTGTGTTTTCTTGCATCTCATTGAGTTTTTTCAGAAGTGCAATCTTGAATTCTGTCATTTCAGTGACATATTTCCATATCTTTAAGTTCCTTTTCTGGAGACTTTTCACTTTCTTTCAGAGCTGTCTTGTTGCCTTGGTTATTCATGGCGATTACAGATTTATTATTTCTCTTCCTAAACATGCACAGGAGTGGTTTCTGCAACAGCTTGGTAGGAAGATGTCTTTTTTTGTTGTTTTCCAGTACTTGTTGGTAGAATGTTTTATTTTCTCTCCGACTGCAGCCTTTTTTTTCATCTCTCACACTGTATGTACTATTCCAGCTTCTCACACAATGTGGGGATTCCCTGAGAAATGGGCTTCTCCTCTGTTAACAGTTTGCCTTGGGTAAAGGGCATCACATCTCTGTAGGTATGCGGAGAGCTTTTGAAGTTCCAAAGCTCTTTCTGCACCACATTCAGAGCCCATATGTTTCAGCAGTTCTTTTTACTCCTACAGGGATTTGCCCAGATAGGTGGGGCCAGGGGTAGGGTGAATTGTGAGATGTGGCCCAGAGCAATGGCGGCGACCACCACCACAGCCGGTCCCGCTTCCACAGCTCCCTCCCCTTTGCCGGAACTAGTTGGCCTCAGAATCTGTGTCTGCGGACCACAGTTCTCAGAACAGCAAATAGTCTGTTCTTTTGATCTGCCACTGCTAGTTTTCTTCTTCTAGCACCAGGCATGTGGGGGTGCCTGAGCTCTGCGTGTGTAGGGAGTGGGCAGCTAGTCTGTGTGCCTCAGTTTGCATTCTGTTCATCAGTGAGGGCTCATATCTCCGTTTTCAGCCTTCTTCACTCAGTCTTTTCTCCGAGGTCTCTGCTGTGAGCGTTGGGTTGCTGCCCCCTCAGCCCTGTGGGCCATAAGCAGAGTGTAACCCTCGGAGTTCTTCCCTCTCCTGCATTTGTGGTAGTTCCGGGATGCAGTGAGCTCAGAGCACTGAGCTAGGTCTGCATCCTGCACATGCGCGGCTCCATCTCTGCACTTCTCCCTTCCCTCGTCTCCTGCTCACGCGATTCTCCCACCTTTAGGTGAATTCAGTAGTGGGCCTCTTCGTCTTGCCTGTCTGCTGTGCAGGGAGTCATTTGTGGTGTTATTGTTGTTCGGTTTGTTGTAAATTCCTGGGGAGCTTTACATGGGCTCACCTCACGCCGCCATTTTGATGAAATCCTAATTTTCTAATAACTATTAGGTTGGTGCAAATGTTGGTGCAAAACCATTAAGTATTGTGGTTTAAATGGTTAAAAATAATTGCAAAGAGTGTAATTACTTTTGCACCAACCTAATATATACAGTGTTGGGTTGTAGGCTTGGGGTTATCACTTTGTAAGTTATGTAAATGTCTCATCACTATGTTGTTCTGTATACCTGAATCTAATAAAACTAAACGTAAAGATAAAAAAGCAAGATGGTGGGTATCATCATGCTTTGTAAAGTTTAAAATGTTTTGTAGATGTGATTACAGTAGTATTAATGCCTTTAAAGTACCTCCAGAGAACTTCTGCTTTCAGTAATGGACAATTACTGTTTTTTTGAGCCACATTATCACTTTTGCCCTTATCAACTCTTTCCTCAAAAAATAAAAAATAAAAAAATAAACATTTTGTTTTATGACTGAATAAATATAAAGATAAATATATTCATATTGCATATTAAACATATTCTTCAATCCAATTTTTTTTTTTTTTTTTAAGAAATTAAAACATTTTTGCGGGCTCATGAAAGTAATGTGAGCCTTGGGCACAGTGTCTAATGTGCCTAATGAATAAGTCAATTCTTCTAGTTTAGGCCAACCCTTCCAATGAGAACAACAAAAAAAACTGTTCAAAATATAATATCCATTCTAAGACACTTGAGATCAAAAAAGGCATGGGGGAATTAATGGATCAAGACCAAGAAAGGAGAGAAGCCCAGAGAGATGAATCCAACATTCCATGCTACATTTCCTCTCAACATATTTCTTGATTCCTGAAATGCAGCTGAGAGGCTAATTAGCTGAGTAAAGTTTACAACTCCAAAAGATTGGGGAGGGGACAAAATTGAAGGTCAGGGCCCATAAATGAGGAGGGTTTCTATTAAAGTCCCTAGTCTAGGGTTGGGACTCTTAAGGGCAACATCTTAGGTATAAGAGAAAACCAAAAATAGGCTAGCACTTATGGAGACTGAAGCCATAGCATCTATTCATTTTAATATCTGATTGAGTTAAAATGATCTAGGGTTGTAAGTGCTTTTACGTGGTTAGTGCCTGCCAAACACTAAGGGAAATTATCTCTCGAGGAAGATAATATCATCTAAAACCTCAAATTAGTTTTACAATTTTTCACAATTGGGCATTCAGTCAAAAACAAGCAGGCAGAGGAAGAGTTAAGACCACATAACCAAAAACTAAGGTAAACCACAGATAAAATAAACAGACCCACAAGCGCCTCAGATAATGGATGACAGACATTAAATAACTATGATTTATATGTTTAAAGAATTAAAATGTCTTCAAATGTGATGGTTTGTTCTAGAGTGGAGATGAATTACAGAAATCTATGTGGATATTCAGTAAGACATTTGTCAGTTTGGAACATGTGCCACACTCATCCCCTGTATGTGGAACTTACCATTGGAAAGCTCCCTGTAGGAGACAGTGTGAGAAGTTGTCATTCATGTGAAGTTTGGTTTTCCACAGATGCTTATGACTTCCTTGGACATTTAGGATTCCATGTTCCTTTCAATTGTACACAATAGTGCTCATTTTCATAAGCCTGCCTCTAAAGTTTACAATTTATGATCATTTGGAAAACATTGAGCTTTGATTTATCTTTACATGTAAACATAAATAATAAACAAGATTTCAGAGGGTATTTCATGTCTACTTAAGAAATTGAACTCTTTTAGAAAAAGAGTTCTTGAATAGCCCTTTTCTTTATACTTGCCTTCCTACAAATAATATTCTAATTACAAATGAATAATATCTCTTAGTTAAACTTGTCCAAGGGAGTCTTTTTTATTACAGCAGTTTATTAGCAATTAGTTTATTTGTGCATAATACTTGGCAGAATTATTTTTCTTTAATCTTTGTCTAAAAGGTAGAAATAGCACAAATTCAAATGAATCCTACCCCTAAATAATCTAATTTGGCAATGCTTTATTCTTATAAAAGGCAACTTTGATTATCCCTTTTCCTGCATTCCACCAACCAGCCTTCTAAGAAAACAGAAAGGAGAAAAATGTTTCAGTAGGGTCTGAAAAGAAAAGGTAACTATTTTGAGACATGTTTCAATTATTCTTCTAAGGAAGCCTACTCATGTCTAAAGGAATGCAATTTGTTTTTTAAACTAGTCTAGTTATGACCTCAATTGTTAGAAAGGAATTAGTGAGGGGAGAGAGAGAGAGAGAGAGAGAGAGAGAGAGAGAGAGAGAGAGAGAGAGAGAGATGTTTAGAATGATCACTTCAGAGACAGTTTCAACTGACTTATTGAAACTATTACCCAATTAAACAACGGATCAAAACGTGTTACCAGCAATGTATTTTCCTTTGTACTCTTTCTCCTCCTTAACTCCTTCCTCCTCCACTTCCTTCCTTTTCCTGGATGTTGAGTTTTTCTGCAGAACTGTTGTTGGTTTCAATAATCCTGCTGCTTTCTGAATTATGCTCTTTTGCTGTGTTATGGCCTCTGATCAGAATATATTTAGACCTATATGGCTATTTTAGTTCCCTCCCAGGATCCTCACTTATTTTCCCATGGAACACAACATGGGTACCACATACCATTTTAATTCAGGAGGGACTAACACCATTAATTCAGGAGGATTTGTGTTTTCTGAGCTGTTATCTTTCACAAATAATATGCAATCACATTTCTGAAAGTACACTCACACCCTTTGTTAACTGGATATGATAGAATTCAGCTCACTGTTCTGTATTTTGACAAACATGACCAAGAACTGAGTAGCTTTTTACTGAGTACCATCTATTCGAGTTCATATTAAGGGTTAAAGGGAGATATATTCATAGAAGAAAGCACAGCAAGGGTTTCTATCTTTACAGGAATTTATGACTAAATCGAAGAGAATGTATACATGTGAGGAAATGTTATGAGGCTTTTGCTCTATATTTGGATCTCATCTATCTAGCTCCCACTGTGCTTAATATACTGCCTGGTATATTTTCACCATTCAATAAAGTGATGTTAAATAGAATAAAGAAATAAATTAGTGTGGCTACTAATTCAGCATTAAACCACACATACCTCCGTGATAGAGCTCATCCAGGAAGAGCTAATACAGCTCACAAGGAGGCACTGAAATTTGATGGTTCACTGACCATCAACTCAGAAGTAAGTCTTAGGCTTTGATGAGGTCTTTACCAGTTTGAGAATATGATAAAACCTATGAACACTCATTCCCCAAAAATACATGAATGTACATTAATATCCTAAATTTTGAGTGTAATTTAGTCTTCCTGTGGATCTCCTAAATGTCCAGAGTCCCCTGGATAGGAACCCCTACTCTACTAGGTGACTATTAAGAGTCAGGCACTGTATGTGGCATACACAGGATGCTGTGAGAGCCCAAAAGAGAAGTATTTATCCTGACCTGGTGCTTGAGAGCAGGCTTCTTGGAGAGGTGAAGATGGAGGAAGAAATCTATAGAATGAACAGAATAGTAATACTAATAATAATTTACATAACACTTTTCAGAGAGACATTTTCTATCTACCCTGTTGAAAATAACACCCCATGTTCTATCTCATTACTCTTTCTCAATTTTTCATAGCACTTGTCACAATCTATAATCGTGCTATTTGTTTTAGTTACATATTTATTATTATTTCCCCCACTAGAATATAAGTTCCATGAGAGTAAGTTAATTCTGTCTGTTCTGTTCACTGCTATATCCTCAGTACCTGAAACAGTGCTGGTGGATACTCAATTGTTTGCTGAATGAATGTGGGCTTCCTAAGCAGATATGAGGGAGTATGTGGAGACTATGAGCAAATCAGCCTACCTAGAGGATAAAATGTAAGAATGACAGTGAGACACATGAGACTGAAGAAGAAATGAGTGTACAGGTCACAGAGGACATTGTTAAAGCAGTTGAACTCTATAGTTCCACTGTGGAGGGTGAACTGATGTAGTCATTCATGGGGACACAATCTTAATTTGCAGGATAAAGAACTGGGGGTGGGGTCAGGCAGGGAACAAAGAAGGATAAATGAAGTCCAATACATTCTGACTTAGAATGCTCTGTTATAGGAACCCCACAACTGCTCCTTGCCTTTGACTTTAGGTTGGGTCCCTAACTATGGGTTGGCATTTGGACTTAAGATCTGTTAATAAGTGTAATGATGATAATGCTAAAAGTAATAGTTGAACCAGGCACTGTGACAAGCTGTGTCCATAGATTTTGTCATTTCATCCTCAGGACTAGATTATGAAGAAGATACTGTTATACCATAATCTTGTGATTTAGACAAGGACATTGAGACTCAGTTGAAGCAACTTCTTCAATGTCACACTTCAGCAACTAGAAGAGTAAGAATTTGAAACTAGACAGTTTGAGTCAAGGGCCTATTTATAACTAGTAATTTCTATTGCTTCCTTACTAATAGAATTCTGTCTCTGCTCTCAGACTGCCTCTGGTCTTGGATAGACTCAATGCTACACCATTTGACTTTTTGTCTTAATTTTCTTCCTCAATGCCCTAACACTGGCCCACAAGTCTTTATGGCCAATTCTTGCTCTGGTCTGTGATAAAACAATGTCATACAAAGAATAATCAGGAGTGACGTCATAGGAATGGCGGCAGCGGGGCACATTTTCTGAGTTCTCCTCCGAATCTTATTACAAACAGGACATATAACCCATCAAACAACTCTTTGCCCATCACGCAGAACAGCTAAGAGACTCCTAAGAGACTCGTGGAAGGATTACTTGAAGGTGCGCAAATTGGGCGAGCAGGGAAAGAAGGAAGGGAGCGGAGTGGAAACGCGGGGTCTCATGGTGGAATCAGGCAGGCGGCGGCTGCAGCAGCGGCGGTAAACCGCAGCTCTAAAGACACAGGGAGATATAGAACACCGAGGAGTCCTTTGCTAATCACGCAGATCAGCGGGGAGACTCGTGGAGGAATTACCTGAAGGTGTGCACGGAATGCAAGCAGGGGAGGAGGCAGGACAGCGAAGTGGAAGCGCGCACCCCCCCAACCCCCAGGAGCCGAGGCCAGCGGCAACCGCCACCGCGGCGCCCAGGACGACGGAGCGCAGACTCATGGAAGGTTTGGTTTGGAGTGCGCTAGTTGGGCAAGCGGGGGAGGAGAGAGGGGCGCGAAGTGAAAAACACACCCCGCCCCACAGCGGAGCCCAGGCCATACAGCAACCACTGCGCTGCGCGGCTCCCAGGACAGAGCGGAGTCTCATGGAAGGTTTACTTTGAGGTGCGCTAGTTGGGCGAGCGGGGGAGGAGCGAGGAGGGCAAGAGGAAACACGCCGCGCTCTCCCCACCCCCCTTGGTAGAGCCGCGGCCCTGCAGCAGGCCCACAGCAGCAGTGGCAGGCAGCACCCGGGGTTCTAGAGTCCCACGGGAGCCCAGAGTGCAGTGTAGTGCGCAGGGTCCAGGAGGTGGGCTCTTTCCCTGCGTCCCACAGCTGATCGCTTCCGCCAGGGCGGGCAGCTCGTGGGCCCTAGGGCAGACAAAGAACTCAGACGCCACACTTGGGCCCCTCACCGCGCTTTTCGAATCGTTCCCCCGCCCTTCCAGAGACTTAAACTGACCCCTGAACTGAGGAGTAGTGTCAGATTACAGAGGGGAGCCTGTGCTCAGGCGCTGGGAAGATTGGCAGCCAGCTCTGACCTTTGGAGGAGGCTGGGAGGAGGGGATTTTCGCTGGTAAAGGAGAGAGGAGACTCCTACACCCCCAGCCACCACCTTTTCAGGCCTGTGGGAGGACTGTGACATGGCTGGCCTGGGAGGGAGAATACCCCTCCATCCCCAGCCCCCACCCTTTTTGGCTGGCCTGGGGCGGGACAAGGGCAACCGCGGAAGCACTCCCTGAGTTCAGCAGTAAGTGGCAGATGCAGCTCCCGGCTTTCAGCAGCTTAGAGATCTCCCACCCGCCCAGTCCCACACACCCACGGAAGGAGGGCCCTAAGACTCAGGAGTACTGGGCACAGGGCTGGTGGAGCTACTCTCAGCGTGCATTTGTGCAGGAAAGGACAGAAACGGCACGGTCTCTCTGAAAACTGTCATCCAGACCCCTCAGCACCTCGCATTTAAATCTACACTCCCAAATTCACTCTGGGCACCAGGTGACTAGCGCTGCCTGTGCAACAGGCAGGGAACTCTTTGGCACAGCGGAGGACAACCTGGAGATTACTTGGTGGGCTTAAGCCAAGACTGGTGCTGCTTTCTGTTTTGCTTTGCTTGGTGTTTTTTTTTTTTTCTTTCTGCTTGTTGTGATTTGTTTTGTTCTGTCTTTATTTCTTTGATATCTTTGCCTATGTTGAGTGGATTTTGTCGGTTGTATTTTACATGTGAATGTACTTGATTTGTTTTCGTTGTTGTTGTTGTTGTTGTTGTTGTACTTGGTAACTTGATTTGTGCTGAAAATGCCCTAACAGGGCCCAGCTTAAGAGGCACAAGATTCAACATATCCAGAAGCCAACTCTGGACCAAACCAGAGTACTACCGGGTTTGACCTACAAGTCACACACCCAGAGGGAATTCTCTGAAGGCACAAGAGCCCATTGAGGCCAAACCTCATTTAAGTGGCCAACCCTCACCCACAGAACACCCTGCAGTGAGCAGAGCCAAGTTTCACAACTAGACGGCCTTGGAGTTAAACCCACCTACTCACAAGCAAAAAGCAATTAAAGTTCTTCTTGAACAGGAAAATATACTAAACGCACGAACCACCTGTGGAGCACATGCAGAGGAGAAGAACGAAGTAGTCCAAGTCAAATATAAAGGACACATACTACATAAGATAACCCAGCAAGAACTAAGAGCTCTAGGGGATCCTCCTACTACATCAAAGCAAACACAGAGAGTCAGTCAGAATGGGGAAACAAAGAAACATGTCCCAAATAAAAGAACAGAAGAAACCTCCACAACTGGAACCAAATGAAGCAGAGGTAACCAACATGTCAGAGACAGAGTTCAGAACACTGGTGATAAGAATGTTTAAGGAGCTTAGAGAAGACTTAAAGAAGGATATAGAAATCATAAAGAACAACCAGTTAGAACTAAAAAAGGATGTAGAAATCTTAACGAACAACCTGCTAGAACTAAAGAACACAATTACTGAAATTAAGAACTCACTTGAAGGAATGACCAGCAGGTTAGATGAAGCAGAGGATCGAAACAGCGACTTAGAAGACAAGTTACCAGAGATCACTCAAACTGAACAACAGAAAGAAAAAAGAATAAAAAACAATGAAGATAGGTTAAGAGACCTCTGGGATAACATCAAGCGCAATAACATGCGCATCATAGGAATACCAGAAGGCGAAGAATTGAAGAAAGGGATTGAGAACATATTTGAGGTAATAATGTCAGAAAACTTCCCTAACCTGATGAAGGAAACCAACATACAAGCGCAGGAAGTGCAGAGAGTTCCAACAAGGATAAACCAAAACAGGCCCAGACCAAGACACATTATAGTTAAAATGGCAAAGCTTAAAGACAAAGAGAGAATCTTGAAAGCAGCAAGAGAAAGGCAGAAAGTTACATACAAGGGAACTCCCATAAGACTATCAAATGACTTTTCTACAAAAACATTGAAGGCCAGGAGAGAGTGGCAGGAGATAATCAAAGTGATGGAACACAAAGGCCTACAACCTAGATTGCTTTATCCAGCAAGGTTATCATTTAAAGTTGATGGAGAGATAAAGAGCTTCCCAGAAAAGAACAAACTGAAAGAATTTATTACAACCAAGCCAGCATTGCAAGAAATACTAAAAGGACTTCTGTAAATAGAAGAAAGATGAAAACAATTTACTACAAATTTAAAAATGGCAATAACTATGTACCTTTCAATAATCACTTTAATGTAAATGGATTAAACGCTCCAATCAAGAGACATAGGGTGGCTGAGTGGATAAGGAAGCAAGACCCTTGTATATGCTGTATACAAGAGACTCATTTCAGATCAAAAGACACACACAGGCTGAAAGTGAAGGATTGGAGTAAGATATTTCACGCAAATGGAAGCAAAAAAAAAGCTGGGGTTGCAATACTTATATCTGACAATATAGACTTTAAAATGAAGAACATATTAAAAGACAAAGATGGGCACTATATAATAATAAAGGGATCAATCCGACAGGAGGACATAACACTAGTAAACATGTATGCACCTAACATAGGAGCACCTAAATATATAAAACAGGTACTGATGGACATAAAGACAGAGATCAACAGCAATACTATCATAGTAGGGGACTTCAACACACCTCTGACAACAAGGGACAGGTCCTCCAGACAGAAAATCAATATGGAATCAACAGCCTTAAATGATACTTTGGAGCAGTTGGATTTAATTGATATTTTCAGAGCATTTCACCCCAATGCTGCAGAATACACGTTCTTCTCAAGTGCACATGGAACATTTTCTAAGATAGATCATATGTTAGGACACAAAACAAGCCTTGATAAATTTAAGAAAATTGAAATCATACCAATTGTCATCTCTGACCACAGTGCTATGAAATTTGAAATGAACTACAGGGGAAAAAAAACAGGAAGATACACCAATTCAAGGAGGCTGAATAATATGTTACTAAATAATGAATGGGTCAAGCAGCAGATCAAAGAAGAAATCAAAAGATATCTTGAGAAAAATGAGAATGAGAACACGACGACCCAAAATCTATGGGATGCTGCGAAAGCAGTCCTAAGAGGGAAGTTCATAGCACTGCAGGCCTACCTAAAAAAACAAGAAACATCACTAATTGACAGTTTATCTTCACACTTAAGGGATCTGGAAAAAGAACAGCAAAATAAACCCAAAGGGAGCACAAGGAAGGAGATAATAAGGATCAGAGCAGAAATAAATGAAATAGAAACCAGAAAAACAATACAAAAGATCAATGAATCCAAGAGTTGGTTCTTAGAAAAGATAAACAAAATTGACAAACCTTTAGCCAGACTTATTAAAAAAAGGAGAGAGAGGACCCAAATTAATAAAATCAGAAATGAAAGAGGAGAAGTGACAACAGACACCACAGAAATACAAAAAATTTTAAGAAATTACTATGAGCAACTATATGCCAACAAATTTGACAACTGAAGAAATTGACAATTTTCTAGAGGTGCACAACCTTCCAAGGCTAACTCAAGAAAAAACCGAAAACCTGAACAGTCTGATTACCACCAGGGAAATTGAATCAGTAATCAATAATCTCCCAACAAACACAAGCCCTGGATCAGATTGCTTTACAGGTGAATTTTTCAAAACGTTCAAAAAAGAATTATCACCTATTCTTTTCAAGCTCTTACAAAAAATCCAGAAGGAAGGAAGACTCCCAAACACTTTTTACGAAGCCCCTATCACCCTGATCCCAAAAGCAGACAAAGACACCACAAAAAAAGAAAACTACAGGCCGATATCTCTAATGAGCATAGATGCAAAAATTCTCAACAAAATATTAGCAAACAGAATTCAGCAATACATTAAAAAGATCATACACCATGATCAAGTGGGATTCATCCCTGGTATGCAGGGGTGGTTCAACATCCGCAAATCAATTAATGTGATACACCACATTAACAAAATGAAAAATAAAAATCACATGATCATATCAATAGATGCAGAAAAGCATTTGACAAAATACAGCAACCTTTTATGATAAAATCCCTTAAGAAAGTGGGAATAGAGGGATCATATCTTAACTTAATAAAGGCCATATATGACAAACCCACAGCTAACATCATACTCAATGGGGAAAAGCTAAAACCATTCCTCCTAAGATCAGGAACAAGGCAAGGTTGCCCACTATCTCCACTTCTATTCAACGTACTGCTGGAAGTTCTAGCCACAGCAATCAGACAAGAAAAAGAAATAAAAGGCATCCAAATTGGTAAGGAGGAAGTAAAATTGTCATTATATGCAGATGATATGATACTATATAGAGAGAACCCTAAAGACTCCACCAAGAAACTATTAGAACTGAAAGACGAATTTAGTAAAGTAGCAGGATATAAAATTAATATTCGGAAATCAGTTGCATTTGTGTATACCAGTGATAAAAAAGCAGAAGGAGAAATGAAAAAAAACAATTCTATTTACAATTGCTCCAAAGACTATAAAATATCTGGGAATAAATCTAACCAAAGATGTAAAAGATCTGTACTCAGAAAATTATACAACACTGAAGAAAGAAATGAAAGAAGACATAAATAGATGGAAACACATTCCATGTTCATGGATAGGAAGAATTAATATAGTTAAAATGTCCATACTGCCTAAGGCAATATACATATTCAACGCAATTCCGATCAAACTACCAACGACGTTTTTCACAGAAATAGAACATATAATCCTAAAATTTATATGGGAACATAAAAGACCCCGGATAGCCTCAGCAATCTTGAGAAATAAGAACAAAGTGGGAGGCATAACGATACCTGATTTCAAACTATACTACAAGGCTTCAGTAATCAAAACAGCATGGTACTGTCATAAAAATAGACACATAGATCAATGTAACAGAATAGAGAGTCCAGACGTAAACCCATGCCTATATGCCCATCTAATCTACCACAATGGAAGAAAGAATGTACGATGGGGTAAAGACAGTCTGTTCAATAAATGGTGCTGGGAAACCCGGACAGACACATGCAAGAAAATGAAGCTGGACCACCTCCTTACACCATATACAAAAACAAATTCAAAATGGCTTAAAGACTTAAATTTAAGATCTGAAACCATAAAATATCTAGAAGAAAATATAGGAAGAAACTTCATGTACATTACCCAGAGTAAGATTTTCACTGATATATCCCCTCGCGCGAGGGAAGTAAGAGAAAAAATAAACATGTGGGATTACATCAAACTAAAAAGTTTTTTCACAGCAAAGGAAACCATCAATAAAACAAAAAGGGATCCTACTGTATGGGAAAAGATATTTGCCAATGATATATCTGATAAGGGATTAATATCACAAATCTATAAAAAACTTACTCAACTCAACTCCAAAAAAACAAACAACCCAATTAAAAAATGGGCAGAGGACTTGAGGAGACATTTTTCTAAAAAGGACATACAGAAGGCAAGAAGACATATGAAGAAATGCTCAACCTCACTAACCATCAGAGAAATGCAAATAAAAACCACAATGAGATACCACCTCACTCCAGTCAAAATGGCTATCATCAATAAATCAACAAACAACAAATGCTGGCGGGGATGATGTTCACTGTTGGTGGGATTGCAGATTAGTGCAGCCACTATGGAAAACAGTATGGAGGTATCTCAGTAATCTGAAAATGGAACTACCCTATGATCCAGTAATTCCACTCCTAGGCATCTACCCGGAGAAATCCAAAACTCCAATTCAAAAATCTGTATGCACTCCTATGTTTATTGCAGCACTTTACACAATAGCCAAGATATGAAAACAACCGAAATGCCCATCGGTCGATGACTGGATTAAGAAGCTGTGGTACATTTATACAATGGAGTATTACGCAGCCATAAAGAAGAAAGAAATCTTATCATTTGCAGCAACATGGATGGATCTAGAGAACATTATGTTAAGTGAAATAAGTCAGAAAGAGAAAGACAAGTACCATATGATCTCACTTATATGTGGAATCTAAAGAAAAGACTATGTGAATGAACTAATCAGAAACAGTTTTGGGGACACAAAGAAAAAACTGAGAGTTGTTAGATGGGTGTGGGGGGGTGGGGATAAGGGGAAAGGTGAAGGGATTAGGAAGCAGCTGGTAACCACAAGATGGCCTCAGGGTTTTTTGAAAATTAATTTGGGGAAAGTATTCAATAATGTTGTAAAGATTTTGTTGGGAATTCGATGGGCGTGCATCCTATTTGGGAGACCACCTCAGGGATACTGTGGATACCTGATCATGGCATTGTACACCAGAAGCTAAACATTAATGAATGCCGACTATAATTTTATATATATAATGTGATGGCTCAGTGTGAGGTCGGAGGGATGGTGGATGGGGGGAGGGGGGTTCACAGTGTGAGGGATATAAATGATGAACGTCTAAGTATTACCTTGTCTTGTACACCTGAAACTAATAAAACAAATAAAAAAATTAAATATAAAAAATAAAATAAAAAAAAAGAATAATCAGATCCCTAATGACATTCAACACTCAATTCTCTAAAGGTAGTTTAAGTGGATTAGAAGTCATCTGGGCCAAATCTTGCTTTCACATCAGTGTTGATGTCACTTTAAGTGGATTTTTGATAGAAACATATCTTTGATTAACTTGGTCTAGAGAAAACATTTTGTGTTAAAGCAGATACTGACCTGTATCACAAAAAGTAGGAACTGGAAAGTCTGTGGAAAAGCTTTGTGAATCAGCCTGTATTGACAATTACTATGTAAGGAGGTAATTGTGATACCTCCTAATCAGGAACATAGGTTGCTTACTATTTGCCACACACTTTTAATGGAATTTTTTCATGTATTAACTTATTTAGTCCATATAAACTTATGCGATAGGTAACATTATTATCTTCATTTTATAGATGAAGAAACTGAAGTACAAAGAAATAGTTATTTAAATTGCCCAAAGGAAAAAGTTTGTAAGTTACTACTTCAACTATGAGTCTAGGCAAGTCTGGTTCCAAAGCCCATTCTCTTAACTAGACAGGCTGTTCTCTGTAGAGTGGTTTCATCATACGCAGAACATTTCAATTAAGAAACATGTAAGGAGTGCCTATGATGTGCACAACATACTGCTAGGAACTGAATTATGGTGCCTGAACATAATGCAAGAGATGATGGAGGCTCAAACTAGAACACTAGAAATAGGTTTAGAACTAAGGGTTCATTGTAGATGACATTTTAGAGATAGAAATAGTAGAAATTAGTGACTTTTTAGATTGCATATGATTGGGAAGATGTTTGGAGAGTCGCTGAGTGAGGGAGGAATCAAAAATTACTTGAAAATTGTTAGTACATGTGAGTAGGAAAATTATGGTCAATTTAATGGAGATGATTAGTGGCTATTTGAAAGTCATGTCTGAAGCTCAGAAGAGGGATCAAGACTCAACATATAAGAAGAAATGAGCTCATTAGGTGGGCATGGTAGAGTGAGATTAGAAAAAAAAAAGAAAAAATGTTCGGGGAACCACCACATTTAGCGAGTGAGCACAGTAGGTGCCAGTAAAGGAGATTGAAAAGGAGTGGACAAGGATTTAAGGGGTGACTAAAAGAAGGCAGAGTTGTATAAATCTTTGGAGTAGTAAATGATGAGCACTGTCAGATGTTTTATAATGCTCTTTGGGGTGAATATTGAAAGGAGACCTTGGGATCCACAATTATGAAAACACTATTTACCTTTATGAGCACATTGGTCATGTGAGGACAGAAGCCAGACTGCAGGGGTAAGGAAGTGAGCAGATAATGAAAAAGAGGCAGGAAGAGAATGAAAGAAAATAAACAGTAGCTGCATAGTCTATAGGTTTGTTTATTTTAGGGTAAGAGGCCTTGAGTGAGCATAAGTCTGAGTCAAGGGGTGTAAGTCCTGAGAGAATGAAAAATGAAGAATGTGATAGTGGGGGGAAGAGCAATATTATGGAGAAGATGAGAGATCAGAATGGCAAAGCAAGATTTAACTTTATAGCAGAGGATGGCTATATTTATCTTGGATAAAGAATTCCAAATTTAAAAAGTTAGGAAGTTCCAGAACAATTCAAAGAGCAGGAAGTCCAATATAGCAGATAAGGTAAACGCTATGCTTACTGCATTCCAGGATCACACCAAAATTACAAGTAAATTATAGAACAATCAACTCCAAAATCATCTGAAGACTAGCTAAACAGAAACCCTGTAACTAAGGATATAAAGAAGAAGCCACATTGAGACTAGTAGGAGGGGCAGAACGTGAAATGAGCTGACTCTAAACCCACAGATAGTGGCTGAACACTAGGAGTGAAACGTTGGTGGCAGAGATTTCTGCAAAAGAGCCCCCACACTAGGCTCCTCAGCCTAGGGAATCCTGTGCTGGAAAGAGGAGTTCCCACATCTGACAATGAAAATCAGCAAGATCTTTGTCTGCCTGTCCCAGTTAAATGGAAGGAAGCTATACACACAGATGTCCTCTTAAAGAGCCCACACAGACTTGCTTGTTTGTGAATACTCACTTGGTCTCTGGTGGAGAGGCAGCAACTGGGGAGGGGGGCACCAGAGACATAGAGGACAAGAATGAGCTGTGTGGCTTCAGAGCAAGGTTCTAGAAAGATAGGAGCCATTATCCCCCCTGACATGTGGATGCTCACTTATGTGTACCCTACAGGAAGACACCATCTTTTTTATGTTGAATACTCCTCCCCAAAAGGCCAAATCTGAGATCGAGTTGGTCTGGGGAAATCCACGTGTGCACACCACCTTGGTGATGCCCTGGATTCTGGCCTTGAACTGCTGGTGTTGCATTACCTGGGGTATTCTAAGTTGCTGAACAGAAGGCCCCACCCCTACAAGCTGCAGAAACCTTCCACAGCAGCAGACAGCTTTCAGTGGCCCAGGAAATGTTGGTGGTTGGCAGTGACCCAGACTCTGTGCTGCAACCTCTCTTGGGCAGCTCTTGGGGACCTGTGGGACTGAGGTGAGTGGGCCTGGACCATGCTGCTCTCAGGATAGTTTTGTGAAGTGGTCACAGCCTGACACCAGTACAAGAACCAACAGTGCATTAACTTTGTAAAAACCATACCCCGTAGCTTCCAGAACCCTGCCCCACGAACCTATAGCTGCATTGCCAGTGGTGCTCTCAGCTCCTGGGTGGCCAGCCCAATCCCACAAGCTGTTGAAGCCTTTTGCAGCAGAGGACAGCCTGCAGCTGCCTGGGGGTTGGGGTTGGTTTTTGATGGTGGGCAGTTACCCAAGACCTGGGCTTCAGCCTCTCCTGGACAGCTTTCAGGGATATGCAAACCTGAAGCAAGCAGTGGCTAGCTGTGGTGTTCTCAGGTGATTCACAAAGTGGTTACAACAAGGCACTGCCCGAAGGTGAGTGGTGACTGGCTGCAGTGTTTTTGGGGTGGTTGGAAAGTGATCATAGGCTTGGCACTGGTGCAAGATCTGAATGTGCATTAACTTTGTAAAAACTATTGGCCACTCCTCATGACTCACTGGGATACCACCCCACCCAGCTTAGGCATTCTCAACTCTGAGTCAACCAGACTGGCCCCTTCATCCTACGGAAGCTCTTTTAATGGCTGAGTCTTATAGGAAGCCAGCAGATGGCAGGAGGCCTAGGAAGACCTGGGTATTTTGCTAGGCTGCCTCAGGCCCAATACTGGTGGTAGCTGGCCTTGGTTCACAGCAAGGCTAGCCATACATGGCTCCAGGTCCAGCACATACAGCTTTGAAGCTCTTACCAGGTAGCCACGGGCCATCACAGGCAAGGCTGAAATTGACCTGTACAAATTACCCTCATAAGAAACACCAGAAACAACACAACAAGGAGCCAGGTTCAGACCACACTAGAGCACTACCTGGTTAGCCCCACAAGTGGGACTCCCAAAGGGAGGGTCTCAAGAGGCACAAGAACCCATGGGGGCAAATCCCCCTCTAAGCGGTGAACCCTCACATAGCAGCTCATACACTGAGGGAGTAGCCAGTTCTCACAATTAGTCAGCCTGGGAGGCAATCACACCCATTGACATACCAAAAGCAATCTAAGCTCAATTATAACAGAAGAACTGACACAACACACTCATGGGATAGTCATGAAATACATGCTCAGGAGACAAGGGAAACTGGACCATTGAACCACACAGAACACATATTACATAAGGCCACTCAGCAAAGAGACCTACTTAATATATAGAAACAAACACAGAGAGGTAGCCAGATGAGGAAACAAAGAAACATTTTCCAAATAAAAGAACAGGAGAAACCTCCAGAAATGAAACTAAATGAAATGGAAGTGACCAGAAACAGAGTTTAAAACACTGATTATAAGTATGCTTAAGGAACTTAGTGACAAATTTGACAAGAGATAGCAAGCATAAAGAAGGACATAGATATAAAAAAGAAATGATCAGAAATAAAGAATACAATAACTGAAATGAAGTATAGACTAGAAGGAATTCAAAAGCAGATCAGATGAAGCAGATGATCAAATCAGTGATTTAGAAGACAGCGTAGCAGAAAACACAGAATCAGAACAACAAAAAGAATAATAAAAATCAAACATAGTTTAAGGGACATTTGGGACAACACAAAGCATAACAACATTTGAATTGTAGGAGTACTTGTATGAAAAAAGAGGGAACGAGCGATCAAGAACCTCTTTGAAGAAATAAAGGAAAGTTCCCTAAGCTGGTGAAGGAAATAAGTGCACAAGCCCAGGAAGCACAGAGAGTCCCAAACAAGATGAACCCAAACAGGTCTGCACCAAGACACATCATCATTAAAATGGAAAAGGTTAAAGACAAAGAGAGTATCCCAAAGGCAGCAAGAAAAAATCAACTAATTACTTACAAGGGAGCTCCCATAAGACTATCAGTGGATTTCTTCAACAGAAACTTTGTAGGCCAGAAGGGAGTGGTAGGAAATATTCAAAGTAATGAAAACCAGGGCCTACAACAAGAAATACTCTACTTAGCAATGCTGTCATTAAAATTAAAGAAGCGATAAACAGTTTCCCCAACAAGAAAAAGCTAAAATAATTCATTACCTCAAAGCCAGTGTTACCAGAAATGTTAAAAGGACTTCTTTAAACAGAGGAAAGGAGAAAACAAATAATGATAAAAAATATGAATAATAAAATGGAAATAAATATGTACCTATCAATCATGACTTTAAATGTAAACGGATTCAATGTTTCAATCAAAACACTTTGGGTAGCTGAATGAATAACAAAACAAGACCCATGCATATGCTGTTTACAAGAGACCCACCTTAGATCAAAAGACACACATAGACTGAAAGTAAAGGGATAGAAAAAGATAGTTCATGCAAATGAAAATGAAATAGAAGTTGAAGTAGCAATACTTATATTGGACAAAATAGACTTCAAAACAAAGACTATAATAAGACAAAGGCCATTACAAAATAATAAAGGGATCAGTCCAATAAGAGAATATCACCCTCGTAAAAATTTATGCGCCCAATGTAGGACTCCCTACATATATAAAGCAAATATTGACAGACATAAATACAGAGATCAGCAGTAATATAATCATAGTAGGAAACTTTAACAACCCATTGACTCCAATAGATAGATCTTCCAGACAGAAAATCAACATGGAAACAGAGGCCTTGAATGTCACACTAGACCAGATGGATTTAATTTATATTTTTTAGAGCATTTCACCACAAGGCAGCAGAATATACATTCTTTTCAAGTGCACATGGAATATTTTCCATGACAGACAATGTGTTAGGCCACAGAATAAGTCTCAATTAATTTAAAAAGATTGAAATTATATCAAGTGTCTTCTCTGACGAAAGTGGTATGAAACTAGAAATAAATTACAAGAAAAAAACCGAAAACACACACAAACATATGTAGGCTAAATAAAATGGTACTAAAAAATGAATGGGTCAACAATGCCATCAATGACAAAAACCAAAACATACCTTGAGACAAACCAAAGTGAAAACACAATGACCCCAACATTTTTGGTCACACTAAATGCAGTCCAAGGAGGGAAATTTATAGCAATGCAGGCATACCTAAACAAACAAAGAAAAAAAATAATTCAAATAAACATTGTAAGGGTACACCTAAGGGAGCTGGAGAAAGAATAGCAAACAAACCCCAAAGTGAGCAGATGGAAGAAAATAATAAAGATCAGAGCAGAAATAAATGAAATAAAGATGAAAAAATACAAGTGATTAATGAAACCAAGAGCCGAATTTTGAAAAGATAAAACAAAAGAGACAAAACTTGAACCAGAAACAAAAAGGAAAGAAAGATAAGACCCAGATAAATAAAATCAGAAATGAATGAGAAGTGATGACACCACAGAAATACAAAAATTTTAAAGAAAATTACAAGCAAGTATATTCCAAGAAATTGGACAATCTGGAAGAAATTGATGAATTCTTAGAAGCTTACAATCTTCCAAGAAGAATCAGAAAATCTCAACGGACTGATTACTGCCAATGAAATCAAATCAGAAATGAACAAACTGCCAACAAAAAAAGTAGTCCTGGAGTAGATGGTTTCCCAGGTGAATTTTGCCAAACATTCAAAAAAAGAATTAACATCTATTATCCACAAACTATTCCATAAAATCCAAGAGGAGAGAAAGTGCCCAAACTCATTTTATGCAACCAATATTACCATGATTCCAAAGAAATTACAAAAAGAAAAAAGAAAACTATAGGTGGATATCCTTCATGAACATAGAGGCAAAAATCCTCAGCAAAATATTAGCAAGCCAAATTCAGCAATACATTACAAAGATCATACAATAAGATCAAATGAAATTCATTCCTGTTATGCAAGATTGGTTCGATATCCACAAATCAATTAATGTGATACAACACATTAATAAATTGAAAAATAAAAATCACATGGTTACATCAATAGATGCAAACAAAGAATTTGAAATATTTCAGCATCTATTTATGATAAATACTCTCAGCAAAGTGGAGATAGAGGGAACATAACTCAACATAATAAAGGCCATATATGAAAAACCCACAGCTAATATCATACTCAACAGGGAATAGCTAAAAACATTCTCTTTAAGATCACAAACAAGACAAAAATGCCCACTTTGATTCAACATAATACTGGAAGTTCTAGTGACAGAAATGAGACAAGAAAAAATAAGGGGTGATAGGATGTCATAAAAATGGCGACATGATGAGCCTCTTGAAATCTCCCCTGGAATTTACGACAAATTGAACAACTTTAATTCCACAAAGGACTCCTTGCACAGCAGACAGGGAAAACTAAGAGGCATGCAAGTGAAATCACCTAAAGGTGGGCATTTGGGTGAGCAAGGGAGGAGGAAAGCAGGAACTGCAGAGATGCATGCCGCACTGGTGCAGGACACAGACTGCAGCTTGGAGCTCCAAGCTCACTGCATTCCGGAACTACCACAGCCATGGGAGAGGAAAGAACTTGGACTGCTAGTGTTCTGGTTATGGCTTACATTCCCACCTGAGGGATCAGCATATAACATGGCTGAAAGCAATGCTTGCAGCAGAGGTCTCAGAGCAAAGACTGAGGTGAAAATGAGAAGAAGGGTGAAATGGCTGTTTAAGACCTCACAGCTGAGCAGAGAATGGAAGATGTGAGTTACTGAGCCTAGCCGCCCCCTCCCCACCTTCCCAGAGCTTGCCCCACTCCCACCCTCCCAGTGTAACAAATGGAATGGTAGCAGTGTAAGATAAAAAGAACAGAATATTTGCACTTCTGAGAACTGTGGCCTGCAGCCAGGGAATCACAGCCTAACTAGTTCCAGCGAAGGGGAGGGAGCCTTGGGTGCAGGAAAGCCTGTGGTGGTAGTTGCCAGAATTGACTTGGGCCACCTCTTATAACCCATCACATGCCTGTCTCCACCTCTATGGGTGGAAACCTGCAGGAGAAAACGGAGTAGCTGAAACACACAGGCTCTGAATCTGGTGCAGTAAGAACTTTGAAAATTCAGAAAAACTCCAGACAGAGGCAGTGCCCTATGACCAGGCAAACTGTTCACAGAAAAAAAGCCCACCTTCCAGGGAATCCCCCCATTGTGTGAGAAGCCAGAATAGAGCAGAGAAAATTTAACACCACAGCATAAGAGAGAATAAAAGGCTGCAGTCAAAGAGAAAATAAAATGTTCTACCAACATTTGCAGGAAAACAAAAGGAAGACCACTTTCTATCAACCTGTTGCACAACCCACACCTCTAGACGTCTAGGAAGAGAAATAATAATTAAATGATTGCCATGGATGTAAGGTAACAAGACAGCTCAAAAAAAAATCAAAAGTAGCCAGAAAAACAACTTAAAGACATGGAAATGTGTGACTCAAATAACAAAGAATTCAAGATTGCAGTTCTGAAAAAACTCAACGAGAAGCAAGAAAACACAGACAATCATTTTCATGAACTCAGAAACATAATCAAAGAACAAAATGAACATTTTACCAAACAGATTGAAATTTTTAAAAAGAAGCAAATAGAATTTCTGGAGGTTAAGAACTCAATAAAAGAAGTGAAGAATGAAATAGCCAGCTTAGGGAGAAAGTTGACCAGATGGAAGAAATCATCAGTGACATCGAAGATAGAAATTTTGAAATCACACAGATGCAAGAAGAGAGAAACTTGAGACTTAAAAGAAGTGAAAGAATTCAACAAGAACTTTCTGACTCCATCAGAAAGAGCAACATAAGAATAATGGGCATAACAGAAAGAGAAAAAAGGGAGAAAGGAAGAGAGTATATTCAAACAAATGACAATGAGAACTTCCCAAAATTGTGGAAAGAACTGTATCCTCGAATCCAAGAAGCACACAGAACACATAATTACCTCAATCCCAACAGGACTTTTCCAAGACACATTGTTTTAAAGCTGTCAAAAATTAATGACGAAGAATCCTCAAAGCAGCAGGGAAAACAAGATGTTAACTTACAAAGGAAGCCCATTAGATTTTCAGCAGATTTTTCAGCAGAAAATTTACAAGTCAGGAAGGAGTGTAATCAAATATTGAAACTACTGAAAGAAAGAAATTATGTGTCAAGAATAATACACCCAGCAAAGATATCATTTAGATATGAAAGAGGAATATAGACTTTCCAGAAATACAGAAGCTGAGGGAATTTTCTAACACATAACCTGAACTACAAGAAATACTGAAGGAGGCTAAATGACCAGCATAAATCAGAATAATTTGTGACAATAAAAACATAAAAGGGGGAAGAGTTAAGGTCTGGAATACGGAAATAGAGAAAGGAACCATGCTGAAGAAAATTGAACTCTAAATAAGAAACTTCCTTTTACATAACCTTAATAGTAACCAAATGAAAACAAAATCCAAAACTGAAATACATAATAAAAGAAAAAACAGAGAAAAATCATAGAATATCACGACACTGAAATAATAGACAGCAACAAAAATGCAAAGAAACAATGGAGACACAGTCTTACCAGAAAACCGAAGATTGAATGATAGGAAATCCTCATATATCAATAATCACCCTAAATGTAAATGGACTGAACTCACCAATGAAAAGGCACAGAGCAGCAGCTTGGATCAAAAAAATAAACCCAACCATATGCTGCCACCAAGAGACACATCATAGCTATAAGGACAAACATACACTGAAAGTGAAGGGGTGGAAATTGACACTACAAGCAAATAGTATCCAGAGAAAATCAGATGTACCAACACTGATAACAAATGAGACAGACTTCAGGATAAAAAGTTAACAAGATACAAAGATGGACATTTTATAATGATAAAGAGGACTATACAACAAGAAGACACAACAGTCTTCAATATTTATGCCCCCAAATCAGGGAGCACCAAAATATACCAAGCAACTACTAACAGCACTAAAGAGAAAAATTGACCAAAAGACAATTATAGTAAGGTAAATAATACATCATTGACAGCTATGAATAGATCACCCAAACAGAAAAAAAATAAAGAAACAGCAGCCCTGAATGACGTTAGATGACATGGACATAACTGATATTTATGGAGCACTTCATCCTAGAACATCAGACTGTACTTTTTTTTTTTTCTAGTTTACATGGAACATTCTCAATGATAGACCATACATTGGGAAATAAAACTAGCTTCAGCAAATTTAAGAAGATTGAAATCATACCAAGCATATTCTCTGATCACAAGGCTTTGAAACTGGATATCAACTGCAAAAAGAAAGCAGGAAAAAGCACAAATACATGGAGATAAAAAAAATAAAATAAAAATAAAATAAGTAAAAAACAATACACTTTTAAAGAATGACCAGGTCAAAGAAGAAATAAGCGAAGACATCAAAAGATAAATAGAAATAAATGAGAATGAAAATACATCCTACCAACATTTTCAGGATGCAGCAAAGTCAGTTTTATGAGGCAAATTTATATCATTACAAGCCTATCTCAAGAAACAAGAAAAATCCCAAATAAATAACCTCGTATTACACCTTAAAGACCTAGGAAAATAAGGACAAATGAAACCCAAGATCAGCAGAAGAAAGGAAATAATAAAAATCAAAGCAGAACTAAGTGAAATAGGGAACATGAAACAATAGAGAAAATGAAAGTGACAAAGAGCTGGTTCTTTGAAAAGATTAATAAAATTGACAATCCTAGGCTAGACTCACAAAGAAAAAAAGAAAAAAAGACACTAACAGATAAAATCAGAAATGAAAGAGGGGAAGTTATCATGGATGCCACAGAAATACACAGGATCCACTAAGAATACTATGAAGGACTATATGCCACCAAATTCAATAACCTAGAAGAAATGGACAAGTTCTTAGAAAAATATAGGCTTCTTAGGCTGAATCATGAAGAATTGGAAATTCTAAAAAGACCAATCAACAATAGGAAATTGAATCAGTCATCCAAAACCTTCCAAAAAGCAAAAGTCTGGGACCACATGAATTCACTAATGAATTTTACTATACCTTCAAAGAGGATTTAATAGCTGTCCTACTCAAATTCTTCCAAAAAATTGAAGAAGAGACAGTACTCCCTAACTCATTTTATGAGGCAAACATTACCCTGATACCAAAACCTGGTAAGGATCACACAAAAGAAGAAAACTACACACCAATATCTCTGTTGAATACAGATGCAAAAATTTTAAATGAAATTCTAGAAAATTGAATGCAACAATGCATTATAAAGATTGTTCATCACGACCAAGTGAGGCTCATTCCAGCGACACAAGGATGGTTCAACATACGCAAATCCATCAATGTGATACGTCACGTAAACAAAATAAAGGACAAAAATCATATCATTACATCAATTGACAAGCATTTGACAAGATACAATATCCATTTATGGTTTAAACACTTAAATATGCCTTAACATAATAAAGGCCGTATACGACACACCCTCAGCTACTATCATAATTAAAAATAAGCGAAAAACTGAAGCCTTTTGCTCTACATTGAGGAACACCACAGGGCTGTTCCCTATCACCTCTGTTTTCCAACATAGTGTTGGAAGTCATCACCAGAGCAATCAGGAAGAAAAAGAAATAAAAGTCACCCAAATTGGAAATGAAGAAGTTAAATAGTCACTCTGCAGATGTCATGGTGCTATATACAGAAAACTCTAAAGACTCCATCAAAAAACTGTTAGAAACAATGAACGAATACAGTGAAGTTGCCGACTACAAAACCAACGTACAAAACTCCCTTGCATTCCTAAATACTAACAATGAAATCTCAGATAAAGAAATAAAAACACAACAAACAAAGCAATCCTTTTGCAATTGCAACAATGATAATAAAATACCTAGGAATAAACTTAAGCAAGGATGTGAAAGACCTTTATGTTGAAAACTATACAACATTTTTGAAAGAAATTGAAGAAGACACAAAGAAATGGAAAATCATTCCATGCTCATGGGTTGGAAGAATCAACATAGCTAAAATGTCCATATTATCCAAAGCAACATAGTGATTTAATGCTATCCACATCAATATCACAATGGCATTTTTCAAAGAAATAGAACAAAAACTCATCAGATTTGAATGGAACCACAAAAGACCCTGAATAGCCAAAGCAATCCTAATGAAAAAGAACAATGCTGGAGGTATCTCATTTCCTGACTGTAGCTTGTACTACAGGGCAGCAATTACCAAAACAGCATGGTATTTGCAGAAACACAGGCACACAGGCCAATGGAACAGAATTGAGAACCCAGAAGTAAACCCACATAAATAAGGATAGATGATTTTTGACAAAGAAGCTAAAAACACAATGGAGAAAAGACAGCCTCTTTAATAAATGATGCTGGGAGAATTGGAAAGCCACTTACAAAAGAATGAAACTGGACTGCTATCTGTCACAATGTACAAAACTTAATTAAAAATAGATCAAAGACCTATTCATAAGGCCTGAAACAATAAATTGCATAAAAGAAAACATAGGTACTAAACTTATGGACCTTGGGTTCAAAGAGTATTTTATGGATTTGACAGAAGAGGCAAGGGAAGTAAAAAGCTAAAATATATGAATGGGATTATATGAAACTAAGAAGCTTCTGAACAGCTAAAGAAACCATTGACAAAATAAAGAGGCAACCAACTGAATGGGAGAAGATTTTTGCAAACAATGCCTCTGATAAGTGGCTAATATCCAAAATATACAAGGAACTCATGCAACTCAACAACAAAAAAACAAATAACCCATTTGTAAAATGGGCAGAGGACCTGAAGACGCATTCTCCAAAGAGAACATACAAATGCAAATATACATATGAAAAAATTCTCAGCGTCACTTATCATCAGAGAAATAGAAATAAAAAACACAATGAGATATCACCTCACTCCATTTAGAATGGCTATCATCAACAAGACAAATAGTAATAAGTGTTGGAGAGGCTGTGGAGAAAAAGGTACTCTCATACTCTGTTGGTGGGAATGTAGATTGATGTTGCTGCTATGAAAGGCATTGTGGAGGTTCCTCAAAAATTAAGAGTAGAATTACCATATGACCCAGCAATCCCTCTCCTGGGTATCTACCTAAAATACCTGAAAACATTTATCCATAAAGACATACGTGCTCCAATGTTCATTGCAGCTTTATTTACAGTGGCCAATACATGGAAACAAACAAAATGTCCTTCGATAGATGAATGGATAAAGAAGTTGTGGTATATATACATAATGGAATACTATTGTGTAATAAGAATAGATGAAATAGTACCATTCTCGACAACATGGATGGATCTTGAGATTGTAATGCTAAGCGAAATAAATCAGAAGGAAAAAGAAGAGCATTATATGATTTAACTGATACGTGGTATATAAAGTTGAAAAACAAAAAGAAAAAACAAGACAAACAAATGAAGAAACAAAAACTCATAGACATAGACAATAGTTTAGGGGTTACCAGAGGACAACTAGGGAGGGTCTCCTAGAAGAGGGTAAATGGGGTTCAATATATGGTGATAGAAAGAGAACTGACTCTGGGTGGTGAAGACACAATGTGAGATACAGATAATGTATTACAGAATTGTACAACTGAAATCTATGTAACTTTACTAACAATTGTCACCCCAATAAACTTTAATTTAAAAAAAAAGCTAAAAATCTTCTGCGCAGCAAAAGAAACCATCAACAAAATAAACAGGCAACCAATGGAATGGGAGAAGATTTTTGCAAACAGTGCCTCCAATAAGGGGTAATAGCCAAAATATATAAGGAACTCATACAACTCAACAACAACAAAAAAACAAACAATCCAGTTAAAAACTGGCTAAGGACCTTAATAGATATGTTTCCAAAGAAGACATAGAAATGGCTAATAGACATGAAAAAATGCTCAACAATACTAATCATCAGAGAAATGCAAATAAAAACCACAATGAGATAGCACCTCATCCCGGTTAGAATGAGTATCTTCAACAAGACAAATAGTACCAAGTGTTGGAGAGGCTGTGGAGAAAAAGGAACCTTCATACACTGTTGGTGGGAATGCAAATTGGTGCAGCTGCTATAGAAGGCAGTGTGTAGGTTCCTCAAAAATTTAAGAATAGAATTACCATATAACCCAGCAATTCCTCTGTTGGGTATCTGCCAAAAAAATCTGAAAACATTTGTCAGTGAAGATGTATGTGCTCCAATGTTCTGTGCAAGTTTATTCATGGTGACCAAGACATGGAAACAACCAAAGTGTCAACCGTGGCCTCTTAGCTTTGAAGAAGTCATCTGCCATACTGCGAGAAGGTCTGTGAGTGGACTTCATGCCAAAGAATTGTGGTCACCTCTGGAAGCTGAGAGAGGCCCCTGGGTGACAGCCAGTAAAAAAGCAGGAACCTCAGTCCTACAACAATCAGGAATTTAATACTGCCAACAACCATGTGAGCTTGGAAGACGACTCTTGGGTCCAGAATGGAATGGAACCAAGCTGACACTTAGATTTCAGCCTGGTGACACCCTGAGCACAGGACTCAGCTAGGCTGCACTCAGACTCCCGTCCTATGGAAACTGCAGAATGATCAATGTATGTTTTAGACAGCTAATTTTGTGGTAATTATTATGCAGCATTAGAAAGCTAATACAGCTGAGATGTGAACAGTGGTAATTAGAAGAGGAAAGAATGTTCCAGGATTGTAGTAGAGTAGCTAAAATCACAGTCTTTCTAGTCAAGATTAACTTGGCATTTGGTTTAGGCAGGTGACTCTGAGCAGGTTACTTCACCTCTCATTTTTCTTAATCTGTAAAATGAACATTACCATTATCATCATCTTCACTGTCTTCCTCTTCTCCACCATTATCATTATGACCACCACTCATAATCTTAATTTTCATCCTCATCCTCATCGTTCTTCCCTCATAGGTGTATTGTGAGGATTAAGTGAACTAAGCTATTATATGATTTTCAAATGGTGGATGGTATGGACAGAGCCAGGATTCTAACTTATTCTGTCTGACTCTAGATTCCAGAATGCTCTTCTCAACTATAATTTATATCGCTCTTCTCTATTTTTAGAAAGGCAATCTGACAGATCTGAGTTTAAAATCCAGCTTTACTCCAAGCAAGAAATAAGTTTTAAGGCTCAGTTTCCTCATATATAAGGTATGAAATAATAGTATCCACCTAAAAGGGCTGTGAGGATTAAAGGAGGTTATGTATATTAAGTGTGCAGCAAAGCACATACTGAATAATTTTTTAAATTAAGAAATATTCTTATTTGTTATTATTTGTAGACTTTATTCATTGTTTATATGACACAAATAGTTATATCTACACACGTATAAAAAGCTTGTCTACATAATAAATAGACTATGGAGAAAATTATAGTCTCTAAAGATCACTGAAACTAAGACATATTTTAATTGGTCTAAAATGCTTAGGTGAGGTAAATAGTGAAAATTAGTTATGCTAGATGTTCTGAGATTCTGCTTCCAATCATTGTTTCTTAATTAAAAAAAACAACAAAACAAAACAAAAAAAAACTTCACTGTAGTTATTTCTTTTGTATGTGGATGTAGCCGAGTCACCCAATTTATGTCCCTCAGGTCTTTTTTCCATGATTGTATAATTATTTGTTCTTTGATTTTCAAGGCCAAAATCATTGCTTTATATTGCTATAGTTCCTCTTTCTCGGAAGAGCTTGCCTTGTTCTGTGAATAAGTCCTGGTGATGTTTGGTTGGCTGAAAGCAAGCTTTTGCACATAATGTGGCTTTTTATTATTATAATTTTCTAAACTTGGCTATCACCACTGTGCTAATCCACAATAAGCTGAAAACTGAAAATGCTTGGACTTATGATACATTTTATTCTCTCATTGTGCTAATGCTCTCCTTCCCATGACTGCTATGCTTGTTTTATTGGCATTTCTTCTTTTTTCTTTCTGTCTCATTGGTATAGACTGTGCTTATTGTTGTCTTACAAATTATCCTTCTATTTGGCATTTGCTGTTGATAATTGCCTACTAAGTTTCTCCCTATTCGAGTAATGAGTGGCAATTTTGCAGATATTATGGTTTCTTATCATTATTACACTGCATCTATTTCTCTCTTAAACTCTATTTGACTTACATGTATATAATGCCCTCTTTACATGAATGAAGCAGACACCATTTGTATTCGCAATTATTCCATCTTTTCAAGAGCAAGGCAAAAAAGTATATTCAGTGTATTCTGTATAGCTATTTAGATTAGGGAACTAAATTACAGTTACTCAAATTTTCAATGAAGTTTGAAAACTGTGCAATTGTACAAACAAAACATATCAGAGCCTCTTTATCATTTCTGTCAGGGCAGGGGGGCTAAAGCCTGTATTTGCTTTAGGAGAACCGTTTGAGATTCCCAAGTGCCTTTGTGAGCTGACAGTTTCATTGGGACCCCTTCATTGGTCAGCCACTGGCACACTTCAAACTTTCAACAACTGAGCCCAGTGACTGACTGATACTATATCCTTTTCTAGTATAGTTTAGGTATTGAGCGCCAGGAGACAAAAAGCAATAGAGGGCAGTGTTCTGCTATAGGAAGACTACATAAAACATAGTAAAGTTAAAAAAAAAAGTGTAATCTGCTAGATGACTGGATAAAGAAGATGTGGTATATATACATAATGGAATACTATTCTGCCATAAGAAAACATGAAATAGTACCAATTGTTGCCACACAGATGGATCTTGAGATTATTTTGCTGAGCGAAATAATCAGACAGGAAAAAGTTGAGAATCATATGATTTCACTGATATGTGGTATATAAAACTGAAAACAACAAAAGAACAAGACAAAAAAATGAAGAAACAAAAACTCATAAACACAGACAATAGTTTAGTGGTTACCAGAAGGTAGGAAGAGAGAGGTGTGGTAGATGAGGGTAAAGAGGATTCACTATGAGGTGATGGAAACAAAACTGATTCTGGGTGGTGAATTCATGATGTGATATATAGATGATGTATTACAGAATTGTACACCTGAAATCTATGTAACTTTACTAACAATTGTCACCCCAATAATCTTTAATTAAAAATAAAAAGACCTTAAACCATAAAACTCCTAGAAGAAAATATAGGAAGTTGTCTCAGACAGTATCCTTAGTAATATTTTTACTTACATATATCCTCAGGGAAACAAAAACAAACAAATGGGACAACCAGAAACTGAAAAGTTTTTGAACAGCAAAGGAACCCATCAACAAAAATAAGAGGTATCATTGTTAGTGGGAGAATAATTTTTTTGCCAATGATATACCTGATAAGGGTTAATATCTAAATTAAAAAAAAATTATAACTCAACACTAACAAAATAAACGATTCAATTTTTAAATGGCAGAGGACCTATATAGATATTTCTCCAAAGACGACATACACATGGCCAATAGACGTTGAAAAAAATATCCATATCACTAATCCTCAGAGAAATTCGAATATAAAAAACAGAAGGAAATACCACCCCACTCTTTTCAGGATGGCTATCATCAATAAATTAACACACAACAAGTGTTTTCAAAGGTGTGGAGAAAAGGGAACCCTTGTGCACTGTTAGTGGGATTGCAAATTGGTGTAGTCACTATGGAAAACAATATGAAGGTACCTAAAAAAAATTACAATAGAACTGTCTTATGACCCAGGATTTCTACTCCTGTGTATTTATCCAAAGAAATCCAAAACATTTATTCAAAAAATATATGAACCACTATATTTACTGTACTGCTATTCACAGTAGTCAAGATATAGAAAAAACCAAAACTGCCCTTCAATACATGACAGGAAAATGAAATTGTAATACAATTATATGTTAATTAATGCCCCATAAAGAGAATGAAATCTTACCATTTGCAACAACATGGCCCTAGAGGATATGTTGGTAAGTGAAATAAGTCAGACTGAGAAAGCCACATACCATATAATATCATTTATATGTGGAATCTAAAGAACAGAATAAACAAACAAGCAAATAAGAAATGGACTAAAAGACACAGAGAACAAACCGAAGATTTCTAAAGGGGAGGATGTTGAGGGATAGGTGAGACAGGTGAAGGGATTAGGAAATACAAATTGGTAGTTACAAAATACTCACAGGGGTAGGGGTCATCAAAATGGCAGCGTGATATTATCAATAAATCAACAAACAACAAATGCTGGCGCGGATGTGGAGAAAAGGGAACGCTAGTGCACTGTTGGTGGGACTGCAGATTAGTGCAGCCACTATGGAAAACAGTATGGAGGTATCTCAGGAATCTGAAAATGGAACTACCCTATGATCCAGTAATTCCACTCCTAGGCATCTACCCGGAGAAATCCAAAACTCCAATTCAAAAATCTGTATGCACTCCTATGTTTATTGCAGCACTTTACACAATAGCCAAGATATGGAAACAACCGAAATGCCCATCGGTCGATGACTGGATTAAGAAGCTGTGGTACATTTATACAATGGAGTATTACGCAGCCATAAAGAAGAAAGAAATCTTATCATTTGCAGCAACATGGATGGATCTAGAGAACATTATGTTAAGTGAAATAAGTCAGAAAGAGAAAGACAAGTACCATATGATCTCACTTATATATGGAATCTAAAGAAAAGACTATGTGAATGAACTAATCAGAGACAGTTTTGGGGACGCAGAGAAAAAACCGAGAGTGGTTAGATGGGTGTGTGGGAGGGGGTTGGGGATAAGGGGAAAGGTGAAGGGATTTGGAAGCAGCTGGTAACCACAAGATGGCCTCAGGGTTTTTTTGAAAATTAATTTGGGGAAGGTAATCTATAATGTTGTAAAGATTTTGTTGGGTATCGGATGGACATGCGTCCTATTTGGGAGACCACCTCAGGGATACTGTGGATACCTGATCATGGCATTGTACACCAGAAGCTAAACATTAATGAATGCCAACTATAATTTGATATATATAATGTGATGGTTCAGTGTGAGGTCGGAGGGATAGTGGATAGGGGGAGGGGGGTTCACAGTATGAGGGATATAAATGATGAACGTCTAAGTATTACCTTGTCTTGTACACCTGAAACTAATAAATAAATAATTTAAAAAAATGGCAGCGTGAGGTGAGCCTCTGAAAAGGTCCCCTGGAATTTACAACTAATCGAACAACAATAACTCCACAAAGGACTCCTTGCACAGCGGACAGGCAAGAGAAAGAGGCCCACTACTGAATTCACCTAAAGGTGGGAGAATCGCACGAGCGAGGGAGGAGGGAAGGGAGAAGCATGGAGACAGAGCAGAGCGAGTGCAGGACGCAGACCTAGCTCAGTGCTCCCAGCTCTCTGCATCCCGGAACTACCGCAGCTGCGAGACAAGGAAGAACTCGGACTGCTAGGGCTCCATTTATGGACCACAGGGCTGAGGGGGCACCGTATAACACGGCTGAACCCAACAATTATGGCAGTGACCTCGGAGAAAAGACTGAGGGAAGAAGGCTGAAAATGGTGGTGTAAGCACTCACTGCCGAGCAGAGAACGAAAGCCTTAGGCACTGAGAATAGCTACCCTACCCTCCCAGAGCTCGCCCCGCCGCCCACCTCGTGGTTCTAGAAACGGACAGCAGCAGTGTCAGATCAAAGGAACAGAATAATTGCTGTTCTGAGAATTGAGGACCACAGACACAAATTCGCAGCCCAACTACTTCCACCAAAGGCAAGGGAGCTGTGGAAGTGGAACCGGCTATGGTGGTGGTTGCTGCCATTGCTGTGGGCCACTTCTCACACTCACCCTGCCCCTGCCCCTCCTATCTGGGTGGATCCCTGCAGGAGTAAACAGAACTGCTGAAACATACGGGCTCTGAATCTGGTGCAGAAAGAGCTTTGGAACTTGAAAAGCTCTCAGCATCCCCACAGGGACGAGGCAACCTATGACCCAGGCGAAGTATTAACAGAGGAGAAGCCCGTATCACAGGGAATCCCCCCACCCAATTGTTTGAAAAGCTGGAATGGTGCAGAGAAAACGTAGCACTACTGTGTGAGAGGAAAAAAAAAGGCTGCAGTCGGAGAGAAAATAAAACATTCTACCAAAATGTACCAGAAAACAAAAGAAAGACCTCTTCCTATCAACCTGTTGCAGAAGCCACTACTGTAGATGGCTAGGAAGATAATAATAAATTAGTAATTGCCAAGAATAACCAAGGCAACAAGACAGCTCAGAAAGAAAGTGAAAAGTCTCCAGGAAACAAACTTAAATATATGGAAATGTGTGACTTAAATGACAGAGAATTCAAGATTGCAGTTCTGAAAAAACTCAACAAGATACAAGTAAACACAGAAAGGCAATTTAATGAACTCAGAAATGCAATCAAAGAACAACATGAACATTTTAAGAAAAGATATTGAAATTAGAAAAAAAGAAACAAATGGAATTTCTGGAGATTAAGAATTCAATAGAAGAAATTAAGAATGAAATAACTGAAATGAGAACGGGGAAGTTATCACGGACACCACAGAAATACAAAGGATCATTCAAGAATACTATGAAGGACTATATGCCACCAAATTCAATAACCTAGAAGAAATGGACAAGTTCTAAGAAACATATAGCCTTCCAAGGCTGAACCATGAAGAAGTGGAAAATCTAAACAGACCGATCACCAGTAAAGAAATTGAATCAGTCATCCAAAACCTTCTGAAAAGCAAAAGTCCGGGACCAGATGGCTTCACTAGTGAATTCTACCAAACCTTCAAACAGGATCTAATACCAATCCTGCTCAAACTCTTCCAAAAAATTGAAGAAAAGTCAGTACTCCCTAACTTATTTTATGAGGTCAACATTACCCTGATACCAAAACCTGGTAAGGACAACACAAAAAAAGAAAACTACAGACCTATATCTCTGATGAATACTGATGCAAAAATCCTAAACAAAATTTTAGCAAATTGAATACAACAATGCATTAAGAAGATTATTCATCACGACCAAGTGGGGTTCATCCCTGGGCCACAAGGATGGTTCAACATCCGCAAATCCATCAATGTGATACAGCACATAAACAAAATAAAGGACAAAAATCATATGATTATATCAATTGATGCAGAAAAAGCATTTGACAAGATACAACATCCATTTATGATTAAAACACTTAATAAAATAGGTATAGAAGGAAAATACCTTAACATAATAAACGCCATCTATGAGAAGCCCTCAGCTAATCTCATAATTAATGGTGAAAAACTGAAGCCCTTTGCTCTACGTTCAGGAACACGACAGGGCTGTCCCCTATAACCTCTGCTTTTCAACATAGTGTTGGAAGTCCTTGCCAGAGCCATCAGGCAAGAGAAAGAAATAAAAGGCGTCCAAATTGGGAATGAAGAAGTTAAAATATCACTCTTTGCAGATGACATTATGCTATATATAGAAAACCCTAAAGACTCCACCAAAAAGCTCATAGAAACAATCAATGAATACAGTAAAGTTGCTGGCTACAAAATCAACGTATAAAAGTCCTATATACTAACTATACAGTATTCCTATATACTAACAATGAAATCTCACAAAAAGAAATACAAAAAACAATTCCCTTTGCAATTGCAGCAAAAAGAATAAAATACCTAGGAATAAATTTAATCAAGGATGTGAAGGATTTATATGCTAAAAACTATAAGACATTTTGGAAAGAGATTGAAGATGACACAAAGAAATGGAAAGACATTCCGTGCTCATGGCTTGGAAGAATCAACATAGTTAAAATGGCCATAATACCCAAAGAAATATACAGATTTAATGCAATCCCCATCAAAATCCCAATGCCATTTTTTAAAGAAATAGAACAAAAAAATCATCAGATTTGTTTGGAACCACAAAAGACCACGAATAACCAAAGCAATCTTAAGAAAAAAGAACAGTGCTGGAGGTATCACACTGCCTGACTTTAGCTTGTACTACAGGGCTACAATAATCAAAACAGCATGGTATTGGCGGAAAAACAGACACATAGACCAAAGGAATAGAATTGAAAACCCAGAAATAAAACCACATAAATATGGACAGGTAATTTTTGACAAAGAAGCAAAAAACATACAATGGAGAAAAGACAGCCTCTTCAATAAATGGTGCTGGGTGAATTGGATAGCCATGTGCAAAAGAATGAAACTGGACTGTTATCTGTCACCATGTACCAAAATTAATTCAAAATGGATCAAAGACTTAAGCATAAGACCTGACACAATAAACTGCATAGAAGAAAACATAGGTACTAAAATTATGGACCTTGGGTTCAAAGAGCATTTTATGAATTTGACTCCAAAGGCAATGGAAGTAAAAGCTAAAATAAACGAATGGGACTATATGAAACTTAAAACTTTCTGCACAGCAAAAGAAACCATCGACAAAATAAAGAGGCAACCGACTGAATGGGAGAAGATTTTTGCAAACAGTTCCTCCGATAAGGGTCTAATATCCAAAATATACAAGGAACTCATGAAACTCAACAACAAAAAAAACAAACAACCCAATTGAAAAATGGGCAGAGGACCTGAAGAGACATTTCTCCAAAGAGGACTTACAAATGGCAAATAGACATATGAAAAAATGCTCAACATCAGTAATCATCAGAGAAATGGAAATAAAAATCACAATGAGATATCACCGCACCCCAGTCAGAATGGCTATCATCAACAAGACAAATAGCAACAAGTGTTGGAGAGGCTGTGGAGAAAAAGGAACTCTCATACACTGTTGGTGGGAATGCAGACTGGTGCAGCCTCTATGGAAGGCAGTGTGGAGTTTTCTCAAGAAATTACGAATAGAATTACCATATGACCCAGCAATCGCTCTCCTGGGTATCTACCCAAAAAATCTGAAAGCATTCCTCTATAGAGACACGTGTACTCCAATGTTCATTGCAGCTTTGTTTACGGTGGCCAAGACATGGAAACAACCAAAATGTCCTTCAATAGATGAATGGATAAAGAATTTGTGGTATATATACAAAATGGAATACTATTCAGCATTAAGGAAAGATGATATAGGGACATTTGTGACAACATGGATGGATCTTGAGAATATAATGCTAAGCGAAATAAGTCAGACAGAAAAAGTAGAGAACCCTATGATTTCACTGATATGTGGTATATAAACCAAAAACAAGACAAACAAA
The DNA here is from genome assembly GCF_964194185.1 of Rhinolophus hipposideros. Taxonomy (NCBI): domain Eukaryota; kingdom Metazoa; phylum Chordata; class Mammalia; order Chiroptera; family Rhinolophidae; genus Rhinolophus; species Rhinolophus hipposideros. Next base: position 28,123,003 of record NC_138046.1, read on the forward strand.
TGAGAGACAAGAACTCATAGACACAGACAATAGTTTAGTGGTTACCAGAGGTTAAGGGGGGTGGGGGGAGGGAGATGAGGGTAAGGGGGATCAAATATATGGTGATGGAAGGAGAACTGACTCTGGGTGGTGAACACACAATGTGATTTATAGTTGATGTAATACGGCATTGTACACCTGAAATTATGTAATTTCATTAACAATTGTCACCCCAATAAATAAATTTAAAAAAAAAAAGAATGAAATAACCAGCTTAGTTAGTAGAGTTGACCAGATGGAGGAAAGAATCTGTGACATGAAAGATAGAAATCAGGAAATTACACAGATGGCAGAAGAAAAAGTCTTCAGACTTAAAAGAAATGAAAGAACACTACAAGAACTTTCTGACTCTTTCAGAAAGAGCAATATAAGAATAATGGGCATATCAGAAGGAGAAGAAAGAGAAAAGGGAACAGAGAATATATTCAAACAAATTGTTGATGAGAACTTCGCAAACTTGTGGACAGAACTGAATCCTCGAATGCAAGAAGCAAATAGAACACCTAATTACCTCAATCCCAACATGCCTTCTCCAAGGCACATTGTATTGAAGCTGTCTAAAATCAATGACAAAGAAAGAATACTCAAGGCAGCCAGCGAAAAGAAGATGGGAACCTACAAAGGAAAGCACATTAGATTATCATTAGATTTTTCAGCAATAACTCTACAAGCCAGGAGAGTGTGGAACCAAATATAGAAACTATTGAAAGAGAGAAATCATGAGCCAAGATCATATATCCAGCAAAGATCTCCTTTAGATATGAAGGTGGAATAAAGACCTTTGCAGACATACAGAAGGTGAGGGAATCTTGTAGTACATGACCTGCACTACAAGAAATACTAAAAAAGGCTATTTGACCACCGGAAACAGGGACAATTTGTGGCATCATAAAAAGGGTGAGAGTAAAGGCTTGAACCGGAATAGGGAATGGTGAAAATGAGTGTGCTGAAGAAAATGGAATATTCTAAACATCAAAATTACTTTTACATAAACTTAAGGGTAACCACACAAAAAAATCCAGAACTGAAATATCTACTGTAATAAAAGAAGAAACACAGGTAAATATCATAGAATACCACCAAACAGAAATAATAAACAACAAAAAGGCAAAGACAATGGAGACACAGCCTTACGAGAAAACTAAAGATATAATGACAGGAAATCCTCATGTATCAATAATCACTCAAAATGTGAACGGACGGAACTCACCAATAGAAAGGCACAGAGTAGCAGATTGGATAAAAAAACAACTAAACCCAACCATATGCTGTCTCCAAAAGACACATGTCTAATTCAAAGACAAACGTAGACTCAAAGTGAAAGGGTGGAAATTGACACTCCAATGAAATGGTACACAGAGAAAATCAGGTGTAGCCATAACAATATCAGATGAAACAGACTTCAGGGTGAAAAAGATAGCAAGAGACAAAGATGGACATTTCATAATGGTAAAGGGGACTATACAACAAGAAGACATAACAGTCATCAGTATTTATGCCCCCAATCAGGGAGCACCCAAATATACCAAGCAACTATTAACAGAACTAAAGGGAATAATTGACCAAAACACAATTGTACTAGGGGACTTAAATACATCATTGACAGCTATGGATAGATCATCCAAACAGAAAATAAATAATGAGCTAGCAGCCCTAAATGACACATTAGATGAAATGGACATAATTGACATATGTAGAGCACTTCATCCTAAAACATCAGACTATACATTCTTTTTGAGTATACATGGAACATTCTCAAGGATAGACCATGTATTGGACATAAAATTAGCCTCAGCATATTTAAGAAGATTGAAATGATACCAAGTATATTCTCTGATCACAAGGCTTTGAAATTGTATATCAACTGCAAAAAGAAAGCAGGAAAAAACACAAATACATGGAGATTCAACAACATACTTTTAAAAACGACTGGGTCAAAGAAAATTGAGAGAGATCGAAAGATACATAGAAACAAATGACAATGAAAATGCATCCTACCAAAATTTTTGGGATGCAGCAAAAGAAGTTTTAAGAGGGAAATTTATATCATTACAGGCCTATCTCAACAAACAACAAAAATCCCAAATAAATAACCTCATGTTACAACTTAAAGAACTAGAAAAAGAAGAACAAGTGAAACCGAAATTTAGCAGAAGAAAGAAAATAACAAAAATCAGAGCAGAACTAAATGAAATAGAGAACAAAAAGACAACAGAAAACATTAATGTGACAAAGAGCTGGTTCTTTGAAAAGATTAACAAAATCGACAAACCCTTGGCTAGACTCACTAAGATAAAAAGAGAGAAGACACTAATTAACAAAATCAGAAATTAAAAAGTGTAAGTTATCATGGACACCACAGAAATACAAAGGTCATGCAAGAATAATGTGAAGGACTATATGTCACCAAATTCATTAACCTAGAAGAAATGGACAAGTTCTTAGAAACATATAGCCTTCCAAGGCTGAACCATGAAGAACTGGAAAATCTAAACAAGCCAATCGCCAGGAATGAAATTGAATCAGTCATCCAAAACCTTCCCAAAAGCAAAAGTCTGGGACCAGATGGGTTCACTAGTGAACTCTACCAAACATTAAAAGAGGATCTAATACCAATCCTGCTCAAACTCTTCCAAAAAATTGAAGAAGAGGCAGTACTCCCTAATTCATTTTATGAGGCCAACATTACCCTGATACCAAGACATTGTAAAGACAACACAAAAAAAGAAAACTACAGACCTATATCTCTGATGAATACAGATGCTAAAATCCTAAACAAAATTCTAGCAAATCGAATACAACAATGCATTAAAAAGATTATTCATCACGACCAAGTGGGGTTCATCCCCGGGGCACAAGGATGGTTCAACATTCGCAAATCCATCAATGTGATACATCACATAAACAAAATAAAGAACAAAAATCATATGATTATATCAATTGATTCAGAAAATGCATTTGACAAGATACAACATCCATTTATGATTAAAACACTTAATAAAATAGGTATAGAAGGAAAATACTGTAACATAATAAAGGCCATATATGACAGGCCCTCAGCTAATCTCATAATTAATGGTGAAAAACTGAAGCCCTTTGCTCTATGTTCAGGAACAGAACAGGGCTGTCCCTTATTACTTCTGCATTTTATCATTCTGTTGGAAGTCCTAGCCAGAGCAATCAGGCAAGAGAAAGAAATAAAAGGCATCCAAATGGGGAATGAAGAAGTTAAATTATCACTCTTTGCAGATGACATGATGCTATATATAGAAACCCCTAAAGACTCCACCAAAGAGCTGTTAGCAACAACCAACAAATACAGTAAAGTTGCTGGTTACAAAATCAACGTACAAAGTCCATTGCATTTTTATATACTAACAATGAAATCTCAGAAAAAGAAACACAAAAAACAATTCCCTTTGCAATTGCAGCAAAAAGAATAAAATACCTAGGAATGAAGTTAAGCAAGGATGTGAAGGACCCATATGTTGAAAAATATAAGACATTTATGAAAGAAATTGAAGAAGCACAAACAATGGAAAGACATTCCGTGCTCATGGATTGGAAGAATCAACATAGTTAAAATGACCATATTACTCAAAGCAATATACAGATTTAATGCAATTCCATTGAAAATCCCAAAGCATTTTTTAAAGAAATAGAACAAAATATCATCAGATTTGTTTGGAACCACACAAGACCCTGAATAGCCAAAGCAATCTGAAGAAAAAAGAACAATACTGGAGGTATTGCACTCCCTGACTTTAGCTTGTAGTACGGGGCTACAATAATCAAAACAACATGGTATTGGCAGAAAAACAGACACATAGACCAATGGAATAGAATTGAGAACCCAGAAATAATACCACATAAATATGGACTCATACTTTTTGACAAAGAAGCTAAAAACATACATTGGAGGAAAGACATCCTCTTCAATAAATGGTGCAGGGAGAATTGGATAGCCACGTGCAAAAGAATGAAACTGGACTGTTATCTGTCACCATGTACCAAAATTAACTCAAAATGGATCAAAGACTTAAGCATAAGACCTGACACAATAAACTGCATAGAAGAAAACATAGGTACTAAACTTATGGACCTTGGGTTCAAAGAGCATTTTATGAATTTGACTCCAAAGGCAATGGAAGTAAAAGCTAAAAAAACGAATGGGACTATATGAAACTTAAAAGCTTCTGCACAGCCAAAGAAACCATTGACAAAATAAAGAGGCAACCAACTTAATGGGAGAAGATTTTTGGAAACAGTGCCTCTGATAAGGACCTAATATCCAAAATATACAAAGAACTCATGAAGCTCAACAACAAAAAAACAAACAACCCAATTGAAAAATGGGGAGAAGACCTGAAGAGACATTTCTCCATATCAGACATACAAAAGCCAAATAGAAATATGAAATAATGCTCAACGTCACTAAAAACCACAATGTGATATCACCTCACCCCAGTCACAGTGGCTATCATCAACAAGACAAATAGTAATAAGTGTTGGAGAGGCTGTGGAGAAAAGGAACCCTCTTCCACTGTTGGTGGGAATGCAGACTGGTGCAGCCATTATGGAAGGCAGTGTGGAGGTTCCTCAAAAAATTACGAATAGAATTATCATATGACCCAGCAATCCCTCTCCTGGGTATTTACCCCTAAAAATTGAAAACATTTATCCATAAAGACACGTGTGCTCAAATGTTTATTGCAGCTTTGTTTACAGTGGTCAAGACATGGAAACAACCAAAATGTCCTTTGGTAGATGAATGGATAAAGAAGTTGTGGTCTATATACACAATTGAATACTATTCGGCGGTAAGAAAAGATGATATAAGAACATTTGTGACAACATGGATGGATCTTGAGAGTATAATGCTAAGTGAAATAAGTCAGACAGAAAAAGCAGACAACCCTATGATTTCACTGACATGTGGTATATGAACCAAAAAGAACAAAAGAACAAGACAAACAAATGAGAAACAAGAACTCATAGACACAGACAATAGTTTAGTGGTTACCAGAGGGTAAGTGGGGTGGGCGGTGGGAGATGAGGGTAAGGGGGGTCAAATATATGGTGATGGAAGGAGAACTGACTCTGAGTGGTGAACACACAATGGGATTTATAGATGATGTAATAGAGAATTGTACACCTGAAATCTAATTTCACTAACAATTGTCACCCCAATAAATTAAAAAGAAAATAAATACTCACAGGGATATAAATTGCAGTATGGTGAATATAGTTAATAATGTAAAACTGTGTAAGGTGTCAAGTGGATGCTGGACTTGACAGGGAGAACATGTTGTAAGTTGTATTGATGCCTGGCCACTGTTCTGTACATTTGAAAGTAATGTAAAATAATATTGAGTGTCAAAAAAAAATATATATATATATATATATATTTATATCCCATGAAATAGCTATTTACTATGTCAGATGAGTGGTAGACTTGCTGCTGGGGTTATCCCTGTGTGAGGGATGCAAATGTCTAACCATTATGTTTTGCGTACACCTGAAACTAGTACCAAAAAAGTTAGGAATGAACAATTGTTTTTTGTTTTTTTTTCTGTATCTCTGAGTCTATTTCTGTTTTGTTTGCTCATTTATTCTGTTCTTTAGATTCCACATATAAGTGAGATTATATGGTATTTGTCTTTCTCAGTCTGATTTATTTCACTTGTCATAATATTCTCAAGGGCCATCCATGTTGTTGCAAATAGTAAGATTTTTCCTTTTTATGCCTGAGTACTACTCCATTGTTAAAGTACCACAGTTTCTTTATCCAACAGTCTATAGATGGGCATTTCAGTTGCTTCCATATCTTGCTATTTTGAATAGTGCTGCAATAAACATAGTGGTGCATATCTCTTTTCAAATTAGTGTTTTAGATTTCTCCAGATAGATACCCAGGAGTGGCATTGCTGGTTCATAAGGTAGTTCTATTTTCCATTTTTGAGGTACTTCCATATTGTTTTCCATAGTGGCTGCACCAATCTGCTGGTTGCTAGATGGAGGGGGTGGGGGATAAGTTGAAGGGATTAGAAAGTGCAAATTAGTATACACAATATAGTCATGGGGATATGAAACACAGTATGGGGAACATAATCAAGAATGTTGTAAAGATCATGTAACGTGCCTGATGGGTACTGCCCTTATACAGGGGATCACTTCATAGACTGTGTAGATGAATGACCAATGCACTGCATAACTGAAGCTGAAGTAGAATAATATTGCACGTCAACTATGATTATATATATATGTATATATATATATATATATATATATATATATATATATATATATATAGAGAGAGAGAGAGAGAGAGAGAGAGAGAGAGAGAGAGAGAATAGGATAAGGAAGATAGTCAATGCTATTGTAACAGTTATATAATATGTCAGATGGGTAATACCTTGGGGGTGGTGCTTATCACTTTGTGAGGGTTGTAAATGTCTAACTATTATGTTGCTTTGTACACCTGAAACTCAAAAAAATAGGGAGTTCACATACAATGGATATTTTTTATTAGCAAAGCAGGAGTCAAAAACCATTAGCTAACAATGAGAGGATCCAGAATACTTTTGGCATTTTGAGAACGAGTTGAGGAAAAAGATTTTAGGAGAGGAAATAGAAATAACTGAATATGAAATTATAGTATTTTAATAAATGATATCCTTTATAATATTATTTCAGGAGACAATGAGAAAAATGTTTCTAGGTCCAATACATTGGGAAAATAGTCATACTAGAACTTTCACATTATATATGAGACTACTAAAGACTCAGAATTTCTGTACATAAATTACCTACCTTTATTTTGCATTTCCAACTTATTTATCCATAGTCATTTCTTCTCATAGCAACTATTAATATCTCCTATCATTAGTGTTGCAAGGAACACACTTTGGGAAATGCTGATGTAGATAGTTGACTTGAGTTAAATCAAAGAACTGGTGAAGTACATTGAGAACACGCATGCATAAAATACATATATATTGGGGGTGTTTAGTGCTGTGCCGTGTCTTTAGCCAACAATACTTTGTAGCCTGGAATCTGGACCACACAAAATGGAGAGTTGTGTTTTTCAAGCTTGGGTTTTAGCAAGGAAACCATAGCCAAAGGCAAATATGATAAAATAATTGAAAATTAGTGGAAGTGTTTTTGATGAGGGTGTGCAGGCTGGGGAAGAAGACGGACAAAACAACTGGTAGAGGTGGGAAAAATTGAGCGCTTGACTGTCTTAATGACATAAAAAAACATTTCTAGTGGGAAACAGGGAAAGGAAGAGGGGAGATTGTTTAACAAATAGGGTGTGATAAACTATTAAATGCTGCGGAGAGAATGAGTTGGATGAAACTGTAGAAATGGTTGATGCATTTGGCAATTAAGAGATCATTAGTTACATATTTGAAGAACATACACATAATGATGTTTAGCGTTTACCTGTAAGGGTTTTGTCATGTCTGTGTCTAAATGGGTGGTGTCCTGGTGGTAAGGTGTCTATGACTCTGGGAGCTGAAAGAAGATGCGTGGAGCTGAAGGCAGAACAGGGATACTTTATTTACAGGCTTCCTGGGAGGCAGCCAGAGTTTCTCCCTGCTGCACACAGCTGGACATTATCAGGTTACAACCTGCAGCTCCATACAATACAGCCTGCGGTCTCTGCCGTGTATCTGCTGCAGCCATCCCATAAAAAGGCTGGACCCCTTTATATCATACAGAGGCAAAAGTGGCACACATCCAAGGTGCTTACATAAGTGTATACACAAACAACATCTTCAGGATGGACAGAACTTGCGTTACATTCTATCTTATCAGATTGGCCGGTAGCTGGGTCAGGGCCAGCAGATGGCTGGGGAGGGAGTCTGACCAATTCTATTTTCCCTACACGTTTCTTTTTTAAATTATTTTTTATGTCTCACTTATGGTTGATATAAAATATTGTATTAGTCTCAGGTGTACAATAGTGTAATTAGACATATAACTTATGAAGCAATCACCCCAATAAGTCTACTACCCATCTGACACCATACATAGTTATTACAATATTACTGACTATATTCCTTATGTTGTACTTTATATCAATTTCAGTATAGTACTAAAAGTTAAGGGAGTGTGTGATGAAGAGGTGTACAAAATGAAATTTACCCATTTTTGTCAGTAAAAGGAATGAGAAATGGGGAATTACTTGAGATGAATGAAGTGTCGAAATACAGCTTTTAAAAATATTATTTTGTTTTTAAATGTGAAGAACAGGTGCAATGGGGCCTTGCAAAGAGTAGCACATTAGCTGGGAGGGCTGGGGTAGGCAGCAAGTAAGAAAATAAAATGATGAGGAACATTGAAGGCTCAGCTGAAGAAATTTAACATGGATTTGTCTTAAGGTGTTTATTTGATTTATGTTACCTGGCAGCAGTAGGGTTAGGGGATCAGGTGGCTAGGGAAGAGAGTGAAATCAGGAGGGCTCTTGCACATTGGAAAATTGGAGAGAAGTTGAGAGTAGTGTTCATAATGAAGTTAAAGACTGATTTAGTGGGAGTAATGAGCTGGGGCTGGTTCTTAGTAGGGGCTGGTTCTTAGTTTGAGCTCCAAATGAGGCTAAGTTTCAAAGTTTGGTCAAAAGAGAGTAAAGCTTGAAAAGAGTGGAAGGAGATGCTTTCAAAGTATAATGGATTAAGGAATTGCTACGCCATGGTGTCATATAGATTCTGTGTATAAAAATTGATGTCATCCTGGACAGGAGCCTGTGTGGAAGACATTATTAGAAACAATATGGGAGAGGCCTGGGGTGGTTTATGCCACTGTGGAGGATGAGAAGTTGAAGTTTTACTTGTATTACAGTGTGAGTATCAAAGGAGGAGTGGTAGCTGAAGAAAGGTGATAGGATAATTGTAATGCAGGGTCTCAGCTCCTGCTCCTCACACAAGAATGCAGGACTTGATGAGGCCAAAAAGGAACGGCAATAGAGCCATAGATAGGGAAGTCATACCACTATATCCTCGACGGTGGCTGGTCAAGACACAAAAGCAAACATCTGCCAGTACCCCAATGAGGGTACCCCAGTCTCGCTGGCGGCCTGGGTGAGACACAGGAAGTAAATTAACACGATATGCAATGTAATCTGCTTCTAACTGCACTTGCTAGCTGCAATCCACCATCCGATTCTCTGCCAATCAACCAACACCCTAGCGTAGCCACAGCAGTTATATTAGTGGCTAACTGATAACTGGTAACAGCTGATGGCCACTCAGCTACAGCAGATGGCCATCTGATTACAGCTGATGGCCATCTAATAACTGAGCCAGCACCTTTCCACGTGAGGTCCGGAGCATGGAGACTGCTCTCTGGGACTCTGTCCCCACAATAATAGAAGGCAAGCACCTGAGATGAGTGAGGTGAAGGAAGAACTGCTCTCTTGACCCTGAATTAAAAAGGTAGAGGAGAATCCTCTTGGAATGGTCACGAGGGATGCAGAGATCTCAGGGGGAAGCCAGCAGATAAATTATAGGGCAAGAGGGAATCCTGTGGATAAAAGGTAGAAGATATAATAAATGCTATTGACAGTAGAACAAGGCTTGAGAGGGCATAGTGAAAGAGACCAGAAGGGATTCAGAAAGCATAGGAATATGACAATAAAGGGGATTAATTGAGGTGGAGAGAGTTGGAAATAAAGTAAGCAAGCAAAACTAAGTGATAATTTTATACTGTGAGCAATAGTTATGGTGAAAAATGGGGATGAAGGACACAAGGCCCAACACTTCAAACTGGAACCTAATTTAGGGGTAGCAAATTGCCTCCCCATGAGGAAGGGAACAAGCATGATTGACTTCCCATGAAAGCTAGCTAGACTTTCCATGAAATCTCAGTGAGACTGAAGGCTGTACTGCAGTTTAGAACTGCATCAGTATGCTTACCTGGGTTCCTGACTGATGATAATAGTACAACTTTTTTGAATTGTGGCATCAAATAACTTTATTCAAGGAGAAGCACAAAGTGTCCTCTCAATCCTATTTCTGGTGATGGATGGACTCCCTATTTCTGTAGATTGGCAGCACTTCCCAATGCATTTGTAAACATAAATAAAAGTATTTTGAGAAGTATTGGGATGCATAGGGATGAGATGAAGGAGCCAAGCTCATCTAGTAATGTTTCCTTCAGAGTCAGCCTTGAAAAATTGTGAAATCAGGGAAATGTTCATGGTACTTTTTATTTTCCTGCCTTTCTACTAGGTGGCCTCACTGCTATTTGCTCACAAGATGCTCAGGGCCCTTATACCATTTCCTGTTTAATAGGGCTGCTGATAGTCACCAGACCTGCTCCCAAACCTAGCCAGGCTCAACTCTAAACTTTTTCCTTCTTTTATTCCAACACCTGATTCTGTTCATTCAGGGCCCTATGCTCTTCATCCCAAGGTGTTCCCATTGTAGCTATTAAGTGAATCAATGCTAAGGCAGTTAAATATAATAAGAAGTTTATGTTTTCATGCTCCCAAGGGTGTTTTATTTTTCCATTTCACTTGAGTGCCTCATCTTCCCAAAAAGCCTGACTATAATAATGGGAATTGAAATCTCTAGAGTAGGGGAGGAAAGTAAGTTAGGGCTTCCCGGTCCTCAAATTAAACCAGCAAGACATTCACCTCTTGATGGTTTCACTGAGGTGCAGGGCTGATTCTGTTTTTCAGAGCACTTGGGATTAGCCATGGTTCCCTGTGGCCTGAAAGTAAAGACAACCCAAACTTCTTGGCACAACAAATTGCAACTTCATGAATTTTCACCTTTTGGACCATCTATTTAGGCCCCTGAATTGTGTGCTTACTTTTTCTCTTCCTCAGAAACTTTATACTCCAGCCTGCTTGACACATATATAAGCTAAATCTTGCCAAGAGCCTTAGAAAGTTATTTCTCCCTAAAATCAGGAGACGTCATCAAAATGGCGGCATGAAGTGAGCCTCTGTAAATCTCCCCTGGAATTTACAACAAATTGAACATCTATAACTCCACAAAGGACTCCCAGCATGGCAAGACAGGCAAGACAAAGAGGCCCACTACTAAATTCACCAAAAGGTGGGCGAATTGTCAGAGCGGGGGAAAAGGGAAGGGAGAAGGGTGGAGACGGAGACACGTGGGCACAGGATGCAGATCTAGCTCAGTGCTTCGAGCTCGCTGCATCCCAGAACTACCGCAGCTGCTGGAGAGGGAAGAACTAAGGCTCTGTTCATGGCCCACAGGGCTGAGGGGACAGCATATTACACGGCTGAACCCAACACTCACAGCAGAGATTTCGGAGAAAAGACTGAGGGAAGAAAGCTGAAAACGGTGGTTTAAGCCCTCACTACTGAGCAGAGAACGGAAGCCTTAGGCACTGAGACTAGCAGCCCTCTCCCTACCCTCCCAGAGCTCACCCCGCCCCCACCTGCCCAGTGCTAGAAGTGGAAGAGTAGCAGTGTCAGATCAAAAGAACAGAATATTTGCTATTCTGAGAACTGTGGAATGCAGACAAAGATTCACAGACCAACTAGTTCCAACAAAGGGGAGGGAGCTGTGGAAGCAGGACTCGCTATGGTGGTGGTCGCCGCCATTGCTCTGGGCCACCTCTCACAACTCACCCTGCCCCTGACCCACCTATCTGGGATCCCTGCAGGAATAAACAGAACTGCTGAAACATACGGGCTCTGAATCTGGTGCAGGAAGGGCTTTGGAACTTCAAAAGCTCTCCGTATACCCACATGGATATTATGCCCTGTGACCCGGGTGGACACTCAACAGAAGAGAAGCCTGTTTCCTAGGGAACCCCCATTGTGTGAGAAGCAGGAATAGTGCAGAGAAAACATAGCACTACCATGTGAGAGAGAAAAAAAAGCCTGCAGTCAGAGAGAAAATAAAACACTCTACCAACAAGTACTGGAAAACAAAAGAAAGACCTCTTCCTATTAACCTGTTGCAGAAGCCACTCCTGTAGATGTCTAGGAAGAGAAATAATAAATCAGTCATTGCCATGAATAACCAAGGCAACAAGACAGCTCAGAAAGAAAGTGAAAAGCCTCTAGAAAAGGAATTTAAAGATATGGAAATATGTGAGTTAAATGACAGAGAGTTCAAGATTGCAGTTCTGAAAAAACTCAACGAGATGCAAGAAAATACAGAAAGGCAGTTTGGGGACACAGGCCCAGAGAGCAGTTTCCAGGCTCTCAGCGTCATGTGGAAAGGTGCTGGCTCGGGTAGTAGATGGTCATCAGCTGTGGCTAGTTGGCTGTCTGCTGTAACCAATGAGTTATTGGCCACTAATATAACTGCAGTGGCTGCACTGGGGAGTGGAGTCGAGAGGGAAGTTGAGTTGGTCAGTTGGCAGAAAAGCAGACAGCAGGTCTCACGTTGTGTGAATCCAGCCTCGAGTGAGAATATAGTGGTATGACTACCCTACCTATGGCTCCGTGGGTGTTCTTTTTTGGCCTTAACCATATCCTGTGTTCTTCTGTGGGGAGCGGGAGCTGAGATCCAGCCTGCCACCCCACGTGACAAATGGCACATCATGCAGGGTATGGTGATGGCCGAAACACACCGAAGGATGGTAGAGCAGTTTATGCATACAAAAGTTCAGCTTTGGGAGGCCTGTGAGGAGCGACGCTGGGAGCGGGAGGCACGTTCTGCCTGGGAGACTCGAGCTTCCAGGCGGCACACCTCCCTCTTGGCCATGGAAGGCATTGTCCTCCTTTTCTTGATGTGTTTCTGCTGTAGGATCTGAGGATTGCGGACATTATACACTGAGGCCACCACCTACTCAGACACCTGGCACGGTGAGCAGTATTCCGACCAAGTAAAAATGGAGTCTGACTCTGGGCAGGAGGACATGTGACCTCTACACAGTGTGTGGTGTCCGGTGGCCACTGTTCTCAGGAGTTGGACCCCCAAGGAGGGGTTAGAGGACATGGATGGCTCTATGGCCAGCATGGAGAGGGTCCTGCAGGCTCTGTCTGAGTGGTTACTGGAGGAGGAGAAGGCTGCTGGATGTTCCTCATGGCCTTGAGTCTCAACACAGAAAATGTGCTTAGTGAAATGGCCCAGGTGCTGGACCATGTGTCCCGGTTGAAAGCTCTGGAAGCTCAGGTCTGCCTTTTAGAAGAGGGGCCCCACAGTGGAGACTCTGAGGCAGAGGCAGAGGAAGCGAGTAGAGACAATGTAGCTCCCAACCTCCAAGCCCTGCCAGTTTTTAAGCAAAGGGTAAAACGTGCGCAACCCTTGAGCCCTGGGGGTATTGCTGCCGGCAACCTAGCTGTGACTGAGTTCACAACCTACACCCCTTACACTCCCACTGAGTTGCAGAAGTTGGGGAGGCAGTACTGACAGCGCACTGGAGAGCCAGTCTTGGCTTGGCTATTACGTTTATGGGATGAGGGAGCAGACAACATTCTCTGCTCCCCAGGAGAGACGGAAAAGCTAGCCTTCATGATAGTGCATTCATCCCTGTGACAAAGGTTACAGAACTGCCATAGGTTGGCCCACGACCAGGGCAACCATTCTCTAATGGAGTGGCTCACAGCTATAGTACGCACAGTATGGAGACAGGCTGGCGCACTGCCAGACACTGTGAGTCAATGCCAGTCATATACAGAATTTAGTCAAATCATCCATGAAATGGGTATGAGACACGCTATTTTCGACCCTAATATGCAGGGGCCAGATGACGAGCTTTTTACAGCCAGCATGAAAGATCTGGTTTTGGACACTGAATCTGCGAGTACTTTTGGATCCTTGGTTGCCATTCTTACACCCTATGTGGGGTGATGGAACCATGACGTTACAACTGCCATGGCCACCCTCGGGGATGTTGAAAGCTGGAGGCGAAGGAAGTTAAGACAGGAGGTCTGAGCAGTTGAGACCTGGAAGCCCAAATCAAAAGTAAAGGGGCAAGGTTGGGGGCCTCAGAGAGTAACATGCGCATAGATGTGGCGTGATCTCGTGGCAGCACTGGTCGACCGAAGTAAATAGACTGACAACCCAATGCGTTCCTCCTGGAACTTTGGAAACATTTGCGTTCGGAACAGCAATTCCAGAAAAGACTAAAGGAGAAGACTGGGAAAGCGCGACCCGTGTCCCTCCAGGACTTCATGCATGCAGAGGCTTGATGCCGACTTCTTCCATCTTGATTAAGGGTGGGGCCAAGATACCCAGTCAGAGGGGACGAGCAGGGACCGGAGACCCCACATGGAACTGTACATACATTGGTCTTCTTCTAATGTGCAGAGTGTTTTGGCCCTAGATGACTCTGGCACAGACTGCAGTCTTCTTTATGGGAACCCAGAACTGTTCCTCAGACCAGCAATCTGCATTGATGGCTACAGGGGAAAGACTGTGACTGTGAAAGCTGTTTACTTACCACTGGGTATAGGAAGGCTTCCCTCTCGTACCTCCAAGTTTTATGTCTCCCCAGTTCCAGAGTATATTCCACGGGCAATAGCTGAGTGCCCACCGCAAGTGACTGTAGTATGCGGTGGTCCCGATACCAGGATGATTTTGCAGGGAACCTATGTGCTCTCACTATGGCCTATTATGAAGTCCCCTGTTCTGTTGCAAGTTGAAATTATGCAAGGGACACCAAGAACTGCCATAAACGTGTGGTACCACAAACCGAGAAAGGTGCCAGTGGCAGCGACCCTCCTTTCCCAGGGACAGTTAGTGGCATGTATTCTCCCAGAAGAAAGAAATTTTCCATTGTTCGTTCCTAACACTGCTGTTTATTTTCGTCCTTAGGTGCAGATAGGCTAATATGGCACAGGGACCATTGCAGAAGATGCTTGTTGTGTAGATTGTGAGGTGAGACCCTGTAGGGGCGAAGTGTGGGGACAGAGCCCCAGAGAGCAGTTTCCATGCTCTGGGCCTCAAGTGGAAAAGTCCTGGCTCAGGTAGTAGATGGCCGTCAGCTGTGGCTAGTTGGTCATCAGCTGTAACCATTGAGCCATTGGCCACTAATTTAACTGCCGTGGCTACGCTGGGGAGTGGAGGCAAGAAGAGTCGAGTCGGTCGGTTGAAAGAAAAGCGGACAGCAGGTCGCACATCATCTGAATCCAGCCTCCAGTAGAGTATAGTGGTATGTCTCCCCTACCTATGGCTCTGTGGGTGTTCTTTGTTTCCCTCACCATATCCTGTGTTCTTGTGTGGGGAGTGGGAGCAGAGACCCTGTAGGCTGCCCTGCATGACAGGCAGTTTAATGAACTAAAAAACACAATCAAAAACAACATGAGCATTTTACGAAAGAGGTTAAAATTTTTAAAAAGGACCAAATTTTCAAGACTAACAACTCAATAGAAGAAATTATGGGAGATCAAAAAAAAAAAAATGGCGGCATGAGGTGAGCCTCTGTAACGCTCCCCTGGAATTTACAACGAATCGGACAACAATAACTCCACAAAGGACTCCTTGCACAGCAGACAGGCAAGACGAAGAGGCCGACTACTGAATTCACCTCCAGGTGGGTGAATCGCGCGAGCAGGGAAGGAGGGAGAGGAGAAGTGCGGAGACAGAGCCGCGCGGGCGCAGGACACAGACCTAGCTCAGTGCTCGGAACCCGCTGCGCCCGGATCTTCCACAGCTGCGGGAGAGGGAAGGACTCGGACTGCTAGGGCTCCGCTCACGGCCCACAGGGCTGAGGGCGCAGCATACAAAACCGCTGAACCCAACGCTCGCTCACGGCAGACCTCGGAGCAAAGACTGAGGGAAGAGGGCTGAAATCGGTGGTTTAAGCCCTCACTGCCGAGCGGAGAACGGAAGCCCTAGGCACGGAGACTAGCCGCCCCCTCCCTACCCTCCCAGAGCTCGCCCCGCCCCCACCTGCCCCGTGCTAGAAGCGATAAAGTAGCAGTGTCGGATCAAAGGACAGAATATTTTCTGCTCTGAGAACTGTGGACCACAGACACAGATTCGCAGCTCAACTAGTTCCGGCAAAGGGGAGGGAGCTGTGGAAGCAGGACTGGCTGTGGTGGTGGTCGCCGCCATTGCTCTAGGCCACCTCTCAAAACTCACCCTGCCCCTGGCCCCACCTATCTGGGCGGATCCCTGCAGGAGTAAACAGAACTGCTGAAACAAACGGGCTCTGAATCTGGTGCAGAAAGAGCTTTGGAACTCCAAAAGCTCTTCGCATACCTATCAACCTGTTGCAGAAGCCACTCCTGTAGATGTCTAGGAAGAGAAATAGTAAATCAGTGATTGCCATGAATAACCAAGGCAACAAGATAGCTCAGAAAGAAAGTGAAAAGTCTCCAGAAAAGGAACTTAGAGATATGGACCTTTGTGATTTAAATGAGAGAGAATTCAAGATCGCAATTCTGAAAAAACTGAACGAGACGCAAGAAAACACAGAAAGGCAGTTTAATGAACTCAGAAAAACAATCAAAGAACACCATGAGCATTTTACAAAAGAGATTGAAATCTTGAAAAAGAACCAAATAGAATTTCTGGAGATTAAGAACTCAATAGAAGAAATTAACAATAAAATATCCAGCTTAGGTAGTAGAGTTGACCAGATGGAGGAAAGAATCAGTGACATCGAAGATAGGAACCTGGAATTTACACAGAGGGAAGAAGAAAGAGACTTGAGACTTAAAAGAAATGAAAGAACTCTACAAGAACTTTCTGACTCCATCAGAAAGAGCAATATAAGAATAATGGGTATACCAGAAGGAGAAGAAAGAGGGAAGGGAACAGAGAATATATTCAAACAAATCGTCGATGAGAACTTCCCAAACTTGTGGACAGAACTGGATCCTCGAATCCAAGAAGCAAATAGAACACCTAATTACCTCAATCCCAACAGGCCTTCACCAAGGCACATTGTATTGAAGCTGTCTAAAATCAATGATAAAGAAAGAATCCTCTGCTATGCAGTACGCCTCTGAATCTAAAGATACTGAGTTGGCTGAAGAACTCCTACAGTGGTTTTTGCAGGAAGAAAAAAGAGAGTGCTTTGGAGCTTGTCTCTTTACCTGTTATGATCTTTTAAGGCCAGATGTTGTCCTGGAAACTGCCTGGAGGCACAATATCATGGATTTTGCCATGCCCTATTTCATCCAGGTTATGAAGGAATACTTGACAAAGGTGGACAAATTAGATGCTTCAGAATCACTGAGAAAAGAAGAAGAACAAGCTACAGAGACGCAACCTATTGTTTATGGTCAGCCTCAGTTGATGCTGACAGCAGGACCCAGTGTTGCAGTCCCTCCCCAGGCACCTTTTGGCTATGGTTACACTGCACCACCCTATGGGCAGCCACAGCCTGGCTTTGGGTACAGCATGTGAGATGGAAAGCTGATCCTGTAGTCGCCTATTTTCGTACTGAAACATCGTCTCTACCCGCTTCTCAGTTTATAACAGAGGAAAACAGGCACACATTCTTATAACCTTTATTTCATGAAGGACTACTTTTTGTTTCTAACTATAGACTTGGATCACCTATGTTAAAAGCTTATTTCACATTCCGCATCATTTTAGAAGTTATTTTCAGAGGGGAATAGTTTCAATGTTTTATTCACTTGGGCTTTTTTTCTTCCCCCTCATTCTTTGAACAACTGCTTAATATTCAATCTGTTGTGAAGAACTTGATTTGCACTCTGTAGTGTTTAAAGAAAAAAACTCTAATATTGAATCTCTTAAATTTAGTGTATGTAAACAGCTTACAATATGTATTGTCTAAATGCATTTAAATCTCCTTTATTCAAAGAAAAGCTAAGGTGAATATATTGGTATGTGACCCCGCGAGGCTGTCAATGCCAACAAAGACGACACTAATTAGCATCTCCTACACTGGACTGCAGTGCTCTCCAAATTATTTAAAAAATGCATTACAGAAAACTTGCCTGAATTTTAAACGAGCATAAAAGGCCCTCTGACCTATGCAGGTTTCCTCATTACGCGTATAGAAAATGCTAGTGTGTTTTTGCTCACTTCATATGTAACAGGTGCCCTTCTGTTGTGCTGTATCCTGTGCTTTTTCTGTGGGACCATTCCATTCAGGAACAAAGAGCACCATGATTCCAATCTGTGTGTATTTACTAACCCTTCCCTGAGATTTGTGTATGTTGGATATTGTGGTGTTTTAGATCACTGAGTGTACAGAAGAGAGAATTCAAACAAAATATTGCTGTTCTTCAGTTTTGTTTGTAGAATTTGAAATTACTCAAATTTAAAATAAATTACTGGACTGTGGAAAAAAAAAAAAAAAGAAAGAATCCTCAAGGCAGCCAGGGAAAAGAAGACGGTAACTTACAAAGGAAACCCCATTAGATTATAATCAGATTTTTCAGCAGAAACTCTACAAGCTAGGAGGGAATGGAACCAAATATTCAAACTATTGAAAGAGAGAAATCATGAGCCAAGAATAATATATCCAGCAAAGATCTCCTTTAGATATGAAGGAGGAATAAAGACCTTTCCAGACATCCAGAAGCTGAGGGAATTTTCTAATACACGACCTGCACTACAAGAAATACTAAAGGAGGCTATTAGACCACCATCAACAGGGACAACTTGTGGCAACCGAAACATAAAAAGGGGGAGCGTAAAGGCCTGAACTGGAATATGGGAATAGAGAAAGTAAGCGTACTGAAGAAACTGGAATACTCTAAATATCAAACTTTCTTTTACATAAACTCAAGGGTAACCACTCAAAAAACATCCAAATCTGAAATATATACTGTAATAAAAGAAGAAACAGAGGGAAACATCATAGAATACCACCACACAGAAATAACAGACAACAACAAAAAGGCAAAGAAACAATGGAGACACAGCCTTACCAGAAAACTAAAGACAGAATGACAGGAAATCCTCACATATCAATAATCACCCTAAATGTAAATGGACTGAACTCACCAATAAAGAGACACAGAGTAGCAGATTGGATCAAAAAACTAAACCCAACCATATGCTGCCTACAAGAGACACATCTCAGCTACAAGGACAAGCATAGACTCAAAGTGAAAGGGTGGAAATTGACACTACAAGCAAATGGAACCCAGGAAAAATCAGGTGTAGCCATAATGATTTCCGATGAAACAGACTTCAGGGTGAAAAAGATAACAAGAGACAAAGATGGACATTTCATAATGGTAAAGGGGACTATACAACAAGAAGACATAACAGTCATCAATATTTATGCCCCCAATCAGGGAGCACCGAAATATACCAAGCAACTACTAACAGAACTAAAGGGAGAAATTGACCAAAACACAATTATACTAGGGGACTTAAATACATCATTGACAGCTATGGATAGATCATCCAAACAGAAGATAAATAACGAAATTGCAGCCCTAAATGACACATTAGATGAATTGGACATAATTGACATATATAGAGCACTTCATCCTAAAACATCAGACTATACATTCTTTTCTAGTGTACATGGAACATTCTCAAGGATAGACCATATATTGGGACACAAAATCAGCCTCAGCAAATTTAAGAAGATTGAAATCATACCAAGCATATTCTCTGATCACAAAGCTTTGAAATTGGATATCAACTGCAAAAAGAAAGCAGGAAAAATCACAAATACATGGAGATTAAACAACATACTTTTAAAGAACGACTGGGTCAAAGAAGAAATTAGAGGAGACCTCAAAATATACATAGAAACAAATGAGAATGAAAATACATCCTACCAAAATTTTTGGGATGCCGTGAAAGCAGTTTTAAGAGGGAAATTTATATCATTACAGGCCTATCTCAAGAAACAAGAAAAATCCCAAATAAATAACCTCATGTTACACCTTAAAAAACTAGAAAAAGAAGAACAAGCGAAACCCAAGGTCAGCAGAAGAAAGGAAATAACAAAAATCAGAGCAGAACTAAATGAAATAGAGAACAAAAAGACAATAGAAAAAATTAATGTGACAAAAAGCTGGTTCTTTGAAAAGATTAACAAAATCGACAAACCCTTGGCTAGACTCACTAAGATAAAAAGAGGGAAGACACTAATTAACTAAATCAGAAATGAAAAAGGGGAAGTTATCACGGACACCACAGAAATACAAAGGATTATCCAAGAATACTATGAAGGACTATATGCCACCAAATTTAATAACTTAGAAGAAATGGACAAGTTCTTAGAAACATATAGCCTTCCAAGGCTGAATCATGAAGAACTGGCAAATCTTTTTTTTATTTTTTTATTAATTTTATTAGGGTGACAATTGTTAGTAAATTTACATAGATTTCAGGTGTACAATTCTGTATTACATCGTCTATAAATCCCATTGCGTGTTCAACACCCAGAGTCAGTTCTCCTTTCATCACCATATATTTGATCCCCTTTACCCTCATCACCCACCCCCCACCCCCTTACCCTCTGGTAACCACTAAATTATTGTCTGTGTCTATGAGTTTTTGTTTCTCATTTGTTTGTCTTGTTCTTTTTGGTTTATATAGCACATATCAGTGAAATCATAGTGTTCTCTGCTTTTTCTGTCTGACTTATTTCACTTAGCATTATTCTCTCGAGATCCATCCATGTTGTCACTAATGTTCCTATATCATCTTTCCTTAACGCCGAATAGTATTCCATTGTGTATATGTACCACAACTTCTTTATCCATTCATCTATCGAAGGACATTTTGGTTGTTTCCATGTCTTGGCCACCGTAAACAAAGCTGCAATGAACATTGGAGTACACGTGTCTCTATAGAGAAATGCTTTTATATTTTTAGGGTAGATACCCAGTAGAGCGATTGCTGGGTCATATGGTAATTCTATTTGTAATTTCTTGAGGAACCTCCACACTGCCTTCCATAGCGGCTGCAAGAACTGGAAAATCTTAACAGGCCGATCACCAGTAAGGAAATTGAATCAGTCATCAAAAACCTTCCCAAAATCAAAAGTCCTGGACCAGATGGCTTCACCACTGAATTCTACCAAACCTTCAAAGAGGATCTAATACCAATCCTGCTCAAACTCTTCCAAAAAATTGAAGAAGAGTCAGTACTACCTAACTCATTTTATGAGGCCAACATTACCCTGATACCAAAACCTGGTAAGGACAACACAAAAAAAGAAAACTACAGACCTATATCTCTGATGAATACAGATGCTAAAATCCTAAACAAAATTCTAGCAAATCGAATACAACAATGTATTAAAAAGATTATTCATCACGACCAAGAGGGGTTCATCCCCGGGGCACAAGGATGGTTCAACATTCGCAAATCCATCAATGTGATACATCACATAAACAAAATAAAGGACAAAAATCATATGATTCTATCAATTGATGGAGAAAAAGCATTTGATAAGATACAACATCCATTTATGATTAAAACACTTACTAAAATTGGTATAGAAGGAAAATACCTCAACATAATAAAGGCCATATACGACAAGCCCTCAGCTAACCTCATAATTAATGGTGAAAAGCTGAAGCCCTTTGCTCTACGTTCAGGAACACGACAAGGTTGTCCCCTATCACCTCTGCTTTTCAACATAGTGTTGGAAGTCCTCGCCAGAGCTATCAGGCAAGAGAAAGAAATAAAAGGCATCCAAATTGGTAAGGAGGAAGTAAAATTGTCATTATATGCAGATGATATGATACTATATAGAGAGAACCCTAAAGACTCCACCAAGAAACTATTAGAACTGATAGATGAATTTAGTAATGTAGCAGGATATAAAATTAATATTTGGAAATCAGTTGCATTTGTATATACCAATGATAAAATATCAGAAGGAGAAATTAAAAAAAAAACAATTCCATTTACAATTGCTTCAAAGACTATAAAATATCTGGGAATAAATCTAAGCAAAGATGTAAAAGATCTGTACTTAGAAAATTATACCACACTGAAGAAAGAAATGAAAGAAGATATAAATAGATGGAAACACATTCCATGTTCATGGATGGAAGAATTAATATAATTAAAATGTCCATACTGCCTAAGGCAATATACATATTCAACACAATTCCTATCAAACTACCAACGACGTTTTTCACAGAAATAGAACATATTATCCTGAAATTTATATGGGACCATAAAAGACCACGGATAGCCTCAGCAATCTTGAGAAATAAGAACAAAGTGGCAGGTATAACGATACCTGATTTCAAACTATACTACAAGGCTACAGTAATCAAAACAGCATGGTACTGGCATAAAAATAGACACATAGATCAATGGAACAGAATAGAGAGTCCAGAAGTAAATCCATGCCTATATGCTCATCTAATCTATGACAATGGAAGCAAGAATGTATGATGAGGTAAAGATAGTCTGTTCAATAAGTGGTGTTGGGAAACCTGGACAGACACATGCAAGAAAATGAAGCTGGACCACCTCCTTACCCCATGTACAAAAATAAATTCAAAATGGCTTAAAGACTTAAATGTAAGATCTGAAACCATACAATATCTAGAAGAAAATATAGGAAGAAACTTCATGGACATTACCCGGAGTAAGATTTTCAGTGATATATCCCCTCGCGCGAGGGAAGTAAGAGAAAAAATAAACATGTGGGATTAAGTCAAACTACAAAGTTTTTCACAGCAAAGGAAACCATCAATAAAACAAAAAGAGATCCTACTGAATGGGAAAAGATATTTGTCAATGATATATCTGATAAGGGATTAATATCACAAATCTATAAAAAACTCACTGAACTCAACTCCAAAAAAACAAACAACCCAATTAAAAAATGGGCAGAGGACTTGAGGAGACATTTTTCTACAAAGGACATACAGAAGGCAAGAAGACATATGAAGAAATGCTCAACGTCACTAACCATCAGAGAAATGCGAATAAAAACCACAATGAGATACCACCTCACTCCAGTCAAAATGGCTATCATCAATAAATCAACAAACAACAAATGCTGGCGCGGATGTGGAGAAAAGGGAACGCTAGTGCACTGTTAGTGGGATTGCAGATTAGTGCAGCCACTATGCAAAACAGTATGGAGGTATCTCAGGAATCTGAAAATGGAACTACCCTATGATGCAGTAATTCCACTCCTGGGCATCTACCTGGAGAAATCCAAAACTCCAATTCAAAAATCAATATGCACTCCTATGTTTATTGCAGCACCATACAGAATAGCCAAGAGATGGAAACAACCGAAATGCCCATCGGTCGATGACTGGATTAAGAAGCTGTGGTACATTTATACAATGGAGTATTACGCAGCCATAAAGAAGAAAGAAATCTTAACACTTGCAACAACATGTATGGATCTAGAGAACATTATGTTAAGTGAAATAAGTCAGAAAGAGAAAGACAAGTACCATATGATCTCACTTATATGAGGAATCTAAAGAAAAGTATAAGTGAATAAACTAATTAGAAATAGTTTTGGGGACAAAGAGGAAAAACTGAGGGTTGTTAGATGGGTGGGGGGTTGGGGATAAGGGGGAAGGTGAGGGCATTGGAAAACAGTCGGTAACCACAAGATTGCCTCAGGTTTTTCCAAAACTAATTTGAGAAACGTAATAAAAAAGGTTGTAAAGATTTTGTAGGGTATCCGATGGACACGTGTCCCATTTGTGAGACCACCTCAGGGATACTGTAGATGCCTGACCACGGCACTGTACACCAGAAGCTAAACAATAATGAATGCCAACTATAATTTTATATATATAATGTGATGGCTCTGTGCGATATCAGAGGGATAGTGGATGCGGGGAAGGGGGGTCCACAGTGTGAGGGATATAAATGATGAACGTCTAAGTATTACCTTGTCTTGTGCACCTGAAACTAATAAAAAAAGCCAAAAAAAAGACAAGTAAATTATTATTATATGTTAAAACATGTTATTCTATCTGAAAAATAATTCCCACATCAAAAAAAAAGAAATTGTTTTCAAAGAAAAAAAAACAAGACAATGTATGATTAGATTCAGATTCTCTGCTGTATGAATTAAAATGTCTGCTAAATATTTGTTAGTTTATAATTTATGTAAGGTCTATAATTTTCTTTATATTTACCTTGTTGAATCCTTTCCTCTCCCACTGACACTTGTCCTGTGACTATCTAAGAGATAGCAGTTGCATACAGATGCTTTCAGTTGCTTCATGTTTTCCAAATCAAATTACCCTTTTCTCTTTTCTGGATCTGTATTATCTTCTTAGCTGGCTCTGTGGTCATCTCTTCCATACTTATCAGCATTAATGCTGTGTCATAATTATACCCATGATTGGGTCATTTACCCACTTGCACAAATAATTGCATCAATATGTATTCAGTTTTTCAAACTATCAAGTGCAATATGAGAGTGTGAGTAAATAAGTGGCAATGTTTTACTCTATATGATGGACCTGCTTCAGATTTCATGGTTTTGTTGTGATTATATGTTGTGATGTGTTCATTAAATGGATGTTGCATTTCTTTTATTTGTGAATGGTGTGTGTCTATACCATCCTGAAATTCCTGGTATGTTTATGGTGGTCTACTCAACCACTGGTGCGTAGTAGCAGTGTGTAGTATCCAGATAGTGAAAATAAAGTGTTAATTAGACCAAGAAAATAGATTTTTATTCAAGCAGATGAGTGAACTCTTTGATTTCTTGTTCCAAACTGTAACATTATTTCATTAGGCTCTGTCTTTGGTCCCAGATAGAGTCCCAACCACAGCTAAAACTAGAAGATGGTAGCAGTCCAATCAGATTAATATATGAGTATAATTAGTGAGGTCTCTCAAGGATAAAGTGGCTTGACAGTCATGTGCAACATGATGACAGAATCTCTGGGAGCAGGAGGTATGCCAAGACCCAGACGAGCAGGGAGATTGTCCAATCAGAGAGCACTGATATATAACATGTCTTGGGGTCACTTATGGGGTTCAGGAATGGGACTTTAGTTTTAGAGAGGGGTAAGGTCAAAGTTTTGAAATTATCAGGATTAAGATACAGGGAGAAATAATAGAGGCAATTACTTTAAGTGGATTACAAAGTAGAGCCTTGGTCATGCAATGAAGCTGGTTTATACTGGCTAGTGTGAGCTGACTACGTGTACTTCTCTTCCTAACTCTCCGTTCACTGAATGCATGCTAATTGTTTGATATCAGCTATGATAGGAGTATTTTCACCATGAAAATGAGCAAATAGTATAAATAATGGCTTTCCACCTTCCCTCACCACCTCCGAGGAGAGCCAGTTTACCACCACACCACTAGTAATAGGGATAAACTAGCAGCAGATGACTTTTATCAATTTCTTATTGTGTGCCAGGCACCTGTATTATTTCACACCATCCCATTTGGGGTGGGGTGGTGGTGAGGAAACTAAGAGGCACCAAGAAGGTTAGCTAGAAATTTAGTTACTAGCATGTGGTCATGTGATCAGAACACGACTAGTAGTAAATGTGATTTAATGATGGGCTACTTGAATACTAAACTAGGCTTCATAAATCCTTCCTGATTAAGAATAACTTTGGTCCGAGAACAGAGCTTGTAAGAAGAGTAAAGCATGCCTAGGGATACAGGCTCATCATGTCTGGTAAAATTCTAAGTAGAATCATGTAGAAAGATATCCTCATCTTTACTAAATCCTCTTGTATGAAGTTTTCTCAGGATTCACCAATTTTAGGTAGGAGAGAAGTAGAATAAGCTTAGGTATCCCCTTCCACACTGTATGACTTTACTCAAAGTAATGATTTCTCTACATTTAACCCTTTCTCAAGGGTCTTTCTCAGAATCTTACTCATGACCCTCTATGAGGTCTTAAGGTTCTAGAGAATAAAATGTATGTACTTTCTACTAGGTTTGGAAAACCATGTCCTTATTTCTCTATGGTGCAGTCTACATTTTATAGCAAGAAAGAACTTTCAAGATGGAACTATTTTATTTTATTTTATTGTAACATGTAGTTTTAAATAAGTCAGTTATTGCATTTCAGATACATCACTGGCAACAAGATTGAATTTAATTTGTCTTAAATTTCTTTTCCAACGAGACAATAAATAACCAACCAAAAGGAAAAATATATTAAACTGTATAAATCGAAATATACAAACATCTAACAAGCCATGACCAATTATTGGGACTTGCCAATGAGTTTTTTGGTGTGGCATGTCTGCACATTAATGTAAATTTTATTTAAAACAACTTGTTTTTTCTTTTCGAAACCTAACAATGATTTTCTGTTACTTTATTGCAGCAATTCACAACAAGTCAACTGCATGAAGATTTAAGAGAGCAGTAATATCCTTTCTATTACCTTAGACACAATGGGAAACTCATCTCTTTCAAGAAAACATTTTTGCTCTGCAGTTGGTCCATAATTTCATATAGATCTGAGGGACAATAGACAGAAAATACATTTTAAGTAGGTGTTAGCTTTGTGTATATAACATTTGTTTTTGGTTTTGATTGATTTATCATTCTGCATACAGTGGACAGCCTTGTGCTGTACATAGTGCGAATTCAGTTGAGTCCAAAAGAAGTGGTGGTATTTAGGTACCTAAACGAATATGACTTATATTACATAGACACAAAACCCCATTATACCTATGATTTTGAGGGGACCAAAAGTCTAAAATCTTCCAAAACCAAATGCACCAATGTTCAAACTCTGTTGCTGGAATATGCATGTGTGTGCATGCATGTATTGAAGGAAGGGGATTTATGATTGAACACCAAAGACTGAAAGTTCTTTGTATCAGTAATTTATTGCTGTGTGTAACAAACCACTTTACAAATCAGTGACTTTGAGCAACAACCATATATTATTGTTTGTGAGTGAATGAGTTGGTGGAGCAGTACTTCTGGTCTCATTTGGTCCCATTCATGCACCTGAAATATGTGATTCACCCAAGAGCTGGTTTGTTTAGGATGGCCTTAGCTTGGATGTCTTGGCTCTTCTCCACATTCTCTTGCATCTCTTCAGCAGGCTAGCATGAGTGTGTTTGTATGATTATAGGAGGGGGCTAATAGAGCAAGCATAGATGAACAAAGGCTCTGTGTGTGTCACATTTGCAAACACTCCATTAAAGGAAGGAAGTTACATGTACAGGAATGAAATGAAGGGATGGGAAGGAATACTTTATCCAGAGTGGGTAAATATTGCAAAGACTTGTAGCAAAGTGTATGGCTCCACTGATGGGTTAAGAATTTGAGCCTTTTTGTTTTTTACAATTCATCTACCATGTTCTTTTAGTATAAAATGTTAACATTTTTTGAAGCAAAATTGATAACAATTCATGACGTAGTTGCTGATTCATATAGCAATGAAAATCAGCTTCTCTGTCATCTTTTTTACACATGAAACAGGCTGTTGATGCTTTAAGAAATAAAGTGTGTTACTTTCAAAATAAGGGCTACTTGGGTTATAATAATAGAACTGTAATGTCCAGTACAATAAAATTTATTATCCTATTATACTGTGCATTGATCATGACATGTCATTTGTTCCTCCCTTCAGGTAACATTTATTTCTCACATAAAATGTGTCACTATACAGTTTAGAAAAAAAAACATTTGAAAATTGAAGCATGAACAGAAGGGGACAATTGGAATAATGAGGAATCTGAAAACAATCTCGTATAAATGGTTGAATAGTTTGGTGACTTTTGAGCTGCAAAAGAGAGGACTTGGGGGGACATAAGCAATGTCTTCAAATATGTGAAGAGCTGTCAAATAGAATAGAAATAATGCTGGTGTATATCATCCTCAAAGATAGAATAGCCCATTGCTTTTAGAATGAATATCAAGTTCTTAACTATGACCTACATGATTGGTACTGCATGATTGGCTTCATCCTATTTCTCTCAGCTCATTGCCTACCACTCCTCCTTGCTCATTGCAGTCCAGTCACATTGGCTTCCTTGCTGTTCCTTGTGTACACCAGGTATACTTCTACCTCAGGGTCCTTTTACTTATTCCCTCTTCCTCCATGGAACACTCTTCCCCAAAATATTTGCATAGTTAGCTCCTTTCAATTATTCAGTTCTTAGCTTAAATGTCACCTCCTCAGAGAGATCTTCCCTGACCAACCAATTTAGTATTATTCCTTATGCCTCCTACACTTTGCTATTATTTATATAATAAAATTAGTTTTACTTTATTGCACCTATCACATTCCAGAATTGTTATCTTTATGTACTCATTTACTTGTTTGCCATTTATTTCCTTACAAATAGAATATAAACTCCATGAGAGTAAGGCTCTTTTTGTCTTGTCTACCACTGTGTCTCCATTATACCTAAAACGGTATCTTGGCATGGTAGTTTCTCAATAATTAAATATTGAATGAATGAATTGATTTAATAATTTACAGATGTTTTATGAGCTATCTTGTGAAGTAATGAGTTTCTCATTCCTGTAAGAGGTCAAGAAGGGGTTGGGTGACCATCTTTTAAGGAGATTTTGCATTAGGTGGAAAAGTTGACTCGATGACCTCTAGGAATCATTTAAACTCAGGTATTTTGTGATATCTGCAATCTAGTGAGAATACTATACTATAATATCTGCATCCTAGTATTCTTATAGGTTTATAAAATTCAAGGGGATTTCAAGGTTAGGTTTTCCATATTTTAAAAGGTATACCATTATATTTGTGGAAAACTTTGTGATATCTGTGTATCACCACACTAGGTTTATTAGAATGTGTCTATGATTCTGATTTGTTTACTTTTTTCAAACTTCGGACTTTCAGAGAAGTGAATTACAACTACCACAATATCGGGCAATTGGATTCTGAATAAACTATGCATTGTAGATCTTTCAAATATTATGTTCTTTCTTACCTCTCCCTTGAAGGAAAACCTTCTTGAGAAAACGCAAATGAGTTGGGTCCTGAAGGATGGGGTAAGCTTTGGATCATAGCAGACCTTTTAAGCTGAGGGAAGAGCCTGAATTAAGGCATGGCCATGGAAATGAACATAGGATGTGTGTGAAAGAAGTAGAGCAAACAGCTTAATATGAATAGACAATACGATTTTTTAGAAATGTTTGGAGATGGAACAGGACGTGAAAGGTTAGCTTAAATCAGAGAGAAGCTTGAATATCAGGCTTTCATTTTATTCATATAGAGCAAGAATTTGGAGTAAGGGAAGAATGTGCTTGTGAGAAATAATGGAGAAGCTGGGCCAAGGATTTTAAATGGCATTTATCTATTTAACCACCCCCACTCCATTATTTGGAGAAGCAAAGAGAGATCCAGAGAGAAGAAGTAACTTGCCCAAGGATACATAGCCATTTTGTAACATAGCAGGAGATGGAATTGAAGCTTTCTTATTGCTAGCTCAGTATATTTTTTTTACTACATCATGAAAGTGATAAAAAGAGTAATACTTGCAACTGTAGGTATTACATGCTTATTTAAACATGCTAGTAATATATCAGGATGAATTCCTTACAGATGTTCAGAAGCAACTCCTGAGTGCCATGCGGTTAATAACGGTCTAGTAGTAACTGTTTTGATGAAGAGCTGTATCACAGGGCACTATGTTTTCTTTTAAACAAAAAGAACTATACTGTGTGCACTGTGGGTGGCCAAGCTGGGAAGATAATTACATTTAGACATTAGGTGGGAATGATCAAGTACCTGTCACTACCTACTCAATGTTTTTCTTTAATGTTCAAATGCTACACTGGCTAAAATTCCTGTTTTAATTGATAGATATCCTATTACTTAGCTGTCCAGTACACTCCATTTCCAAAGGCCATCACTGTCCATTGCTGCTTGGGTTAGACTAGGGATATTCAGTGTTGGCAGAGCTGCCATATTGGTTTGGAAATCCAGACTGGAGGAATGGGTGACAACGTAACTGCTTATGCCTAAGTTTAAGTTGCATGATTAATGTTTTGTTAAGGAGAGGACACTGGAACTACTTTTGATGTACCCTGGGGGTTCTAAAGAACCTATCTCTTGTTCTAGAGAACCTATCCCTATTAATCTTCAGTTACCTAATTGCTTTGAATCTGCAAACTTTACTGTTTAACAGGCTTAGAGTAAGACAGACTTAGTTTCAAGTTTCTGTTCCATAAATTACTAGGTTTGTAACTTTAGGCAATTGACTGAACCCTTCATTTTCTAATCATTATATAGATAATCCTAATCATAATAATAGCATTTATCTGATAGGGTTATTTGAGTTATTAAATGAGATGATCTTTCTAAGTCATTACCCTCTTAGAAAGTCATTACCCCCCCTTACCCTCATCATTTTTAGGGAGGCAGAAAAGTGCACTAAACTGGGATGTATTAGCCCTGACAACTAGTTCTGATGCTGTTATTTGCTAACTTTGTGACTATACACGAGTCATCTAACATCTCTAGACCTTAATCTCTTCATCTGTAAAATGTGTGTTAGACTACACCAAGAGTTTACCAATATGTATCCTAGGTCAAATCAGGCCTTTTTGTACATCCTAGAGGATAAAAATGCTTTTTAAATGGTTTCTTAGAAATAAAAACAAAGAAGAATATATGAGAAAGACCATAGGTGGTCCTCAAAGCCTAAAATATTTGCTATCTAGCTCTTCACAAAGTTGTCCAATTTCTTGAATAGATGACCAGGTAGGTCCTTTTAAATGTTGTCTGTTGATTCTAGTTTCTGGTTGATTTTTAAATATTTTAATGGGCAGAGCATGCTTTATTTCCCTTTTTAACTTTCACATTTACACCAGAATATGTGCAATCAATGTAATAATAGACTGTTAAAATTAAAGAGACTGTAGAGGTCATTTCATCAAATGCTTCATTTTCAAATGAGGAAACTGAGGCTCAGAGAAGTTACTGTGTCTCCTCATAGTTTATTAGTGGCACAGCCAAGACCAAAACCTGGATCTTCTAACTTCTTATCTAGTCATTTTGGTATTACACTCTTACTTTAATAATAGTCATTTCAAACAGTCTAAGATTTTTTCCATCCCCTCTTCCTTTTTGTGGAGAGCAGGATGTAAGCTGATAAGGGAGGCCTCGCCTCAACATCTTCCCCCAGAAAGAACAAGATAACACAATTACAGCTGCAGACATACAAACTTGCATATTCACAGAACAGTATGTTCTTCTAATACTTGCTTGTTCTACTAACACTAGTTTATATAGCCAATTGTTCTAAGACTGTATAAAAACCGTGTGAGAAAAACTGTGCCATTTCTCCACCATCCGTGGACAGTGGACCTCCTGATCCCATCTTTCCTGTCTCTATTTTTCCTTAATCTCCCACTGTTCCACTTCAGGCCTAGCCCTCCTGGCTGCACGGCTCGGGGCACTTTTACTGACTAGATTCCTTTATTTTAACTCCTGATGCCACTCTGTAAATATTGGTATCATCTCTATAGCTTACAAGGACAGTTGTAACGGTACAAGAACATGAGAGTAATATGCAGATACGAACAACTAAATATTTAAGTGAACTTGATATTACATACGTTTTATAGCCAGCATTAAGATATCTCATAATTTGGTGATAAAATTTTGAACAGAGTAGGACTGAAGAAAGTTCATGGACTCTGATGGTTCAAGATTGCTTTGGTATGTATTCATAGGCTCAACTGATGTTTATTTATACTGGCAAATAAATAACAAGACAGCAATATACATCACTTTGAAATTTACACAGTGACAAAGAGAACAGATTCAGCATAAATGGGCTGGATACTTGACTTCTCCAATATCAGAACACTATTTTCTGACCCAGAGAAAACAACCCTGTAAAGAAGTCAAGGAGAGGTAACCCTGGAAGGAGCTGTTGATAACATGGTTAATCAATCTCATCTGAAGTCATTATTTTCCTATGCTACCACCAAATTTCATTCCTCTTTTAGTTCTGTATTTATGCTGTGTTAGATGTCAAATTAACAGCTTTGGGGAAAACTACCATAATGCATGTTCTCAAATCTCTAGAGATGCCTCAAGTAAAATTATGTAGTCTTCACTAGAGTTTAAGGTCCTTGAGGGTATGGACAATGCCTTCTTTTTTTTTTAGAGTTTAAGTGCGGAGGTCAAGGGACCAACAGCCTCAAGGTCTGGGCTGTGGCGCCTAATCGGCCTGCGCAATTGCTTTTATTAGTTCGGTGGGGAAGTAAAGGAGATAAAGCTTGTCAATCTCAAAATCTGTGAATCATATACATCATAATAGGAAACCAATTTAAGTCAATCACCCTGGCCTGCAGACAGGTGGACTGTAAGTCTAAACTTCCCCAAGAGACAAAAACCTATATGCATATGAATAGATGAAGAGCACCTCATTGAATCACTTCCCTTGCAGGTTCTGGGAAGGAATGCAGCCACAGAAGCTGAGGCTTTCCTTAGCCTGAGGAAGGTGGGGGGGGGGCTGTGCCCTCCTCTGTGAACTCCTTGGGTTCTTCTGTTGGTCCCCACGCGACTGCCTCTGGCTTGAGTTGTTCCTTTTGTGAGGAATCTTACTCGTCATTGACTGTCCAGTCGTCTTTCTGGGACCAAACAGTGAGGCATAAGGTGCAAACACAAACATTTAGCAAAGTTCCTGAAATGATCCATCTTACAGACTCTCCTTTCTTTAGAGGCAGGTAGAAGGAAACAAAATGGTTAAGCTGTTGCTTGGCTAGGTTAAGCTGCTGCGTGGTGACACTGTTTACCATAGTGGCTGCACCAGTTTACATTCACACCAACAACAGTGGTCTAGTGTTCTCTTTTTCTCCACATCCTCACCAACACTTGTTTCTTGTCTTTTTGATAACAGCCATTTTAACAGGTGTGAGGTGACATCTCATTGTGGTTTTGATTTGCATTTGTGATAGTTTGTATTTTTTGAGGACTTGTCTATTTCATCTAGGTTGTCAAATTCATGCATGTAGAGTTGTTCATAGTATTGTCTTGTATCCTTTTGATATCTACAGGGTCTTTAGTGGTATCCCCTCCTTTATTCTTTTTTTAATTAATTAGATTTATTGGGGTGACAATTGCTAGTGAAATTACATAGATTTCAGGTGTACAATTCTGTATTATATCATCTATAAATCCCATTGTGTGTTCACCACTCAGAGTCAGTTCTCCTTCCATCAACATATATTGGATCCCCCTTACCCTCATCACCCACCCCCCACCCCCTTACTCTCTGGTAACCACTAAATTACTGTCTGTGTCTATGAGTTTTTGTTTCTCATTTGTTTGTCTTGTTCTTTTGTTGTTTTGGGTTTATATACCACATATCAGTGAAATCATAGGGTTCTCTGCTTTTTCTGTCTCACTTATTTCGCTTAGCATTATACTCTCAAGATCCATCCATGTTGTCACAAATGTTCCTATATCATCTTTCCTTACTGCGGAATAGTATTCCATTGTGTATATATACCACAACTTCTTTATCCATTCATCTATCAAAGGACATTTTGGTTGTTTCCATGTCTTGGCCACTGTAAACAAAGCTGCAATGAACATTGGAACATGCATGTCTTTATGAATAAATGTTTTCAAATATTTTGGGTAGATACCCAGGAGAAGGATTGCTGGGTCATATGGTAATTCTATTCATAATTTTTTGAGGAACCTCCACACTGCCTTCCATAGCGGCTGCACCAGTCTGCATTCCCACCAACAGTGTATGAGGGTTCCTTTTTCTCCACAGGCTCTCCAACACTTGTTACTATTTGTCTTGTTGATGATAGCCATTCTACCTGGGGTGAGGTGATATCTCATTGTGGTTTTTATTTGCATTTCTCTGATAATTAGTGTTGTTGACCACTTTTTCATATGTCTATTTGTCATTTGTATGTCCTCTTTGGAGAAATGTCTCTTCAGGTCCTCTGTCCATTTTTGAATTGGGGTGTTTAATTTTTGTTGTTGAGTTGCATGAGTTCCAGGTATATTTTGAATATTAACCAATTATCAAAAACACTGTTTGCAAAAATCTTCTCGCATGCAGGTGGTTGTCTCTTTATTTTGTTGATGGTTTTCTTTTGCTATGCAGAAGATTTTAGTTTGATATAGTCCCATTCATTTATTTCAGCTTTTACTTCCCTTGCCTTTGGAGTCAAATTCATAAAATGCTCTTTGAATCCAAGGTCCATAAGTTTAGTACCTATGGTTTCTTCTATGAAGTTTAGTGTGTCAGGTCTTATGCTTAAGTCTTTGATCCATTTTGAATTAATTTTGGTACATGGTGAAAGAAAGCACCTGAGTTTCATAGTTTTGCATGTGGCTTTCCAATACTGTCAGTACCATTTATTGAAGAGGCTGTCTTTCCTCCATTGTATGTTTTTAGCTTCTTTGTCAAAAATTGTCTGTCCATATTTATGTGGTTTCATTTGGAAGTTCTCAATTCTATTCCATTGGTCTATGTGTCCTTTTTTCTGCCAATACCATGCTGTTTTGATTATTGTAGCCCTGTAGTACATGCTAAAGTCAGGGAGTGGGATACCTCCCTATTGTTCTTTTTATTAAGATTGCTTTGGCTATGAGAGGTCTTTTGTGATTCCAAACAAATCTGATGATTTTTTGTTCTATTTCTTTAAAAAATGCCTTTGGGATTTTCATGGGGATTGCATTAAATCTGTATATTGCTTTGGGTAATGTGGCCATTTAAACTATGTTGATTCTTCTAATCCATGAGCATGGAATATCTTTCCATTTCTTTGTGTCTTCTTCAATTTCTTTCAAAAATGTCTTACAGATTTCAGCATATAGGTCCTTCACATCATTGGTTAGGTTTATTCCTAGGAATTGTATTCTTTTTGCTGTAATAGCAAAGGGAATTTTTTTTGTATTGCTTTTTCTGAGATTTCATTGTTAGTATATAGGAATGCAATGGAATTTTGTACATTGATTTTGTAGCCAGTAACTTTACTGTATTCTTTGATTGTTTCTAATAGCTTTTTGGTGGAGTCCTTAGGGTTTTCTACATACAGCATCATGTCATCTGCAAAGACTGATAATTTAACTTCTTCATTCCCAATTTGGATGCCTTTTATTTCTTTATCTTGCCTGATTGCTCTAGCAAGGATTTTCAACACTACGTTGAAAAGCAGAGGTGATACGGGATAGCCCTGTCCTGTTCCTGAACGTAGCGGAAAGGGCTTCAGTTTTTCACCATTAATTATGAGGTTAGCTGAAGGCTTGTCATATATTGCCTTCATTATGTTAAGGTATTTTCTTTCTATACCTACTTTATTAAGTGTTTTAATCATAAATGGATATTGTGTATTGTCAAACACTTTTTTAAATCAATTGATATAATCATATGGTTTTTGACCTTTATTTTGTTTATGTGATGTATCACATTGATGGATTTGTGAATGTTGAACCATACTTCTGCCCCGGGGATGAACCCCACTTGGTGGTGATGAATAATCTTTTTAATGCATTGTTGTATTTGATTTGCTAGAATTTTGTTTAGGATTTTAGCATCTGTATTCATCAGAGACATAGGTCTGTAGTTTTCTTTTTTTTGTGTTGTCCTTACCAGGTTTTGGTATCAGGGTAATGTTGGCCTCATAAAATGAGTTAGGGAGTACTGACTCTTCTTCAATTTTTTGGAAGAGTTTGAGCAGGATTGGTATTAGATCCTCTTTGAAGGTTTGGTAGAATTCACTGGTGAAGCCATCTGGTCCAGGACTTTTGCTTTTGGGAAGGTTTTGGATGACTGATTCAATTTCTTTACAGGTGATCAGTCTGCTTAGGTTTTCCAGTTCTTCATGGTTCAGACTTGTAAGGCTATATGTTTCTAAGAACTTGTCCATTTCTTCTAGGTTACTGAATTTGGCGGCATATTGTACTTCATAGTATTCTTGTATGATCCTTTGATTTTCTGTGGTGTCCGTGATAACTTCCCCTTTTTCATTTCTGATTTTGTTAATTAGTTTCTTCTCTCTTTATGTTAGTGAGTCTAGCCAAGGGTTTGTCAATTTTGTTAATCTTTTCAAAGAATCAGCTCTTTGTCACATAAATTTTTTCTATTGTCTTTTTGATCTCTATTTCATTTAGTTCTGCTCTGATTTTTGTGGTTTCCTTTCTTCTGCTGACCTTGGGTTTCGCTTGTTCTTCTTTTTTTCGTTTTTTAAGATGTAACATGAGGTTATTTATTTGGGATTTTTCTTGTTTCTTGAGATAGGCCTGTAATGATATAAATTTCCCTCTTAAAACTGATTTCCCTGCATTGCAAAAATTTTAGTAGGATGTATTTTCTTTTTCATTTGTTTCTATGTATCTTTTGATCTCTCCTCTAATTTCTTCTTTGACCCTGTCGTTCTTTAAAAGTATGTTGTTTAATCTCCATGTATTTGTGTTTTTTCCTGCTTTCTTTTCGCAGTTGATATTTAATTTCAAAGTCTTGTGATCAGAGAATGTGCTGGTATGATTTCAATCTTCTTAAATTTGCTGCTACCGATTTTATGTCACAATATATGGTCTATTCTTGAGAATGTTCCATGTACACTCGAAAAGAATGTATAGTCTGATGTTTTAGGTTGAAGTGCTCTATATATGTCAATTATGTCCATTTCATCTAATGTGTCACTTAGGGCTGCTATTTCATTATTTATTGTTTATTTGGATGATCTATCCATAGCTGTCAACGATGTATTTAAGTCCCCTAGTATAACTGTAATTTGGTCAATTGTTCCCTTTCCTATTGGTAGTATTACTTGGTATATTTCACTGCTCCCTGATTGAGGGCATAAATATTGATGACTGTTATGTCTTCGTGTTGTATAGTCTTCTTTATGATTATAAAATGTCCATCTTTGTCACCTGTTACATTTTTCACCCTGAAATCTGTTCCATCTGATACTATTACGGCTACACCTGATTTTCTCTTGGTACCATTTTTGGAGTGTCAATTTCCACCCTTCCACTTTGAGTCTATGCTTGTCCTTGTAGCTGAGATGTGTCTTTTGGAGACAGCATATGGTTGGGTTTAGTTTTTTAATCCAGTCTTCTACTCTGTGCCTTTTTATTGGTGAGTTCAGTCCATTTACATTTAGGGTGTTTATTGATACGTGAGGATTTCCTGTCATTCTATCTTTACTTTTCTAGTAAGGCTGTGTCTCCATTGTTTCTTTGCCTTTTTGTTGTTGTCTATTATTTCGTGTTGTGGTATTCTATGATTTTTCCCTCTGTTTCTTCTTTTATTACAGTATATATTTCTGTTCTGGATTTTTTTTTTTGAGTGGTTACCCTTCAGTTTATGTAAAAAAATGTTTGATATTTAGAGTACGTCATTTATTTCAGCAGGCTTACTTTCTCCATTCCCACATTTGGTTCAGGTTTTTACTCTCCCCCTTTTTATGTTTCCACAAATTTTCCCTTGTGATGGTGGTTGAATAGCCTCCTGTAGTATGTCTTGTAGTGCAGGTCTAGTCTTGGAAAATCCCCTCAGCTTCTGTATGTCTGCAAAGGTCTTTATTACTTCTTCATATGTAAAGGATATCTTTCCTGGATATATTATTCTTGGTTGATAATTTCTCTCTTTCAATAGTTTGAATATTTGGTTCCAATTCCTCCTGGCTTCTAGAGTTTCTGCT
Organism: Rhinolophus hipposideros; assembly: GCF_964194185.1. NCBI lineage: Eukaryota > Metazoa > Chordata > Mammalia > Chiroptera > Rhinolophidae > Rhinolophus > Rhinolophus hipposideros. The sequence continues at coordinate 28,160,457 of NC_138046.1, forward strand.
GAAAAATCTGATGATAATCTGATGGGCTTTCCTTTGTATGTTACCGTCTTCTTTTGCCTGGCTGCCTTGAGGATTCTTTCTTTGTCACTGATTTTAGACAGCTTCAATACAATGTGCCTTGGAGAATGCCTGTTGGGATTGAGGTAATTAGGTGTTTTATTTGCTTCTGGGATTGGAGGATCCAGTTATGTCCACAAGTTTGGGAAGTTCTCATCAACAATTTGTTTGAATATATTCTCTGTTCCCTTCTCACGTTCTTCTCCTTCTGGTATGCCCATTATTCTTACATTACTTTTCTGATAGAGTCATAAAGTTCTTATAGAGTTCTTTCATTTCTTCTAAGTCTCAAGTCTCTTTCTTCTTCCATCTGTGTAATTTCCAAGTTTTTTATCTTCGATGTCACTGATTCTTTCCTCCATGTGGTCAAGTCTACTACCTAAGCTGGTCATTTCATTCTTAATTTCTTCTATTGAGTTTTTAATCTCCAGAAATTCTTTTTGGTTCTTTTTTACAATTTAAATCTCTTTCCTAAAATGCGCATGTTGTTCGTTGATTGCCTTTCTGATTTCATTAAATTGCGTTTCTGTCTTTTCTTGCATCTCATTGAGTTTTTTCAGAACTGCAATCTTGAATTCTCTGTCATTTAAGTCACTTATTTCCATATCCTTAAGTTACTTTTCTGGAAACTTTTCACTTTCTTTCTGAGCTGTCTTGTTGCCTTGCTTATTCATGGCAATTACTGATTTATTATTTCTCTTCCTAGACATCTACAGGTGTGGTTTCTGCCCCAGGTCGGTAGGAGGAGGTCTTTCTTTTGTTTTGCAATACTTGTTGGTAGAATGTTTTATTTTCTCTCCAAGTGCAGCCTTATTTTCCCTCTCTCACATAATAGTGGTATGTTTCCTCTGCACTATTCCAGCTTCCTAAACAATGGTGCGATTCTGTCGGAAACGGGCTTCTCCTCTGTTAATAGTTTGTCTGGTTTGTAGGGCGCCACGTCGCTGTGGGCATGTGGAGAACTTTTGAAGTCCAAAATTTTTTCTGCACCAGATTCAGTGCCTGTATGTTTCAGCAGTTCTGTTTACTTCTGCCGGGATCTGCCCAGATAGGTAGGACTAGGGGCGGGGTGAGTTGGGAGAGGTGGCTCAGATCAATGGCGATGCAGGAAAGCCGGTCCTGCTTCCACAGCTCACTCCCCTTTGCCGGAACTAGTTGGGCTGCAAATCAGTTTCTGCCTTCCACAGTTCTCAGAACAGGAAATTTTCTGTTCTTTTGATCTGACACTGCTACTGTTCCGCTTCTCGCACTGGGCAGGTGGGAGCGGAGCTAGCTCTGGGAGGGTTGGGAGGGGAGGCTAATCTCAGTGCCTAAGGCTTTTGTTCTCTGCTTGGCAGTGAGGGCTTAAACCACCGTTTTCAGCCTTCTTCCCTCAGTCTTTTCTCCGACATCTCTGTTGTGAGCCTTGTGTTCAGCCCTGTTGTATGCTGCCCCCTCAGCTCTGTGGTCCATATGCGGAGCCATAGCAGTCCGAGTTCTTCTCTCTCCCGCAGCTGGGGTAGTTCCGGATGCAGCAAGCTAGGAGCACTGAGCCAGGTTTGTGTCCTGTGCCTGTGCGGCTCCGTCTCTGCACTTTTACCTTTCCTCCTCCCCTGCTCGCTCGATTCTCCCACCTTTAGGTGAATTCACTAGTGGGCCTGCTCGTCTTCCTGTCTGCTGTGCAGGGAGTCCTTTGTGGAGTTATTGTTCGATTAGTTGTAAATTCCAGGGGAGCTTTACAGAGGCTCACCTTCTCGCCTCCATATTGATGACTCAGATATTGGTCCCAGACTTTTGCTTGTGGGAAGGTTTTGGATGACTGATTCAATTTCGTTACTGGTGATAGGTCTGTTTAGATTAACCAGTTATTTATGGTTCAGCCTAGAATCGTTATGTTTCTAAGAACTTGTCCATTTCTTCTAGGTTATTGTATTTGGTGGTATACAATCCTTCATAGTGTTCTTGGATGATCTTTTGTATTTCTGTGGCATCTGTATTAACTTCCCCTTTTTCACTTCAGATTTTCTTTATTAGTGTCTCCTCTCTTTTTATCTTACTGAGCCTAGTGAAGGGTTTGTCATTTATGTTAATCTTTTCAAAGAACCAGCTCTTTGTCATATTAATTTTTTTCTATTGTCTTCTTGTTCTCTATTTCATTTATTTCTACTCTGATTTTTATTATTTCCTTTCTTTTGTTGACCTCGGGTTTTCATTTGTTCTTTTTCTAGTTCTTTAAGGTGTAACATGAGGTTATTTATTTGGGATTTTTCTTGTTTCTTGAGATAGGCCTGTAATGAAATAAATTTCCCTCAGAACTTCTTTTGCTTCATACCCAAAATTTTGGTAGGATGTATTTTCATTGCTATTTGTTTCTATGTATCTTTTTATGTCTCTTCTAATTTATTGTGTGACTTGGTCATTCTTGAAAAGTATGTTGTTTAATCTCTATGTATTTTTGGTTTTTCCTGCTTTCTTTTTGCAGGTGATATCCAATTTCAGAGTCTTGTGATCAGACAATATGCTTAGTATGATTTCAGTCTTCTTATATTTACTGAGGCTAGTTTTATGTCCCAATATATGGTCTATCTTTGAGAATGTCCCATGCATACTAGAAAAGAATGTATACTCTGATATTTTGGATGAAATGCTCTATAAATGTCAAGTATGTCCATTTCATCTAATGTGTCATTTAGGGTTTCTATTTTGTTATTTATTTTCTGTTTGGATGATCTATCCATAGCTGTCAATGATGTATTTAGGTCCCGTAGTATAATTGTGTTTTGGTCAATTTCTCCCTTTAGTTCGGTTAGTAGTTGCTTGGTATATTGTGGTGCTCCCTGGTTGGGGGCATAAATATTGATCACTGTAATGTCTTCTTGTTGCATAGTCCCTTATACTGTTATGAAACGTCCATCTTTGTCTCTTCTTACGTTTTTCATCCTGAAGTCTGTTTCATCTGATATCGTGGGTACACCTGATTTTCTCTGGATACCATTTGCTTGGATTGTCAATTTCCACTTTTTCACTTTGAGTCTATGTTTGTCCTTGTAGCTGAGATGTGTCTCTTGGAGATAGTGTATGGTTGGGTTTATTATTTTTTTTTGATCCAATCTACTACTCTCTGCCTTTTTATTATTGAGTTCAGTCCATTTACATTGATATGTGAGGATTTCCTATCATTCTGTCTTTCGTTTTCTAGTAAGACTGTGTCTCCTTTCTTTTTTTGCCTTTCTGTTGTTGTCTATTACTTCTGTGTGGTGGTATTCTATGATGTTTCCCCTTGTTTCTTCTTTTATTGTAGTATATATTTCAGTTCAGGATTTTATTTCCTTGAATGGTCACCGTTACGTATATGTATAAGAAAGTTTGATATTTAGAATATTCCATTTTCTTCAGCATGCTTACTTTCTCCATTCCCACATTCTGATTTAGGCCTTTACTCTCCCACTTTTTATTTTATGGTTGCCACAAATTCTCCCTGTTGATGGTGGTTGAGTACCTTTTATTAGTTTTCTTGTAGTGCACGTCATTTATTACAAAATTCCCTCAGCTTCTCTGTGTCTGTAAGGTTTTTATTCCTTCTTTACGTCTAAAGGATATCTTTGCTGGGTATATTATTATTGGCTCATAATTTCTCTTTCAGTTGTTTGAATATTCTTTCCACTCCCTCCTTGCTTGTAGAGTTTCTGCTGAAAATCTGATGATAATCTGATAGGTTTCCTTTGTAGGTACCATCTTTTCCTTGGCTGGCTTGAGGATTCTTTCTTTGTCATTGATTTTTCACAGGTTGAACACAATGTGCCTTGGAGAAGGCCTGTTAAGGTTGAGGTAATTAATACTATTGGCGTCTTGGATTTTAGGATCCAGTTCTTTCCCCAAGTTTGGGAAGTTCTCATCAACTATTTGTTTGAATATATTTTCTGTTCCCTTTCCTTTCTCTTGTCCTTCTGGTGCCGATTATTCTTATATTGCTCTTTCTGATGGAGTCAGAAAGTTCTTGCAGAGTTCTTTCATATGTTTTAAGTCTGAAGTCTTTTTCTTCCTCCTTGCATGTCATTTCCAGGTTTCTATCTTCGATGTCACTGATTCTTTCCACCATCTGGTCAACTCTACTACCTATGCTGGTAATTTCATTCTTCATTTTGTCTATTGAGCTATTAATCTCCATAAATTCTTTTTGGTTCTTTTTTAAAATTTCAATATCTTTGGTGAAATATTCATTTTGTACTTTGATTGTGTTTCTGAGTTGATTAAACTGACTATCTGTGTTTTCTTGTAGCTCATTGAGTTTTTAAGAACTGCAATCATGAATTATCTGTCATTTAAGTCACATATTTCCATAAATTTAAGATCATTTTCTGGAGTCTTTTCACTTCCTTTTGAGCTGTCTTGTTGTTTGGTTATTCATGGCAAGTAATGATTTATTACTTCTCTTTCTAGCCATCTATGGGAATGGGTTCTGTAGCAGGTTGATAGGAAGAGGTCTTTCTTTTGTTTTCCAGTATGTGTTGGAAGAATCTTTTTATTTTTTCTCTGACTGCAGCCTTTTTTTCTGTCTCCCAGTGTAGTGTTATGTTGACTCCGCACTCTTCCAGCTTCTCACACAATGGGGGGATTCCCTGGAAGGCAGGCTTCTCCTCTGTTAACAGTCCACCTGGTTCATAGGGTGCTACGTCCTTGTGGGGATGTGGAGATCTTTTGAAGTTCCAAAGCTCTTCCTGCACCAGATTCAGTGCCCATGTGTTTCAGCAGTTCTGTTTACTCCTGCAGGGGTCAGCCCAGATGGGTGGAACAGGGGTGGGATGGGTTGTGAGAGGTTGTCCAGAGCAATGGCAGTGACCACCACCACAGCTAGTCCTCCTTCCAGAGCTCCCTCCCCTTTGCAGAAACTAGTTGGGCTGTGAATCTGTGTCTGTGTACCAAAGTTCTCAGAGCTTCAAATATTCTGTTCTTTTTATCTGGCACTGCTACTGTTCCACTTCTAGCACTGGCAGGTGTGGGCATGGCGAGCTGTAGGAGGGTAGGGAAGGGGCGGCTAGTCTCAGTGCCTATAGCTTCCATTCTCTGTGGCAGTTAGTGCTTAAACCACCGACTTCAGCCTTCTTTCCTTATTCTTTGCTCTGAGGTCTCTGCCATGAGCATTGGATTCAGCCGTGTTGTATGCTGTCCCATCACCCCTGTGGGCCATAAATGGAGCCCTACCAGTCCGAGTTCTTCCCTCTCCCACAGCACTAGTTGTTCAGGGATCCAGCAAACTTGGAGCACTCAGCTAGGTCTCCATCCTGTGCCCACCTGGCCCCATCTCTGCACTTCTCCCTTCCCTCCTCCCCTGCTTGCGCAATTTGCCTACGTTTAGGTGAATTTAGTACTGAGTCTCTTCGTCTTGCCTGTCTGCTGTGCAGGGAGTCCTTTGTGGAGTTATAGTTGTTCAATTCGTTGTAAATTCCAGGGGAGGTCTCCAGAGCCTTACCTCACACCACCATTTTGATGACGTCCTCTTCTTTCTTGAGACAGCCTGTAATGATATAAATTTTCCTTTCAAAACTACTTCATAGAAATGGTAGAGTGATGTGATCCTTTTGAAATGTCCCCTGGAATTTTCAAGAAGTTGTACGGCTATAATTTTATACAGGACTCTCTTTGCAGCAAACAGGCAAGACTAAGCGAGGCATAATTGAAATTATCTAAAGGTGGGCAAATTGAGTGAGTGGGGTAGGAGGGAAGGGAGAATTTGGGAGACTTGGGGCTCTTGCCAGTGGACTCAGACCTAACTCAGAGTTCTGAGCTCCCTGCATTCAGGAGCTATAACAGTCACAGAATACTGCTTGTACTCCCCTCATGGCCTACAAGTGGCATATAACATGGCTGAATTCAACACTCATGTCAGAGACCTCGGAGCTAAGACAGAGGGGAGAAAGCTGAAAATGGTGGCTTCAACTCTCACTGCCAAGCAAAGTATGGAAGGCATAGGCACTGAGCCTAGCTGACCTGTTCCTACCCTCTCTCCCCCCAGCGCTTGGCAACACCACCACCTTCCCAGTGCTAGAAGTGGAATGGTAGCATTATCAAAACAAAAGAACAGAATATTTGCAGTTCTGAGAACTGTGGCCCATAGCGAATGACTTGTGGTCCAACTAACTCCAACAAAGGCGTGAGAGCCTTGGGTGCAGGACTGGTTGTGCTGGTGGTCTCTGCCATTGCTCAGAACCACCTCTTGCAACCCAACTCACCCTTGCACCCATCTATCTGAGTATATCGCTGCAAGGGTAAACAGAGCCACTGAAACACACAGGCCCTGAAACTTGTGCACAAAGAGCCTTGGAATTTCATAAACACTTCACTGCCCTTCAGGGAGGAAGGGTACTGAGACATAGGCAACCTGTTCACAGAGGAAAATTCGCTTCCTAGTAATCCCACCCCCCCATTGTGTGAGATGTCAGAACATTGCAGGAAAATATAACACTACAGCATAAGAGTGAATAAAAGGGTGCAGTCTTAGAAAATTAAAACATTCTACCAACACCTACAGGAAAGCAAAAGAAAGACCACTTCCCATTAACCTGTTGCAGAACCCACTCCTGTAGATGCCTAAGAAAGCAAATAACTTATGAATTGCCATGAAAAACCAAGGTACTAAGGCAGCTCAGAAAGAAAATGAAAAGTCTCCAGAAAATGAACTTAAACACATGGAAATATGTGACTTAACTGACAGAGAATTCAAGATTGCACTTCTGAGATAACTGAAGGAGATGAAAGAAAATACAAGCAGGCAGTTTAATGATCTTAGAAACACAATCAAAGAATAAAATGAACATTTTATCAAATAGATTGAAAATTTTAAAAAGAACTAAATCGAATTTTTAGAGATTAAAAACCCACTAAAATAAATGAAGAATGAAATAGCCAGTTACGTAATAGAGCTGACCAGATGGAGGAAAGAATCAGTGACATCGAAGACAGAAATCTGGTAATGACAGAGACGGAAGAAGAGAGAGACTTGGAACTTAAAATATTTGAAAGAAGTCTACAAGAACTTTCTGACTCCATGAGAAATAGCAATATAAGAATTATAGATATACCAGTAGGAGAATAAAGTGAGAGGGGAACAGAAAGTATATTCATACAAGTAGTCAACAAGAACTTCCAAAACTTGTGGAAAAAACTGGAATCACATCTCTAAGAAGCAAATAGAACACCTAATTACCTCAATCCCAACAGGCCTTCTCCAAGGCATATTGTATTGAACCTGTCAAAAATTAACAATAACAAAAGAATTCTCAAGGCAGCCAGGGAAAAGAAGATGGTAACCAGAAAGGAAAGCCCATTAAATTATCATCAGATTTTTCAGCAGAAACTCTACAAGTCAGGAGGGAGTGGAATCAAATATTCAAACAAATGAAAGAGAGAATTTATAAGCCAAGAAGAATATATCCAGCAAAGATACCCTTTAGATATGAAGGAGGAAAAGGCATTTCCAGACATACAGAAGCTGAGTGACTTTTCTAATATACCACCTGCACCACGAGAAATACTGAAGGAGGCTATACAACCTATAAAAAAAAGAAAAACAAAACAAAACCATGAGACAGAAGGAGAAGCAGGAAATAGCAACTACTACACCAAATAAGGTTCTATACACTTAATATAACACACAGAGTAAACAAGAAAACAACAAACAACAAAAAAAGAGAGAGGGAAAAGACAATTTGTTACTGGAGTGCAGAAATCATCTCACAGCATAAACAGGGATAATTTGTGACAACGAAACATTAAAAAAGAGAGAGTAAAGGTCTGAACTGACACAAAGTGGTGGAGGAAGGAAGCATGATGAAGAAAAAGGAATACTCCAAATATGAAAATTTCTTTCACATAAATGTAACGATCACCACTCAAAAACATCAAGAAGTGAAACATAGCATAAAAAAGAAGAAATAGATTGAAAATCATAGAATACCACCACAGTGTAATAATGGACAGCAATAAAAAAGCAAAGAAATAATGCAGACACAATCCTACCAGAAAACCGGATAGAAAGATAGGACATTCTCACACATTAATAATCACCTGAAATGTAAATGGACTGACTCATCAATAAAAAGTCACAGAGTAGCAGACTGCATCAAAAAACCAAAACTAACCATATGCGGCCTCCAAGAGACACATCTGAGCTACAAAGACAAATAGAGATTCAAAGTGAAAGGGTGGAAATTGACAATCAAGCAAATGATATTCAAAGAAAAGCAGATATCACTATAGTGATATCAGATGAAAGAGACTTCAGGACAAATAAAAAGTAAAAAGAGACAAAAATGGTCATTTTATAATGGTAAAAGGGAATATACAACAAAAAGACATAACAGTCATCAATATTTATGCCCCCAATCAGGAAGTACTGAAATATACAAAGCAACTACTAACAGAGCTAAAGGGAGAAATCAACCATAACACAATAATAGTTCGGGACCTAAATACATCATTGACAGCTATGGATAGATCATCCAAACTGAAAATGAATAAAGAAATATGAACCCTAAGTGACACATTAGAAAAAGTAGATATAATTGAAATTTATAGAGCACTTCATCCTAGAATATCAGAAAATACACTCTTTTCTATTGTATATAGACTATATATTGGGACAGAAAACTAGCCTCAGATAATTTAAGAAGATTGAAATCATACCAAGCATGTTCTCTGATATCAAAACTTTGAAATTGGATATCAACTACAAAAAGAAAGCAGATAAAAACCACAAATATGTGGAGACTAACCAACAGAATTTTAAAGAATGACTGGGTCAAAGAAGAAATAAGAGGAGAGATAAAAAGATACAAAAAACAAATGAGAATGAAAACACATCCTACCAAAATTTTAGGGATGCAGTGAAAGCAGTTTTAAGAGGGAAATTTATATCATTACAGGCCTATCAGAAGAAAGAAGAAAAACTGCAGATAAACTCACATTATATCTTAAAGCACTAGAAAATAAGAACAAGAGAAACACAGGGCTAGCAGAATGAAGGAAACAATAAACATCTGATCAGAACTAAATGAAATAGAGAACAAAAGTCAACTGAAAAAAAAATGTAACAAAGACTTGTTTCTTCGAAAAGATTAATAAAATTATCAAACCCCTGGCTAGACTCACTAAAATAAAAAGAGATAAGACAAAAGTAAAGAAAATCAGAAAGGAAAGAGGGAAAGTTAGTATGGATGCCACAGAATTACAAAGGATTATCCAGGAATACTGTGAAGGACTATATGCCACCAAATTCAATAACCTAGAAGAAATAGACAGGTTGTTAGAAACATACAGCCTTCCTAGGCTGAATCACCAAGAATTGGAAAATGTAAATAGACCAATCAATAGACTAATAGACCAATTCAAGAAAATTGAATCAGTCATCTGAAACCTTCCCAAAAGTAAAAGTTTGGAACCAGATGGCTTCACTAGTGAATTCTACCAAATTTTCAAAGAGAATCTCAAACCTGTCCTTCTCAATCTCTTCCAAAATACTGAAGAAGAGACAATACTCCTTAACTCATCTTATAAGGCCAATATTATCCTGAGAGATAAACCTGGAAACGATAACAAACAAAAAAAGAAAATTACAGACCAATATCTGTAATTGGGTCACACTGCTAGCCCTGGAAATGTGCAAGGACGAGAGCTCTGGGAGCATTGGGGGAGTCGGCCAGGATCTGTGGCTTCATTTTCTGCCTGTTGCTGAGAGCTGCTACACCACAGCTGTCCACTTCTGTATTTGATGTGCATATCTCTCAGACGTGTTTGAGTGTTGTGCAGGAAATCCTTTGTTGAGTTATATATGCTCAACTTGTTATAAGTTCAAGAGGAGAGATCTAGAGGAGCACCTCATGCTGCTACACTTTTGATATGTCAGTCTTTTTCTGTGCTGGTTTTCACAGCCAAAATTATGAGGACTACTCTCCCTGGCATTGGAAACCTGGGATGGGCAGTATGGTGAGGGTCTGGGAACCCTCACTCCTCTCAGAGGGAGCCCTCCACATCCAAGATATCCCTCCTGATTTGTAACAATCACACGTGGGTGTAGGACAAGCCTGTTCCATGTCTCTGGCCCTCCTATCAGTCTCGAGATGGCTTCTTTTGTATATCCTTAGAAGTAGGACTTCAGTTCAGCTAGACTTCAGGTGATTCTCAGTGATGATTGTTCTATAATTTAGTTGTAATTCTGATGTGGTCATGAGAGGAGGCAAACACAATATTTAGCTACTGTGCCTTCTTGTGGACATTGTATTTTAATAATCACTTTTCTAAAGTTTTAGAACTGTTTTTATATTTACAGAAAAATTTCAAAGATACTAAAGAGAGTTCCTTTATACTCTACATCCACGATCCCCTGTTATTAACATCATAAGTTAATATATATCTGACACAATTAATGAATGAATAACAATACATTATTATTAACTAACGTCTACGGTTTGTTCCAATTTCCTTCATTTTTACCTAATTTCCTTTTTCTGTTCTAGAATTCTATCTAGGGTACCAAATTATATTTATTTGTTGGGTATATTTAGGCTCCTCTTGACTCACAATTTTTCTGACTTTTCTTTTTCATGGCCTTGGCTGTTTTGAGGAATACTGGTCAGGTATTTTATAGAATGTCCATCAATTTGGATTTTTCTGGGTTATGATATCATGTGGTTTAGATGTAATTACCATAAAATGTCATACAAATATTGAGGTAAGAAATGATTTTGCAATTAACTGTTATATGAAAGAAAGTCTATTAAGGTATTAGTACAGGTTTTCTGAGAGGGTCAAATTGTGAGTAGAGGATAATTCTCAATGGCTACCTTCATGGGGCTCAGGAACTTTTTGGGCATTTTATTAAATTATACAAAGATTCCATAATGGTGAATTTTAGGTATTCAATTATGGTGTATCATTAGCCAAGGGGTCATTGGCAAAAGTTCATATCATATGGCCAAAATGAGACCTGAGAGCTGGATATTTGAAAAAAAACAAAACAAAAGAAAACAAAATAGCACATGTAATTAACAGAGAACTGGAAGTAAAAGTAGAGAATAAGTGATGCTTAAATGGCAGAGGTTTTGTGTTACATCTGTGGATAGTATTTGCAGTGGATAGTAAATTGAAGAAGATTGCTTTTTCAATTAGAGGAGCCGTTTTGGAGGCAATATATAGTCAAATCTAACTACATTCAGTAATAGTGTTATGGCTAAAATTGGAACAATTGACAACTGGAAAATATTCAATATATATTTTTATGAAAGCCAGTATGTTCTGTATTGAATGTACAGATTATAACAACTCTCTTTGCCTCAAGCTTGCCTTATCCAACTAATTTTGAACTAGGACCTTTCCCTGTATTATTTGAGATTACTATTTTCAAAACACTCAGGCAACATTAGGCTCTTTTAAACTTTATCCTCTTTTAAAGGAGCTAACAACCTTAGCAAAAAAAGATCACCTCCTAAACTTTAAAAATTATTTATATTGAAAAATAATAAATAGTTTACAGTCATATGAGTGTCAGGATCAAGGCTTCGTGAAGTCATTAAAATAAATGAATGCAACATTTAGTGAATTGGAAAGGGAAATCCCATATAAGTAAAAAATGGGAGACAACATAGAAAATGATCAGCTGGGACAAAAAGGAGAAACTGCAGAAATGCATGAAGATAAATTGACAGTAGGAATTTCACATGTCAGAAAGAAGCATAGAAATGATCAGGTGATTCTAGGACAGCTTCTCAGAAAAGGAGTTTCTTATAAAAGAAGATAATTACATATGAAATTGGTGAGGGGAATTGAAAAGGAAGAAATTGGAAATATAGTATCAACAAAGCACCAAGTTAAAACATAGGAAAATAAGAAATGACATACTGAGGAGCAAACTACTACCCAACTGTGATGGGATCAGTCAGTGTTCCTCAAGCATTTTATCACTGTACCTCAGATCATCGTGACCCAAATGATAGTGAAATTTCCATGACACAATCATTGCCTTGTTGTGTCTCTGATTCTTTTCCATTACACTGGTTGTGACTAAAAAACTATCCTTTCTAAGGAGAGGTTCTAATTTATCAAAGATAACCAATGTCAGGCAAATGATTGCCCCTATAAATGTATGGTAGATTTTTGTTTTATATTTACTGTAGTAAAAGAAGATACAGTTTTTCTAAAAAGCAGATTATAGTCCTTGACATTGGAAGAGAATTCAAAGATGCTGTGTGCCTACACAGCATTAACTGAATTGAGTTTTTAATCTGTAAGCTTCTGGAATTTCAGGGTTTCTGAGGAGATCATGGACACAGAGGTGCATTGTTAAGAAAGATATTTGGTAGTGGTGGTACCGTGTTTCCCTGAAAATAAGACCAAGCTGGACAATTAGCGCTAATGTGACTTTTGGAGCAAAAATTAATATAAGACCTGGTATTATTTTACTATAATATAAGACTGGGTCTTGAATAGAATAGAATAGAATAGAATAGAATAGAATAGAATAGAATAGAATAGAATAGAATAGAATAGAATAGAATACTGTGTCTTATATTAATTTTTGCTCCAAAAAATGCATTACACCTGATTGGCTAGGTCTTATTTTCAGGGAAACAGGGTAGTTACACTCTAGCTGGTTGAAGATTTATTCCCCATGGTGTTACTATATATGTCCTTTTTCTTGACCTATCAACTTCTACTCCTCACCTTTTGTGTCCTTATCAATCAAGAGTTAGACATCAAGGTTTATAGGACTCTTTTAAAAAGCATAATTGTATTAAGCACCTTTATTTTACAACAATTTATATTTGGTCAATCATTTTCTTATCCCTTATCTCAATTGATATAATAATTTGATATAATCCAGAAAGCTATGCTTGACGGATTGTGCTTTGTTCCTTTGTTTAAAGATGAAGGAATATAGGCTCAGAAAGAGGTTCACTGACTTACACAAAGTCGTTTAACTAGTGAGTGACAGCAATTGGACTACACCCCATGTCTCCTGACATCTAGTCCTGTGCTCTTCCAGCCACACCATGTTTTCAATTTTAAATTCTTGCTACCTTGATTCTCCATTTATTACATTTTTTTCCTTTTGTCCTCTTTTTCTTTTCCCTGTTGCTAAAACAAACAAACAAACAAAAGTCATGTTAGAAGTTTTTCTTTTTAAAGAGCAAGGAAACCTTTTGTGAAGTTATTACACTTAAAAACTGAATTTATGGTTAGGGCTTGATAGGATGGATGAATTACACTATTCACATGAATAATTATTCCTATTTATGTGCTCCAGATCTCTTGGAATTCCTTTTCTATCCATTTCCTTATTATGTGTGTATGAAAGACAGGAGACAGATAAATACTGACTTATTACCTTAGGTGATTAGGAGATCTTGGATTCCATCTGTATGAGAGTCAGGCAGTTATATGTCAAACATTGTCAGGTCTTTATATAGAGAGAATTGTGTGATATCTAGAGGCAAGGGCCAATATTCATCCTAGTATAAGTCTGATCTATAGATAGCTTCTTTGAAAAGTAGTATATACTCTTTATTCATAATCTCTTTATGAGGAACAATTTTAGCAAATTGTCAATCGGGGATTTTTCTTCAGTTGAATTTACTTGTTTGCTTATTGTCTCAAATCATTACATGCAGAGGGATGGGCCTGGCTAGATAAGTTCCCATTCCATGAAGCTTGAAGATTTTTTCCTTTCCAAATGCAAGAGGAAAAGTTTTATGTAGTTACCAAAGACATGGAAATTGATTCTGTCATTTTTTCCCCTTAAGTAACTAATGCCAGGAGGGATGGCCATTCTGGGTGGCACAGCTCCTTGGGAAGCCAGGACAGAATAAAAACCCTGAGTATTTGAAAGACATGGTTATAGCAGAGAGTAGCACGGAATGTGAGATAGGAAGGTAGGAAAGATATATTTTGATTCAATAGAATTTTTAGAGAGTCAACCTTAACCAGAGAAACTGGATAGCCTTAATTAGACAAAATGTAAAGAAAATTTCCAAATTTAAGAGAGCTGCATTTCACTCCCCATTATATATAAAATCTAACTAGATGAGGCAACATAAGACTGATAGCCCTACCTTGTATGAGGTATGAATATAAATGAATAATTAGTTCGATTCAATTAAGTCACACAGAACCTGGTATAACTCATTGAATGATACTGTTGTTTACATAAATCCCTTGCACTACTAACACTTGTTATAATGAGGCTGCCAGAGCTTTTAACATTGCTAAAAACTGAAGCATGTGTATCACCATCTGACACTGTGACTCAATCTTTTAAACCCCCTTAGTGACAAAGCTTTATTCTTTAATATTAAAAGTTTTGAAACAAAGAAAAGTCATTTAAATGCAAGTTTCATGAATAATATGACTGATTAAACTGAAAAATGCCACTTGAAAATAAAAAGAGTACTTTTTTATGTGCTTATAAAATGGTACTAAAGCCTTTTTGCTAAGAAATTTTTCCTCTTTTATTAGTCTCAGTGTAGAAAACAACACAGTGATTAGATATTTATATACCTCACAAAGAGATGACCTCAACGTCATCAAAATGGCGGTGTGAGGTGAGCCTCTGTTAAACTCCCCTGAAATTTACAAATAATCAAACAACAATAACTCCACAAAGGACTCCCTGAACAGCAGACAGTCAAGACAAAGAGGCCCACTACGGAATTCACCTAAAGGAGAGAGAATTGCGTGAGTGGGGGAGGAGAGAAGGGAGAAGTGCGGAGACAGAGCAGCGCGGGCCCAGGACACAGACCTAGCTCATTGCTCCGAGCTCGCTGAATCCCAGAACTACCGCAGCTGCGGGAGAGGGAAGAACTCGAACTGCTAGGACTCCGCTTATGTCCTACAGGGCTGACGGGGCAGCATATAACACGGTTGAACCCAACACTCATGTCGGAGACCTCAGAGAAAAGACTGAGGGAAGAAGGATGAAGACGGTGGTTTAAGCCCTCACTGCTGAGCAGAGAACAGAAGCCTTAGGCACTGAGACTAACTGCCCCCCCTCTACCCTCCCAGAACTCACCCAGCCCCCACCTGCCCAGTGCTAGAAGCAGAACAGTAGCAACGTCAAATCAAAAGAACAGAATGTTTGCTGTTCTGAGAACTGTGGACTGCAGACAAAGTTTTGCAGCCCAACTACTTCCAGCAAAGGGGAGGGAGCTGTGGAAGCAGGACGGGCTATGGTGGTGGTCGCCGCTATTGCTCTGGGCCACCACTCACAACTCAACCCGCCCATGGCCCCAACTATATGGTCGGATCCCTGCAGGAGTAAACAGAACTGCTGAAACATATGGGCTCTGAATCTGATGCAGAAAGAGCGTTGGAACTTCAGTAGCTCTCCGCATCGTCAAAGGGACGCAGGGCCCTATGACCCAAGCAACTGTTAACAGAGGTGAAGCCAGTCTCCCAGGGAATCCCCCCCATTGTGTGAGAGGCTGGAAAAGTGCAGATAAAACATAGCACCACTGTGTGAGAGAAGAAAAAAATGGCTGCAGTTGGAGAGAAAATAAAACATTCTACCAACAAGAACTGGAAAACATAAGAAAGACCTCTTTCTACCACACTGTTGTAGAAGCATATCCTGTAGATGTCTAGGAAGAGAAATAATAAATCAGTCATTACCATGAATAACCAAGGCAACAAGAGAGCTCAGAAAGAAAGTGAAAAGTCTCCAGAAAAGGAACTCAAAGATATAGAAATATGTGAGTTAAATGACAGAGAATTCAAGATTGCAGTTCTGAAAAAAAATCAACGAGATGCAAGAAAACACAGAAAGGCAATTTAATGAACTCAGAAACACAATCAAAGGAAAATATGAGCATTTTACGAAATAGATTGCAATTTTAAAAAAGAACCAAATGGAATTTCTGGAGATTAAGAACTCAATAGAAGAAATTAACAATAAAATATCCAGCTTAGGTAGTAGAGTTGACCAGATGGAGGAAAGAATCAGTGACATCGAAGATAGGAACCTGGAATTTACACAGATGGAAGAAGAAAGAGACTTGAGACTGAAAAGAAATGAAAGAACTCTACAAGAACTTTCTGACTCCATCAGAAAAAGGTATATAAGAAAAATGTGCATACCAGAAGGAGAAGCAAGAGAGAAGGGAACAGAGAATATATTCAAACAGATTGTGGATGAGAACTTCCCAAACTTGTGGACAGAACTGGATCCTCGAATCCAAGAAGCAAATAGAACACCTAATTACCTCAATCCCAACAGGCCTTCACCAAGGCACATTGTATTGAAGCTGTCTAAAATCAATGACAAAGAAAGAATCCTCAAGGCAGCCATGGAAAAGAAGACGGTAACCTACAAAGGAAAGCCCATTAGATTATCATCAGATTTTTCAGCAGGAACTCTACAAGCCAAGAGGGAGTGGAACCAAATATTCAAACTATTGAAAGAGAGAAATTATGAGGCAAGAAAAATATATCCAGCAAAGGTATCCTTTAGACATGAGGGAGGAATAAAGACCTTTCCAGACATCCAGAAGCTGAGGGAATTTTCGAATACACGACCTGCACTACAAGAAATACTAAAGGAAGCTATAAGACCACCATCAACAGGGACAATTTGTGGCAACATAAAAAGGGGGAGAGTAAAGGCCTGAACCGGAATATGGGAATGAAGAAAGTAAGCGTGCTGAAGAAAATGTAATACTCTACATATCAAACTTTCTTTTACATAAACTTAAGGGTAACCACTAAAAAAAAAAAAAAAATCCAGAACTGAAATATATACTGTAAAAAAGAAGAAACAGAGGGAAACATCATAGAATACCACCACACAGAAATAATAGACAACAACAAAAAGAAAAAGAAATAATGGAGACACAGCCTTACCAAAAAACTAAATATAGAATGACAGAAATCCTCAGGTATCAATAATCACCCTAAATGTAAATGGACTGAACTCACCAATAAAAAGACACAGAGTACCAGATTGGATCAAAAACCTAAATGCAACCAAATGCTGTCTCCAAGAGACACATCTCAGCTACAAGGACAAGAGTAGACTCAAAGTGAAAGTGTGGAAATTGACACTCCAAGCAAATGGTACCCAAAGAAAATCAGGTGTAGCCATAATGGTAACTGCAGCAAAAACCATAAAATACCTAGGAATATACTTAACCAAGGATGTGAAGGATATATATATATATATATATATATATATATATATATATATATATATATATATATATTCTGAATACTATGAGACATTTTTGAAAGAAATTGAAGAAGACACAAAGAAATGGAAAGACATTCCGTGTTCTTGGATTGGATTAATCAGCATAGCTAAAATGGCCATATTACCCAAAGCAATATACAGATTTCATGCAATCCCTATCAAAATCCCAAAGGCATTTTTTAAAGAATTAGAACAAAAAATCATCAGATTTTTTTGGAACCACAAAAGACCCTGAACAGCTAAAAAAATCTTAAGAAAAAAGAACAATAATGGAAGTATCACACTCCCTGACTTTAGCTTGTGCTGCAGGGCTACAATAATAAAAACAGCATGGTATTGGCAGAAAAACAGGCACATAGACCACTGGAATAGTATTGAGAACAGAAATTAAACCAAATAAATATGGACAGATGATTTTTGACAAAGAAGCTAAAAACATATAATGGAGGAAAGACAGCCTCTTCAATAAATGGTGCTGGCACAATTGGATAGCCACGTGCAAAAGAATGAAACTGGACTGCTATCTGTCACCATGTACCAAAATTAATTCAAAATGGATCAAAGACTTAAGAATAAGATCTGACATAATAAACTGTATAGAAGAAAGCATAGGTACTAAACTTATGGACCTTGGGTTCAAAGAGCATTTTATGAATTTGACTCCAAAGGCAGTGGAAGTAAAAGCTAAAATAAACATATGGGACTATATGAAACCGAAAAACTTCTGCATGGCAAAAGAAACCATCGACAAAATAGAGAGGCAACTGACTAAATGGGAGAAGATTTTTGGAAACAGTGCCTCCAATAAGGGGCTAATATCCAAAATATTCAAGGAACTCATGAAACTCAACAACAAAAAAACAAACAATCCAATTGAAAAAATGGGCAGACGACCTGAAGAGACATTTCTCCAAAGAGGACACACAAATGCCAAATAGACATATGAAAAAATGCTCAACATCACTAATCATCAGAGAAATGCAAATAAAAACCACAATGAGATATCATCTCACCCCAGTCAGAATGGCTATCATCAACAAGACAAATAGGAACAAGTGTTGGAGAAGCTGTGGAGAAAAAGGAACCCTCAGACACTGTTGGTTGGAATACAGAGTGGTGCAGCCGTTATGGAAGGCAGTGGGGTTGTTCCTCCAAAAATTAAGAATAGAATTAGCATATGACCCAGCAATCCCTCTCCTGGGTATCCACCCAAAAAATTTGAAAACATTTATCCATAAAGACACGTGTGCTACAATGTTCATTGCAGCTTTGTTTACGGTGGCCAAGACATGGAAACAAGCAAAATGTCCTTTGATGGATGAATGGATAAGGAAGTCGTAGTATATATACACAATGGAATACTATTCGGCGGTAAGAAAAGATGACATAGGACCATTTGTGATAACATGGATGGATCTTGAGAGTATTATTATTCTAAGTGAAATTCTAAACTAAATAAAGAAGTCGGATAGGAAAAACAGAGAACCCTATGATTTCAGTGATATGTCGTATATAAACCAAAAACATCAAAAGAACAAGACAATTAAATGAGAAACAAAAACTCATAGGCACAGACAATAGTTTAGTGGTTATCAGAGGTTAATGGAGGTGGGGGAAAGGAGATGAGGGTAAGGGGTTCAAATATATGATGATGGAAGGAGAACTGACTCTGGGTGATGAACACACTGTGGGATTTATAGATGATGTAATACAGAATTGTACACGTGGAATCTATGTAATTTCACTAACAATTGTCACTCCAATAAATTTTTTAAAAAAGAATAATAAAAAAGAAAATACATTCTACCAAAATTTTGAGGATGCAGTGAAAGCTGTTTGAAGAGGGAAATTTATATTATTACAGGTCTATCTCAAGAAAGAATAAAAATACCAGATAGATAACCTGATGTTACTCCTTAAAGTACTACAAAAATAAGAACAAATGAAACCCAAAGTCAGCAAAAGGAAAGGAATGATAAAAGTCAGAGCAAAACTAAATGAAATAGCGAACAAAATACCATAGAAGAAATTAATGTAACAAAGAGCTGGTTCTTGAAAAGATTGACTAACCCTTGGCTAAACTCAGTAAGATAAAAAGATAAAAGACACAAATAAACAAAATCATAAACAAAGAGTGGGAGTTACCACGGATGCCAGAGAAATACAAAGGATCACCCAAGAATACTATTAAGGTTATATGCCACCAAATTCAATAACCTAGAAGAAATGGAAATGTTCTTAGAAACATATAGCCTTCCTAGCCTGAATCAGGAAGAACTGGAAATCCTAAATGGACGTATCAACAGTCAGGAAATTGAATAAGTCATCTGAAAGCATACAAAAGCAAAATTCCTGGACCAGATGAAGCGGAGTACAGCATTAGGAAAAGAGACAGTGAAAAGGTAATGACTGTGTGTGATGTCAGAGAGATAGTGGATGGGGGAGGGGTGTTGACGCAGTGTGAGGGATATAAATGATAAACATCTTACTATTATTTTGTTTTGTACACCTGAAACCAATAAAAAAGCATGTATAATTATGTGTTATAAAAAAGCAAAAAAAAAATAAAAGAGAAAACAAAAACAAAAACAGCAACAACAAAATTTATACATCACGACCAAGTGAGCTAAATCCCAGGGCACAGGAATGGTTTGCATACCACTGGAATGGTATGCAAATCAATCAATAAACCACATAAACTAAATAAAGTACAATAATCATATGATCATATCAATAGATGCAGAAAAAGAGTTCGACAAGATACAACATCGATTTATAGTCAAAACACTTAATAAAATGGGTATAGAAGGAAAATACCTCTACATCATAAAGGCCATGTATGAAAAACCCTCACCTAGTATCATAACAGTGAAAAAATGAAGACCTTTGAACTATATCCAGGAACGCAACAGGGCTGTCCTTTATCTCCTCTGCTTTTCAACATAGTATTGGAAGCCCGAATCAGAGAAATCAGGGAAGAGAAAGAAATAAAAAGCATCCAAATTGGGAATGAAGAAGTTAAATTGTCACTTTTTGCAGATAACATGATACTATATAAATAGAAAACCCTAAAGTTGCCACCAAAATTATTAGAAAGACTAAACTAATATAGTAAAGTCACTGGCTACAAAATCAATGTACAGAAGTTAATTGCATTCCTATATACTAACAATGAAATCTCAGAAAAAGAAATAAGAAAAAAAATCCTTTTGCAATTGCAACAAAAGGAATAAATTACTTAGGAATAAACTTAACCAAAGATGTGAAAGACTTACATATTGAAAACCATAAGAAATTTTTAAAAGGTAATTGAAGAACACGCAAAGAAATGGAAAGTCATTCCGTTTTCATGGATGGGAAGAATCAACATAGTTAAAATGGCTACATTAAACAAATGCAGTATAGACATTTAGCATAATCACCCATCAAAATCCCAATAGCATTTTTCATAGAAACACAACCAAATCCCATCAGATTTGTATGGAACCACAAAAGACCAAGAATAGCATAAGAAATCCTAAGAAAAAGGAACAGGGCTGACTTCAGCTTGTATTACAGAACAACAATAATCCAAACACCATGGTATTGGCAAAACAACAATAACAACAACAACAAAATCAGACAAACAGACCAATGGAATGGAATTGAGAACAAAGCAATAAGGCCACATAAATAGGGACATACAAATTTTGACAAACAAGTTAAAAACATACAATGGAGACAAGACAGCCTCTTCAGTAAATGGTGGTGGGAGAATCAGAAAGTCAAGTGCAAAAGAATGAAACTAGACTGCTATGTATCACCATGTATCAAAATTAACTCAAAATTCATAAAAGACTTAAAGATAAGACCTGAAACAATAAAATGCATAGAAGAAAACATAGGTACTAAAATTATGAACACTGGATTCAAACAGCATTTTATGATTTTGACTGCAAAGGCAAGGAAAGTAAAAGCTAAAATAAATGAATGGGACTATATCAAACTTAAAAGCTTCATCACAGCAAAAGAAATCATCGACAAAATAAAGAGGCAACAAACAGAATGGGTGAAGATTTTTGCAAACAGTGCCTCCGATAAGGGGCTAATATTCAAAATACACAAGGAAGTCATGAAACTCAACAACAAAAAAACACACAACCCAATTGAAAAATAGGCAGAGGACCTGAAGAGACATTTCTCCAAAGAGGACATACAGATGGCAAATAGACATAGACATATGAAAAAATGCTCAACATCACTAATCATCAGAGAAATGCAAATAAAAACCACAATGAGATATCACCTCACCCCAGTCAGAATGGCTATCATCAACAAGACAAATAGTAACAAGTGTTGGAGAGGCTGTGGAGAAGAAGGAACCTTCATACACTGTAGTAGGGAATGCAGACTGGTGCAGCTGTTATGGAAAGAAGTGTGGAGGTTCCTCAAAAAATTATGAATAGAATTACCATATGACCCAGCAATCGCTCTCCTGGGTATCTACCCAAAAAATCTGAAAACATTTGTACATAAAGACAGGTGTGCTCCATTACGGCTTTATTTATAATGGCCAAGACATGGAAACAACCAAAATGTCCTTCGATAGATGAATGGATAAAGAAATTGTGATATATATACACAATGAAATACTATTTGGCAGTAAGAAAAAATGATATAGGAACATTTGTGACAACATGGATGTATCTTGAGAATATAATGCAAAGCGAAATAAGTCAGACAGAAAAAGCAGAGAACCCTGTGATTTCACTGATATGTGGTATATAAACCAAAAACAACAAAAGAAGAAGAAACAAATGAGAAACAAAAACTCATAGACACAGACAATAGTTTAGTAGTTACCAGAGGGTAAGGGGGTGGGGGGTGGGTGATGAGGGTAAGGGGGATCAAATATATGGTGATGGAAGGAGAACTGACTCTGGGTGGTGAACACACAATGGGATTTATAGATGATGTAATACAGAATCTTACACCTGAAATCTATGTAATTTTACTCACAATTGTAACTCACATAAACCTTAAAAATATTTATTGGGTTCACAATTGTTAGTTAAGTTACATAGGTTTCATGTGTAGAGTATTACAGTATCATTGACTATATTTTCTATGCAGTACTTTACATCCCATGAATATGTGTATATATACGAGTGTGTGTGTGTATATAATTATAATTGACATTCAATATTATTTTATATTAGTTTCAAGTGTACGGTGCAGTGATTAGGCACTTACATAATCTATAAATTCCATAATCCTAATAAGTCCAGTACCCATCTGACACCCTACATAGTCTTTATAATATTATTGATTATATTCCCCATACTATGTTTCACATCACCATGACTATTTTGTGACTACCAATTTGTAATTTCTAATCCCTTCACCTTCTCCTCCATCCCGAAACCCTCGTCCCATCTAGCAACCATCAGTTTTTCCTCTTTGTCTCCAAAATTGTTTCAGGTTAGTTCATTCACTTATTCTTTTCTTTAGATTCCACATATAAGTGAGATCGTATAGTATTTGTCTTTCTCTGTCTGACTTATTTAACTTAAGATTATGTTCTCTAGCTCCAACCATGTTGTTGGAAACGGTAAGATTTCTTTCTTCTTTATGGCTGCGTAATACTCCATTGTATAAATGTGTCACAGTTTTTTAATCCAGTCATCTACCAATGGGCATTTCGGTTGTTTCCATGTCTTGGCTATTACGTATAGTGCTGCAATAAACATAGCAGTGCATAAAGATTTTCGAATTGGAGTTTTGGATTTCTCCGGATAGATACCTAGGTTGGAATTGCTGGATCATAAGGTAGTTCCACTTTAAAATTTTTGAGATACCTCCACAATGTTTTCCATAGTGGCTGAACCAAACTGCAATCCCACCAACAGTGCACTAGCGTTCCCTTTTCTCCACATCCGTGCCAGCATTTGTTGTTTGTTGATTTATTGATGATAGCCATTATGGCTGGAGTGAGGTGGTATCTCATTGTGGTTTTTATTTGCATTTCTCTGATGGTTAGTGAGGTTGAGCATTTCTTCATATGTCTTCTTGCCTTCTGTATGTCCTTTTTAGAAAAATATCTCCTCAAGTTCTCTGCCCATTTTTTAATTGGGTTGTTTGTTTTTTTTGGACTTGAGTAAGTTTTTTATAGATTTGTGATGTTAATCCCTTATCAGAAATATGATTGGCAAATATCTTTTCCCATTTAGTAGGATCCCTTTTTGTTTTATTGGTGTTTCCTTTGCTGTAAAAAAACTTTTAGTTTGATATAATCCCACATGTTTATTTTTTCTCTTACTTCCCTCCCGCGAGGGGATATATCACTGAAAATCTTACTCCGGGTAATGTCCATGAAGTTTCTTCCTATATTTTCTTCTAAATATTTTATGGTTTCAGATCTTACATTTAACTCTTTAAGCCATTTTGAATTTATTGTTGTATAGGGTGCAAGGAGGTGATCCAGCTTCATTTTCTTGCATATGTCTGTCCAGGTTTCCCAACACCACTTATTGAACAGACTGTCTTTACCCCATAATACATTCTTGCTGCCATTGTCGTAGATTAGACTGGCATATAGGCATGGATTTATTTCTGGACTCTCTATTCTATTCCATTGATCTATGTGTCTATTTTTATGCCAGTACCATGCTGTTTTGATTACTGTAGCCTTGTAGTATAGTTTGAAATCAGGTATCGTTATACCTCCCACTTTGTTCTTATTTCTCAAGATTGCTGAGGCTACCTGGGGTCTTTTATGGTCCCATATAAATTTTAAGATTATATGTTCTATTTATGTGAAAAACGTAGTTGGTAGTTTGATAGGAATTGCGTTGAATATGTATATTGCCTTAGGCAGTATGGACATTTTAACTATATTAATTATTTCTATCCATGAACATGGAATGTGTTTCCATCTATTTATGTCTTCTTTCATTTCTTTCTTCAGTATCGTATAATTTTCTGAGGACAGATATTTACATCTTTGGTTAGATTTATTCCCAGATATTTTATAGTCTTTGGAGCAATTGTAAATGGAATTGTTTTTTTAATTTCTCCTTCTGCTATTTTATCATTGGTATATACAAATGCAACTGATTTCCGAATATTAATTTTATATCCTGCTACATTACTAAATTCATCTATCAGTTCTAATAGTTTCTTGGTGGAGTCTTTAAGGTTCCTCTATATATAGTATCATGTCATCTGCATATCTTATAACTTTACTTCCTCCTTACCAATTTGGATGCCTTTTATTTCTTTCTCTTGTCTGATTGCTGTGGCTAGAACTTCCAGCACTATGTTGAATAGAAGTGGAGAAAGTGGGCAACCTTATCTTATTCCTGATCTTAGGGGGAATGGTTTTAGCTTTTCCCTATTGAGTATGATGTTAGATGTGGGTTTGTCATATATGGTGCTCATTATGTTAAGATATGATCCCTCTATTCCCACTTTCTTAAGGGTTTTTATCATAAATAGTTGCTGTATTATATCAAATGCTTTTTCTGCATCTATTGATATTATCATGTGATTTTTATTTTTCATTTTGTTAATGTGGTGTATCACATTAATTGATTTGCGGATGTTGAACCACCCCTGCATACCAGGGATGAATCCCACTTGATCATGGTGTATGATCTTTTTAATGTATTGCTGAATTCTGTTCGCTAATATTTTGTTGAGAATTTTTGCATCTATCTTCATTACAGATATCGTTCTGTAGTTTTCTTTTTTTGTGGTGTCTTTGTCTGCTTTTGGGATCAGGGTGATAGTGGTTTCGTAAAAAGTGTTTGGGAGTCTTCCTTCCTTCTGGATTTTTTGGAAGATCTTGAGGAGAATAGGTGATAATTCTTTTTTGAACGTTTTGAAAAATTCACCTGTAAAGCCATCTGGTCCAGGGCTTTTGTTTGTTGGGAGATTATTGATTACTGATTCAATTTCCCTGGTGGAAATCAGACTGTTCAGGCTTTCTGTTTCTTCTTCAGTTAGCCTTGGAAGGTTTTGCGCCTCTAGAAAATTTTTCATTTCTTCCAGATTGTCAAATTTGTTGGCATATAGTTGCTCATAGTAATTTCTTAATTTTTTTTTTTTGTATTCCCGTGGTGTCTGTTGTCACTTCTCCTCTTTCATTTCTAATTTTATTAATTTGGGTCCTTTCTCTCCTTTTTTTAATGAGTCTGGCTAAAGGTTTGTCAATTTTGTTTATCTTCTCTAAGAACCAACTCTTGGATTCATTGATCTTTTGTATTGTTTTTCTGGTTACTATTTCATTTATTTCTGCTCTGATCCTTATTATCTCCTTCTTTGTGCTCCCTTTGGGCTTATTTTGCTGTTTGTTTTCCAGATCCCTTAAGTGTGAGGATAAACAGTCAATTAGTGATGTTTCTTGTTTCTTTAGGTAGGTCTGCAGTGCTATGAACTTCCCTCTTAGGACTGCTTTCGCAGCATCCCATAGATTTTGGGTCGTCGTGTTCTCATTCTCATTTATCTCAAGATATCTTTTGATTTCTCTTTGATCTGCTGTTTGACCCATTCATTATTTAGTAACATGTTATTCAGCCTCCATGAATTGGTGTGTCTTCCTTTTTTTTTTTCCTGTAGTTCATTTCTAATTTCATAGCACTGTGGTCAGAGAAGACAATTGGTATGATTTCAATTTTCTTAAATTTATAAAGGCTTGTTTTGTGTCCTAACATACGATCTATCTTGGAAAATGTTCCATGTGCACTTGAGAAGAACGTGTATTCTGCAGCATTGGGGTGAAATGCTCTGAAAATGTCGATTAAATCCAAGTTGTCCAAAGTATCATTTAAGGCTGTTGTTTCCATATTGATTTTCTGTTTGGAGGACCTGTCCCTTGTTGTCAGAGGTGTGTTGAAGGCCCCTACTATGATAGTGTTGCTGTTGATCTCTGTCTTTATGTGCATCAGTACCTGTTTTATATATTTAGGTGCTCCTATGTTAAGTGCATAGATGTTTCCTAGGGTTATGTCCTCTTGTCAGATTGATTCCTTTATTATTATATAGTGTCCATCTTTCTCCTTTAATATGTTCTTCATTTTAAAGTCTATTTTGTCAGATATAAGTATTGCAACTCCAGCTTTTTTTTCGCTTCCTTTTGCATAAAATATGTTACTCCAACTCTGCACTTTCAGCCTGTGTGTGTCTTTTGATCTTGTATAAAGCATATATAAGGGTCTTGCTTCCTTATCTACTCAGCAGCCCAATGTCTCTAGATTGGACGATTTAATCCGTTTACATTTAAAGTGATTATTGACAGGTACATTGCCATTTTTAAATTTGTAGTAAATTGTTTTTATCTTTCTTCTATTTACAGAAGTCCTTTTAGTATTTCTTGCAATGCTGGCTTGGTTGTAATAAATTCCTTCAGTTTGTTCTTTTCTGGGAAGCTCTTTATCTCTCCATCAACTTTAAATGATAGCCTTGCTGGATAAAGCAATCTAGGTTGCAGGCCTTTGTGTTCCATCACTTTGAGTATCTCCTGCCACTCCCTCCTGGCCTTCAATGTTTCTGTAGAAAAGTCATTTGACAGTCTTATGGGAGTTCCCTGGTATGTAACCTTCTGCCTTTCTCCCGCTGCTTTTAGGATTCTCTCTTTGTCTTTAAGCTTTGCCATTTTAACTGTAATGTGTGTTGGTGTGGGCCTGTTTGGGTTTATCCTGGTTGGAACTCTATGCACTTCCTGGGCTTCTATGTTGGTTTCCTTCATCAGGTTAGGGAAGTTTTCAAACATTATTGCCTCAAATATGTTCTCAATCCCTTGCTTCCTCTATTCACCTTCTGGTATTCATATGATGCGCATTTTGGTGCGCTTGATGATATTCCAGAGGTCTCTTAACCCATCTTCATTGTTTTTTTTTTCTTTTTTCTTTCTGTTTTTCAGTTTGAGTGATCTCTGCTAACTTGTCTTCTAAGTCGCTGATTTGATCCTCTGCTTCATCTAACCTGCTGGTCATTCCTTCAATGTGAGTTCTTAATTTTGGTAATTGTGTTCTTTAGTTCTAGTTGGTTGTTCGTTAAGATTTCTACATCCTTTTTTAGTTGTAACTGGTTGTTCTTTATGATTTCTATATCCTTCTTTATGTCTTCTCTAAGCTCCTTAAACATGCTTATCACCAGTGTTCTGAACTCTGTCTCTGACATGTTGCCTACCTCTGCTTCATTTGGATCCAGTTGTGGAGGTTTCTTCTGTTCTTTTATTTGGGACATGTTTCTTTGTCTCCCCATTCTGACTGACTCTCTGTGTTAGCTTTGATGTATTAGGAAGATCCCCTAGATCTCTTTGTTCTTGCTGGGTTATCTTATGTAGTATGTGTCCTTTATATTTGACTTGGACTACTTCGTTCTTCTCCTCTGCATGTGCTCCACAGGGTGCTCATGTGTTTAGTATATTGTCCTGTTCAAGAAGAACTTTAATTGCTTTTTGCTTTTGAGTAAGTGGATTTAACTCCTAGGCCGTCTAGTTGTGAAACTTGGTTCTGCCCTCCGCAGGGAGTTCTGCTGGGTGAGGGTTGGCCACTTAAATGAGGTTTGGCCTCTATGGGCTCTTGTGCCTTCCGAGAATTCCCTCTGGGTGTGTGACTTGTAGTTCAAACTCGGTAGTACTCTGGTTTGGTCCAGAGTTGGCTTCTGGATATGTTGAATCTTGTGCCTCTTAAGCTGGGCCCTGTTAGGGCAGTTTCAGCACAAATCAAGTTACCAAGAACAACAACAACAACAACAACAAAGAAAACAAATCAAGTACATTCACATGTAAAATACAACCGACAATACCCACTCAACATAGGTAAAGATATGAAAGAAATAAAGAAAGAACAAAGCAAATCACAACAAGCAGAAAAAAAAAACACCAAGCAAAGCAAAACAGAAAGCAGCACTAGTCTTGGCTTAAGACCACCAAGTAATCTCCAGGTTGTCCTCTGCTGTGCCAAAGAGTTCCCTGCCTATTGCGCAGTCAGCGCTGGGCACCTGGTGCTCAGAGTGAATTTGGTTGTGTAGATTTAAATGCGAGAGGCTGAGGGGTCTGGATGACAGTTTTCAGAGAGACCGTGCAGTTTCTGTCCTTTCCTGCACAAATGCACACTGTGAGTAGTTCCACCAGCCCTGTGCCAGTACTCCTGAGTCTTAGGGCCCTACTTCCGTGGGTGTGTGGGAGGGGGCGGGTGGGAGATCTCTAAGCTGCTGAAAGCCGGGAGCTGCGTCTGCTGCTTCCTGCTAAACTCAGGGAGTGCTTCCGAGGTTGCCCTTGTCCGGCCCTAGGCCAGCCAGAGAGGGTGGGGCTGGGGATGGAGGGGTCTTCTCTCTCTTAGGCCAGCCACATTACACTCCTCCCGCAGGCATGAAAAGGTGGTAGCTGGGGGTGTGGGAGTCTCCTCTCTCCTCCTCCAGTGAAAATCCCCTCCTCCCAGCCTCTTCCGAAGGTCAGAGCTGGCTGCCAATCTTCCCAGCGCCTGAGAACAGACGCCCCTCTCTAATCTGACACTACTCCTCAGTTCAGGGGTTAGTTTAAGTCTCTGGAACGGCGGGGGGAGGATTCGAAAAGTCTGGTAAGGGGCCGAGGTGTGGCGTCTGAGTTCTTTGTCTGCCCTAGGGCCCACGAGCTGCCCGCCCCAGCTGGAATGATCAGCTGTGGGACGCAGGGAAAGAGCCCACCTCCTGAACCCTGCACTCTCCGCTGCACCCTGGGCTCCCGTGGGAGTCTAGAGCCCCGGGTGCTGCCTGCCGTTGCTGCTGTGGGCACACTGCAGGGCCGCGGCTCTACCGGGGGTGTGGGGAGAGCGCAGCACATTTCCTCTTGCCCTCCTCGCTCCTCCCCCATTTGCCCAACTAGCGCACCCCAAAGTAAACCTTCCATGAGTCTGCGCTCAGTCCTGGGCGCCGCAGGGGCAATCGCCGGCCGGCCTCGGCTCCTCTGTTTGGGTGGGGGGGAGCGCGCTTCCACTTCGCTGTTTTGTCTCCTCCCCTGCTCGCAATCAGCGCGTACCTTCAGGTGTTTCCTCCACGAGTCTCCCCACTGTTCTACGTGATGAGCAAAGGACTCCTCGGTGTTCTATATCTCCCTGTGTCTTTAGAGCTGTGGTTTACCGCCGCTGCTGCAGGCGCCGCTGGCCTGATTCCACCACGAGACCGCGCGTTTCCACTCCGCTCCCTACCTTCTTCCCCTGCTCAACCAATTTGTGCACCTTCAAGTAATCCTTCCAAGAGTCTCTTAGGCGTCTCTTAGCTGTTCTGCATGATGAGCAAAGAGTTGTTTGATGGGTTATATGTCCCGTTTGTAATAAGATCTGGAGGAGAACTCAGAAAATGTGCCCCGCTGCCACCATTCCTTTGACATCACTCTCTCCATCAACTTTAAATGATAGCCCTTGCTGGATAAAGCAATTTAGGTTGCAGGCCTTTGTTTTTCATCACTTTGAGTATCTCCTGCCACTCCGTCCTGGCCTTCAGTGTTTTTGTAGAAAAGTCATTTGATAGTCTTATGGGAGTTCCCTTGTATGTAACCCTCTGTCTTTCTCTTGCTGCTTTTAGGATTCTCTCTTTGTCTTTAAGCTTTGCCATTTTAACTATAATGTGTCTTGGTGTGGAATTGTTTGCCTTTATCCTGGTTGGAAGTTTCTGCACTTCCTGGGCTTGTATATTGGTTTCCTTCATCAGATTAGGGAAGTTTTAGGACACTATTACTTCAAATATGTTCCCAATCCCTTGCTTCCTCTCTTCACCTTCTTGTATTTTGATGATGCCCATGTTGTTGTGCTTGATGTTATACCTGAGTTCTCTTAAACCATCTTCATTGTTTTTAATTCTTTTTTTCTTTCTCTCGTTCTGTTTGGTTGATGTCTGTTAATTTGTCTTCTAAGTCGCTGATTTGATCCTCTGCTTCATGTAACCTGCTGTTAATTTCTTCAAGTGCGTTCTTTATTTCGGGAATCATGTTCTTTAGTTCTAACTGGTTGTTCGTTATGATTTCTACATCCTTCTTTATGTCGTCTATAAGCTCCTTAAACATTCTTATCATCAGTGTTCTGAACTCTGTCTCTGATACTTTGGTTACATCCGTTTCATTTGGTTCCACTTCTGGAGGTTTCTTCTGTTCTTTTATTTGGGACATGTTTCTTTGTTTCCCCATTCTGTCTGACTCTCTGTGTTTGCTTTTATGTATTAGGTAGATTCCTTAGAGTTCTTAGTTCTTGTTGGGTTATCTTATGTAGTATGTGTCCTGTATATTTGACTTGCACTACTTCGTCTTCTCCTCTGCATGTGCTCCAAAGGTAACTCTTGTGTTGTGTATATTGTACTGTTAAAGAAGGTCTTTAATTGCTTTTCACTTGTGAGTATGTGGGTTTAACTCCTAGGCTGACTAGTTGTGAGACTTGGCTCTGCCCACCGCAGGGTGTTCTGCTACATGAGGGTTGACCCCTTAAATGTGGTTTGGCCTCTATAGGCTCTTCTTCCTGTAGAGAATTTCCTCTGGGTGTATGCCTTGTTGGTCAAACCCTGTACTTCTCTGATTAGGTCTGGAGTTGGCCTCTGGATATGTTGCATCTTGTGCCTCTTAAGCTGGGCCCTCGTAGTGCAATTTCAGAACAAAGCAAATCATCAAGCACAACAACAACAACAACAACAACAACAACAAAGAAAAAATCAAATACATTCACAGGTAAAAACAATCAATAACCCCCACTCAACACAGGC
This sequence comes from Rhinolophus hipposideros, assembly GCF_964194185.1. Taxonomy (NCBI): domain Eukaryota; kingdom Metazoa; phylum Chordata; class Mammalia; order Chiroptera; family Rhinolophidae; genus Rhinolophus; species Rhinolophus hipposideros. The sequence goes on from NC_138046.1 coordinate 28,191,433, forward strand.
AAAGATATCAAAGATATAAAGACAAAACAAAACAAAACAAAACAAAACAAAAAGCAGTGCCAGTCTTGGCTTAAGCCCACAAAATAATCTCCAGGTTGTCCTCTGCTGTACCAAAGATACCCTGCATATTGTGTAGGCAGAGCTGGTCCTCTGGTGCCCAGAGTTACGTTGGGACTGCAGATTTAGATGTGTGGGGCTGAGGGGTCTGGATGGTAGTTTTTACAATGTCAGCGCAGTTTCTGCCCTTGTCTGCACATATGCACACTGAGAGTAGCACCACCAGTGCTGTGTCCAGTTCTTCTGAGTCTTAGGGCACTTCTTCCGTGTGTGTATGTCTGTGTGTGTGTGTGTGTGTGTGTGTGTTTGTGTGTGTGTGTGAGTGTGTGGCGGGCAAGAGATTTCTGAGGTGCTGAAAGGTGGGAGCTGTGTCTACTGCTTACTGCTGATCTCTGGGGGTGCCTCTGCTGTTGTAATTGCCCTGCCCTAGGCAGGCCAGAAAGGGTGGGCCTGTGAATGGAGGGATCTTCTCTCTTCCAGCCCAGCTGTGTCACACTCTTCCCGCAGGCCAGAAACAGTGGTGGCTGGGGGTGGACGTGTCTCTTCTCTCCTTGCCCAGCAAAAATCACACTCTTCCCAGTCTCTTCCCTGGGTCAGAGCTGCCTGCCAGTTTTCCCAGAGGCTGAGCATTAAGGCTCCTCTCTAATCTGACACTACTCCTCAGTTCAGGGGCCAGTTTAAGTCTCTGGAAGGGCGGGGGTCGCATTGGAAGGGGGGGAGGGGCCCAGGTATGGAGTTTGTGTTCTTTTTTTGGCCTAGGGCCCAACTGGAGGTCTCACTGAGGTTATTTCTTCAAATGCTGAATATGCTGCCCCCTCGGGGGGGGGGATCAGCTGTGGGACACAGGGAAAGAGCCCACGTCCTGGCTTTTGTGTTCTCTGTTCTGTCCTGGGATCCCCTGCGTCTCTGCAGCTGCAGATGCCAGCAGCGTTTCCACCGCTGAAGATGTGGGCCGTGTCTCCACAGCAGCAGATGTGGGCCATGTCTCCACTCCTGTCCCTTGCCTATTTTTAATTTTTTGAGGAACCTCCATATTCTGTTCCATACTGGCTGCGCCAATTTGCAATGCCACCAACAGTGCACAAGGGTTCCCTTTTCTCCACATCCTCACCAGCACTTATTTGTTGATTTATTGGTTGTAGCCATTCTTACAGGAGTGAGGTGGTTCTCATTGTAGTTTTTATTTGCATTTCACTGATGATTTGAGATGTTGAGCATCTTTTCATATGTCTTCTCACCATCTGCATATGCTTTTTGGACAAATGTCTATTGAGGTCCTCTGCTCATTTTTAATTGGATTGTTTGTGTTGTGTTTGTTTTTTGTTTTTGTTTTTTTGATGTTGAGTGGTATGAGCTTTTTAATATATGTGTATATTTTGGATGTTAACCCCTTATCTGATGTATCATTGGCAAATATCTTCTCCCATTCAATACAATGTCTTTTCATTTTGTTGATGGCTTACTTTATTGTGAAAACACTTTTTAGTGTGATGCAGTTCCATTTCTTTATTTTTTTCTTTCGCTTCCCTTTTCCAAGAAGTTATATCAGTAAAAATGTTACTGAGAGTAATGTCTGAGAATATACTTCTTAATTTTTCTTCTAGGAGTTTTATGGTTTTGGATCTTATATTTAAGTCTTTAATCCATTATGAGTTTATTCTCATAAGAATGTGGTTCAGTTTTATTTTATGCATGTATCTGTACTGTTTTTCTGACACCATTTATTAAATAGACTGTCTTTACCCCAATGTAAATTATTGCTTTCCTTGTCATAGTTAAATGACCATATAGGCATGGATTTATTTCTGGTCTCTCTTCTATTCTACTGATCTGCATTCTTGTTTTTATGCCAATATTGTCCTGTGTTGGTTACTATAGCCTTGTAGTATAATTAGACATTAGTTAGCATGATACCTCCAACTTTGTTCTTCTTTCTTAGGATTGCCATAGGTATCTGGTTTCTTTTATGGTTCCATATAAATTTTAGGATTATTTACTCTAGTTCTGTGAAAAATGTCATTGGCATTCTATTAGGGATTGCACTGAATCTACATATTGCTTTGAGTAGTGTGGACATTTAAACCATATTAATTCTTCCTCTCCATGAGCATGGTATATGTTTCAATTTATTTGTGTCTTCTTTAATTTCTCTCTTCAATGTCTTACAGTTTTCTGAGTACCGGTATTTTACTTTTTTGGTTAAATTCATTCCTTAGTATTTTTGATGCAATTATAAATGTCACTGTTTTCTTAATTTCTCTTTCTCATAGTTTGCTTTTGATGTGTAAAAAAATACAACCAATTTCTGAATATTAATTTTGTATCTCTCTCCTTTACTAAATTCATTTATCAGTTCTCGTCAATTTTTGGTGGAATCTTTGGGATTCTCTATATAGTATAATGTCATCTGCAAATAATGACAATTTTACTTAATGCTTTCCAATTAAATGACTTTTATTTATTTTTCTTGTCTGATTGCTGTGGCTTGGACTTCCAGGACTATTGAATAAAAGTGGTGAAAGTGGAAATCCTTGTCTTGTCCCTTATGTTAAGGGGAATGCTTTTAGCTCTTCTCCATTGAATATGATGTTGGGTCTGGGTTTGTCATATATGGTGTTCACCAGGCTAATGTAGATTTTGGTTTGATGTCAGTACTGAATCTGGAGCTACTCAGTGAAAATCTCAGAGCACATTGAGTCAAGCTGCCACCACCTGGGGGCCAATGACCCCCGAGAGTTGTCCAAAAAGAGTGCAATATGGGCAGGGTTGGCTGTTTGCAGAGAAAGTGCCTCAGGTATTGAGTGAGTTGGGTGAAGCAGGATCCCAGGAAACCAGCAGTATGAAGCGAGTGGATGGAATGGGCAGAGTTCACTAGGCCAATGCAAATTCAGATTTGGCAGTGTATGGGAAAGCTCAACACAGGAAAGATGGCACCCACCTGTCAGCTTCACAAGAGGAAGATTCTACACAGGAAAAATGGCAACCATCCATGCAGTCCTTGCCCTCAAGCCCAACAACTCAGTCTCTCCCTGTATGTCTCTGATGCTTCCTGAGTCACTGTCCCTCTGCCAGAGCATACAATGGGTACCTGGGTGTGTATAAGTTTGTGCAGGAGCCAGTTAAGTAGACATGTGGGTTTCCAATACTATCAGAATCATCACAGCTTTTCACAGCCATATTTTGTGGGGGCTCCTCTTCCCAGCATTTGTACTTTGGGCTTGGGGGCCAAGTGTGGGGCTGGGGTCCCTCCTTCTTCCAGGAGAGTGGGGATCTCTGTGGCTCAGTTATTCCTCCTGATTCTCAGCTGGCACAGTATGTGTAAGGCTGGCCCATTCTGCATCTCTGCCCTACCTACCTGTATTGATGTGGCTTCTTCTTTATAGTCTTAGTTATAAAAATTCTATTCAGTTTTACTTCAGATGGTTCTCCAGATTGATTTTTTAATAATTTAGTTGTAATGTTAATGTGGGCACTGGAGGAGGGAAGCAGAGTTTATCTATACCACCATCTTTTTTTATTGCTTCTTTTGGATATACTGAGGGTTTTGTTTTTGTTTTTTGTTTGTTTGTTTTGTTTGTTTATTTTGTTTCACATTGTCCCTTCTACTTGTTTGGAAATTATACATTCTAGTTCTCCTATATTAATGAATTGCCTTAAAAGTTTTCATGTATATTAATTGAATTCCAAATGTAATTAGTGTTTAACCCCCACCAAACAATGTAAAGATTTTAGAGCACATGAACTCCAAATCCCTCCTCTAATCTCACATACTGTTGTTGTCTGCTGTTTGTTACTTTTTACTCCTGATAGTGAGTATTATTATATTTACTGTCTATGCTTATTTAAAATTTTCCCACTTGTTTACCAATTTATTAATTCACCATTCTTTGTTGTAACTCAGTCACACGTCTGGGATAATTTGCCTTTATTCCCCTGAAGTTCATCTTTTTCAACTTTGTTGTAGTGGGGGTTTTTCTGTGCTAAACACAATTTTTCTTTGAAATTTTACTCTCATTTATTTTCTAAAAGTAAATAAACTACTAGTGATTATTTTAAGATGGAAGGAATGTCAAATATTGGTAAATTCAACAACATAATTTATTCTGCTATATAAACATTTTTAAAGATATTATTTTCATTCTTGAGAGATAATTTTTATACCTGTACAATTCTAGAATGATTTCTTTTCCTCAGTACTTTGAAGATATTATTTCACTGTCCTCTGGGGTCATTCTTTCTGTAGAGAATTTTCTTCTCAGTTACCTATCTCATTTCTGTGGCTGCATTGAAGAGCTTTTCTATATATTTGATGATTTAGAAAAGTTTCATCACAATGTGTCTAAGTGTCCTTGGGGTACATCACACTTCCCAAAGCAGAGGATGAATGTTTTTAATTCTAGAATCTTTTAGCCGTTTTTGCCTTGACTATGATTTCCACCATTTTCTTAATTCTCTCTAGAACTTCAAATAGACACATATAAAGACTTCCTATTACAACCTTTATTTCTCTGACTTTATGTTTCATCTTTTCCATATTTTTCTCTGTATTTCATTTTGGGTGTTTCCTTTTTTTTTCCCATTTCTTTTTCTGAGATTTCATCATTAGTACCATGCTTCCCCCAAAATAAGACCTAGCCATACAATCAGCTTTAATGTGTCTTTTGGAGCAAAAATTAATATAAGACCAAGGATTATATTATATTATATTATATTATATTATATTATATCATTATATGACTGGGTCTTATATTAAAATAAGACCAGGTCTTATGTTGTTTTGCTGCAAAAGATGCATTAGAGCTGAGGGTCCAGCTAGGTCTTATTTTTAAGGAAACACAGTATTCAAATTTTTTCAATGATAAGTGTGTTTCTAATAGTCTTTGGAGCACATTGACTGCTGAATAACGTAGTACATTTTTTCTTGAATTAAAACAATACAAATTTTGTTTTGTAAGATTTATCAAAATTTCTCAACATGTTTTGAGAGCAGTGGTTTCAAAAGGCATGGATCTGAACATTCCCATGATTCATTGCTACTGATATTGTTAAGGATATAGTACGTATGGGAATGTGATGGTACTGTTTCTGCAAAAAAAAAAGGGGGGGAGTCTGAATTTAGACCGAGTATTTTGGGGAGACTTATTTGATTCCATATTGGTGACACTCAGCCTATATTAATACTCTAGTCTGGATTTCCATTAGCAATATGGCAATATTCACAACAATTTGAAAGTTGTTGACTCTCTTCCATGCCCACCTGATACCATTTATAAAGAACTAGGACAACCACTTTAGAATAATCTAGCTCCCTGTAAAACAGAAAGTAGGTATTTCATGTGGTGCAGGCTCCGGGGGTCTCAGTTCCCACTCCCCACATAAGAACGCAGGATGTGGCTAGGCCAAAAAGGAATACCCACGGAGCCATAGGTAGGGGAGTCAACCCTCATCTGCCAAGGAGGACTCAGCAAGTGTTTCCTCCTGGGACTACAAGCCTTACATCTGGGCTTCCTCAGCAAGCTCTTCCCAGCCCACAGGGCCGCAACAACCTTCACTTTCTCCGGCCTATGCTGGTTGGGGAACCATCCACGGCTTCCCACCCCTCCACAGAGATCCAAATCTCCAGCAGCTGTACAGCTTTTCTTGTGCTGGTGGAGGACCGTCCACGTCCTCCCACCCCTCCATGAGGGTCCAGCTCTCAGGCGGCTGCTCCTCCTTGTCTTCTAGAGACTGAGTGTTCATACACACAAATTGTTCAACCACTCTTCGGAGAGCTTTGGCCGGCACCATACCCTGCCGACTATACCATGTGTCGTGCGGGGGACCCTGCTTGCTGTGCCATGTATCACGCGGGGCAGCCTGAGGAGTCTCTAGTCCAGCTCCCCACATAAGAACACAGGATATGGTGAGGCCAAAAAGGAACACCCTCGGAGCCATGGATAGGGGAATCATACCACTGTAATCTTGCTGGAGGCTGGATTCACACAATGTGAGACCTGCTGTTTGCTTTTCTGCCAACCAACTGACTCCCCTCGCTAGCTGCAATCCGCTGTGCTAACTGCAATCCGCGTTTGCCAGCTGAGCTACCATCTTCTTGCTAGCCCCCATTTTTCACTAGTGTAGCCATGGCAGTTATATTAGTGGCCAATGGCTCACTGGTTACAGCTGACGGCCAACTAGCCACAGCTGACGGCCATCTACTACCTGAGCCAGCACCCCTCCACGTGAGGCCGAGAGCCTGGAAACTGCTCTCTGGGGCTCTGTCCCCACAATCAGTGACTTTTTTAGCCAGTGCTATTTTGATTTGCAAGCATTCCAAATGAAAAGCCCAGATTTCTACAGTGCAGGGCATAATATTGAAGGGTGTTTTTCAATATCAGGCCAACAATTTTCTCCACTATGTCAAGTTCCTTTAATTTTTTACACATTTTTACTTACACAGAAGCCATAATAGGAGCAATCCCATAAGCCATGTAGTTATGAAGGGGAGATTAGGTGTTTTTCATTATTGTTATTTACAACTGAGAGAAAGTGACAAGTATTTGATGAGATACTCTATGTTGTTTCTCCTCTATTTAAGACTACCAATATATAGGATAGAGAATGTATTGGTTTATGTCATATAATGTTATGGAAAGTGCTAATGTGTTATTTAGCTTTGGGTTTTATCACAGCCATCCTGTTTGAAAAGGTAATACAACTTTTGAGCCTTTATTTATTTATTTATTTATGTATGTATGTATTTATTTATTTATTTATTTATTTATGGTGGGGCAGTGTGGGGGAAAGAAGTCAGGTGTCAGTATCTTTTGAACCTTCCTAGGTTGAGACCATTGGTGCAGATTATCACTGAAAGGTCAGGGAGTGGAGAACAGGATGGGGGCGGGACTAGGAGGGAAAGAAGGCATTTGTTTAACCTTTGAATTTTACTGTTGACCTTAAAGAAACAAAACAAATGTCTTGTTATGGAAAATTTCAGGGTATACAAAGTAGAGAGGACAGTATGGTGAACCGCCATGTATTCATTACCCAACTTCAACAAGTACTAACATTTTTGTACCCTTGTCATTTTCTAGCACGAGCACATGTTACATATTAAGTAAATAATATGAAAATAGAACACACATGCCCAAGCTTTCCTACAGAACTGTGGAGATAAAACTTCAGGGACAGGACCCAAGAACCTGAATTTTAACCACTTCTTAGGAGGCTCACTCCGTTGAGGGCAGCACTGGAGTCTGTCACTGATTGGCCTGATTTGGCTGTATTCTTGTTTCTTACTTCCTAGCACTTCTCATTACCAGTTCATCAGGGACCCACCACCTCTGAACATGTTGAAGGCCTCCTAGAATCATTTCCGTTTTGAGTCCATACACCTCTCTGTTAATGAATTCCAGAAGGTTCACTGTTGTGGCTTAAGAAGACACGGAGAGTCCTTTGCAACTTCCTGCAGGTTTCCTTTGCTCCTCAGGACTGTTTCTTGGGCCTCTGTGGCCTTACAAATTGGCTTTCACAGAAGGGACACCCTGATCCCGCTCCTCTGTCTGCTCTCTCAATAGGGCTTCTCACACAATCCGAGGAGGAAAGAGAGAGAAACTTCAGCACACTTCAGGCTCTTACTCCCTGAAGCTTTTCTTCAAACAGATTTTCATAAATACCCATTTAGGAGACGAACATCCAGGCTTCTAGCTTAGAACCACAAGGCATTACCGGGTTCTGCAGCCTCTGTCCTCCACTGAAGCAGTCCAGGTGAAGAGCGCCGCTTTCTGGGAGGTTAAATAAAAGGAAAGTGTTGAGAGAGATGAACTCAGTACTGTGGGGCCTTGAGACTTTTTTTAAATTGAAGTTTATTGGGGTGACAACTGTTAGTAAAGTCACATAAATTTCAGGCATACAATTCTGTATCATGTCCTCTATAAATCACATTGTGTGTTCACCACCCAGAGTCAGTTCTCCTTCCATCACCATATATTTCATCCCCTTTACACTCATCTACCACCCTTCTCCCCTGTTATCCTCTGGTAACCACTAAACTATTCTCTGTGTCTATGAGTTTTTGTTTCTCATTTTCTTGTCTTGTTCTTTTGTTGTTTTTGGTTTATATACCACATGTCAGTGAAATTCCATGGTTCTCTATTTTTTCTGTCTGACTTATTTCGCTTATCATTATACTCTGAATATCCATCCATGTTGTCACAAATGGTCCAATTTCACCTTTTCTTACTGCAGAATAGTATTCCATTGTGTATACATACCACAACTTCTTTATCCATTCATCTATAGAAGGACATTTTGGTTGTTTCCACGTCTTGGATACTGTAAATAAAGCTGCAATGAACATTGGAGCACACGTGTCTTTATGAATAAATGGTTTCAGATTTTTTTGGTAGATACCCAGGAGAGGCACTACTGAGTCATATGGTAATTCTATTTGTAATTTTTTGAGGAAACTCCTCACTGCCATCCATAGCGGCTACACCAAACTACATTCCCACCAACAGTGTATGAGGGTTCCTTTTCCTCCACAGCCTCTCCAACACTTGTTACTATTTGTCTTGTTGATGATAGCCATTCTGACTGGGGTAAGGTGATACCTCACTTTGTTTTTTATTTGTATTTCTCTGATGATTAGTGATGTTGAGCATTTTTTCATGTCTATTTGCCATTTGTATATCCTCTTTGGAGAAATATCTCTTCAGATCTTCTGTCCATTTCTCAATTGATTTTTTTTTTTTTTGGTTGTTGATTTGTATTAGTTCTGTGTATATTTTGGATATTACCCCTTATCAGAGGCACTGTTTGCAAAAACCTTCTTCCATTCAGTTGGTTGCCTCTTTATTTTGTCTGTTGTTTCTTTTGTTGTCTAGAAGCTTTTGAGTTTGATATAGTCCCATTCATTTATTTTAGCTTTTATTTCTCTTGCCTTTGAAGTCAAATTCATAAAATGCTCTTTGAACCCAAGGTCCATAAGTTTAGTACATATTTTATCTTCTATGCAGTTTATTGTTTCACATCTTATGCTTAAGTCTTTGATCCGTTTTGAATTAATTTTGGTACATGGTGACAGATAACAGTCCAGTTTCATTCTTTTGCAGGTGACTTTCCAATTGTGCCAGCACCATTTATTGAAGAGGCTGTCTTTTCTCCATTGTATGTTTTTTGCTTCTTTTTCAATAATTATTTGTCCATATTTATATGGGTTTATTTCCGGGTTCTCAATTCTATTCCATTGGTCTATGTGTCTGTTTTTCTGCCAATACCATGCTGTTTTGATTATTGTTGCCTTGTTGTACAAGCTAAAGTCAGGGAGTGTGATACCTCCAGCATTGTTCTTTTTTCTTAGGATTGCTTTGGCTGTTCAGGGTCTTTTGTGGTTCCAAACAAATCTGAAGATTTTTTGTTCCATTTTTTTAAAGATGCCATTGGAATTTTGATGAGGATTGAATTAAATTTGTATATTGTTTCGGGTAATATGGCCATTTTAACTATGTTGATTCTTCCAATCCATGAGCAATGGAATATCTTTCCATTTCTTTGTGTCTTCTTCAATTTCTTTCAAAATCTCTTATAATAGGAAACATGCGGACTGTTGGCTATTTCCCTTTAATATCTTTACCCTAGAGTGAAATGCATGTGTATGTGTATGTGCTGGGATCATAGATCAGATGTGCAATTGGCACTGGAGGAAATAGGTGTCATGCCAATAAGAAATATCATGTGAAGGAAAATTATTTCCAGGTACCATGCATAGCTATACCTGGCTTCTTCTTTTTTTTTTTTTTTTTGACCTTTTAGCATCTACAATTTTAATACATGCCCAACATCTTTTGGTCCTTTTTTTATAGTTTTATTTTATTTTATTTTATTTTTACATCCCTCACACCGTGAACCCCCCTCCCCCCATCCACCACCACCCCGACCTCACACCGAGCCATCACATTATACACATAAAATTATAGTTGGCATTCATTACCTGGCTTCTTGCTACATTCCAGAATATGCTTTTCTTTGTGCTATATTCCTTAGATTCCAATACTTGGCAGCCAAAGGCACCATTCATTTTATTGGTTCCTGTGGGCAGTCATTAATATCCTTGACTTTTTAAGTTATGTTTTTAGGGCACAAGGGAGAAGTTGTTTGCCAGTGAACACAGCCACTCAACCTGATTAACAATCTTATTTACAGCTCTAGACTCGCGGTGCCCTATTCTCACAACTGAACAATGAATGTGGGCTTAAAAACAATAATCTGTGTTTTATTCAAAGAGTTTATATATATTTATTGAGCACCTACTATGTGCCAGACAGCTTGATACTTATAGATAGTGGACGCATTATTGGACTCGTTATGTAACCACTGTTAGTTTTATTTAAGGTACTAATGTCACCACCACACGTTTGTTTCTTTCCAGAGGACCGTGATGTATGCAACCATTAGGGTTTTTGTTTTAGGTTTTATGGTGCAAAATATGAGCCTTGACATAAAATGTATGCATCTCTCAGAACAAGAGGGATGGGCCTCAGGTGGCAGAGCTCTTGATAAATTTAATTCTTGGAGTTAGTAGCTCTCCCCTTTTAAGACCTTGGAAGAGTCAAGCCCCTAAAAACAAATAATTCCCCATAGACCAGGGGATGCCTAACTCTTTAATAAAGAGTAAATTTAGTTGTTAAACAGCCTCCTATGAACAGCTGTTGGAGGTTTACCTCTCTTGTACTGAGCGACACTGTAGTGGATTAAATTGTGTCCTGCAAGAACGTATGTCCAAATCATAACTTCCTAGTTATGTACCTGGGAATGTGACCTTATTGGGAAATAGAGTCCTTGTGGATGTAATTAATTTAAGGATCTTTAGATGAGATCATCCTGGATTTAAGGTGAGCCCTAAATCCAATGACTGGTATCCCTATAAGAAAAGAGAGGGAGGAATGAGACACAGAGAGATAGAGGGAAAACACATGTGAAGGTGGAGTCAGGGATTAAGGTGATGCAGCTGCAAGACCTCCCCCCCAAAAAAAAATGCCAAGGGATGCTGGCAGCAACCAGAAGCTAGGAAAGAAGCATGGAATAGATTCTCTCTGAGCCTCCAAACGGAGTCAACCATGCTAACACTTTGATTGCAAATTCCTGGCATCCAGAACTGTGAGAGAATACATTTCTGTCATTTTAAGTCATCAGTTTGTAGTAATTTGTTATGACGGCCCCAGGAAACTAACACAAACTCCTACTTTTTATTCTATACAAAGTTTCCCTTGTGTGTAGGTGTAAACGGAGAGGGTTTATATTTTTTGTTCAATTGAGCCTTACTGGTTTTCTCCTGTGCTGAAGAAAACTGATGCCATTTTCTTGTACTCTAAACAGTACTGACAACTTAATCATTATATGATTTCGATTGCATACAAGCACATTACACGCAGCAATTTTTCTTCTAACTGCTATCACTATCACTATCAATCCTAGAAACATAGAGCACTATACATTCTGGGCATGATAACACCCTTCAAAATTGCTTTTCCGCAACCATATATGCCATATATTTTCAGGTGTTTTCCTTATAGCTTTACCAGGAACTCTTTGTTTTTAAAAATATATACTTCTAGACTTCGGATATTAGAAAAGTTCTTTCTCATAGCTGAATCACTAAATCTTAGGACTGGTAGATCAAGCTCCGACTCTTCTTTCTCATACAGAGATGACATTTTGTTATAAGAAGTTCCATCTTTCTGAATACTTTGATGACTTTTTCTTTTCTGGGACACAGATTAGAGAGAGGAAATTGTTTATAGTTATGAGTAAACCTTTTCCCTTTGCTGTGGCCCTTCTTATTTATGTTTCCCAGAGAGGGCAGACTTAATTCTCAACAAGTCTCAGATGTCTGTGTTTTGCTTCTCATCTTGATATACTCTCAGTTCACCAGAGGGCAAGAGGCATGTCTAGTGTATGATCATTTGGGTCTAAATTTCCATACAATCTGGAGAGAGGTAGCATGAAGTGAAAGGTTCCCTCCTGAGTAGTCATCCCACCATTCATTATAGCCAATGCATGCTGATCTCCAGGGGGGGATGGAGGCATATGCATCCTTAGCTAATTGTCAGGTCATTAGCTTATAGTATGCCCAGTTCCTCCCATCTAACTTGTCCTCTCAGGTTGCTCATAATGGTAGAGCGACTCTTATTCCCTCCACCTCCAGCATCCAGAGTCTTATATGCAGGTTTCATTTGGAATGTCTTCACATGAAGTGGAAAAATGCACTCGACCCCTTATATTATATTACCATAAAGGAAATGTGTTGGGGAATATGGAGAGGAAGATGTATGCCAAACTGGCCAAGGTCCATCAGCGAGAGCAATGTAACAGGTTTGAATATTTTTTTCCATCTGTGAGGGGAGACTGAAAGTTTGAAAGACAGTTTGAAAGACATATTTTGATCAGGGTAGGATGCATGCATTTATTTATCTATACTATATATCCTGCACAATCCTTCTCAAAACGAATATAGAAAAACACACATAACAGGACATTGAAAACAAATTGTAGAAGAGAGATCAAGAGATAATTATAACTGCTTTACCCTTCTGCCCCAACCTCTGCCCTAGCAATTATCTTGCATCACTCTTATTCTCATCTATATCCTAGACCATCACTGGATATACCATATATTTACGTGTTTATTTTGTTTATTATCATACTCTTCTAATTAGAAAGTGAGTTGCATCAGAGTCAGTATTTTTGCCTGTTTTGTTCTTTTGCTCTCCTCAGTGTCTAGAATGATGCTCAGTAATAGTAGAAATAGTAGTTCTTGAATAAATAACTGTACTAGAAACAAGGAAGGAAATTGCTCTGATTATTGAGTCATGACAAAATGAAATAATCTTCAGTGGTGGTGGTGGCTGTAGCCAGTAAAGCCAATAAGAGGGGGAAGTAATTTTGATCTTATATGAGGCAAACAGAACCTGGTCCAGTATGGTAGCAGGAATAAATGTAGAGAAAAGGGAGAATCCAGAATCCATGGTGTGGTCCGACCCTTATTTTCTACTCCTACTTTCATTGCCCAAGTTGATATAAAAGAAGGTATGCATAATCAGCTCAGAATGGTGTCCAAAACCTGTCTTTGGACAGTATGCTGAGCAGGATGATCATTTATGAGTCCTTTTCAGGATTATGATGCTCTAATACTGTAATTTTGCCACCTTCAACTACTTCCAAACAAAGCATGCTTCCCGAAGCAAGAGGGATTTTAGGAGCATTTCTGACTGAGACAAAAACAGTATAAATAAAGTTGGATGAGTGTGGTTTTAGAACTGTTGGAACAGAGGCATTAGTGTTTGTAAGGCTGACACTTTGGGGCTGTCTGAAGACATGCCTCCTTTCTCTTTCTTACTAGCAGACTAACAGCGGTAAATCATGCAAGAAGCAGGACCATTGTGAACAGGACAAAGGCAATAGCTGGAGATATCACCAGAAGGCTCACTAGAAACAAATTGGTCCATTTACAGCTGGGAGTCCTGATGCTATTGAATTTTCTTGCTCTCAGTACTTCAGCCTATAACTGCTACCATTGAGTTGATGTTCCTTAGTTAGAGAGAAGGTTTTCCTGGAACTGAAAGTATCTACATTTGCTTCTTTTCAGAAACAAATTCACACCCTTTGAAATAATGTTTTCACATGCCTCCTGAGGTGCTGATAATGGTTATTAATGGGATCGCTATAATTTCTCCTGACTGACTTACAGAGAAAAAGAGTACAACTCTTAAGGAAGTAGAATTAATAACTCCATTGCAATGCATCATACAAATAAGCAAGTAATTGCAAGGTCAAATGGGCATGCACATAGATTATTAGCTGGTTATACTCTAATGGAAAAACAGATCTTTTACATAAGTTTATGAATAATTTTTCTCATAGAAACAGACTGATTATCCCAGAAAATCTTCCCCCTGAACCTGAGACCATTAACAATCACAAAAATGAAATATAAATAACACATTTGAGAATTTATCATGAGTAAATTTCATAACCCACTATAATGAGCTTCTTGCTTCTAATTTTGGAGAGGAGCTAAATGAAATTACTGAAGGCAGTAACAAAAGGATGTGTTTTGCACTGGGGGCCAAATTTTTCATATAAAAATGATTGCATTAGCTAACCTAATTATAGGGAAATGGATTTTGAATATATTTTTCTCCTATAATCAAGTGTATAATTATACCTTTATGTTATAAGAGATTGAAGAATATATTTGTCAGTTCCCTAGCAACCATAGGCACACTGGATTTATCAGCTGGAGATCAAAACTAGAATTCTTAACAGAAGTAACATAAGACACTTATTTGTAAAAATAGTGCTGTGGTAATTTTGAAAGACGACCAGAAAAAAAAAAAAAACAGAAAGAAAAGTGATTCCGTGAATATATCTTTAAATTTCTGATCAATATAAAACAATGTGGATGTCATCGAGCAGAAATCCAATTTTCAGCTGCTATATTTAGCATCCACATTCAGCTTATCTTTCTGTGATTTTAATTACTCACATTGTGATGTCTGAATGTATCAGTGCAATATAATTACAAAAATATAATTATATTTTTTTGGTATAAAAAATAATGTCATGTGACTTTAATTAAAATCAAAATAACATAATTTAGGACTAGTGTATATGTCACTACTTTCACATATATATTGATATTTACTTTAAGTAGTGTCTCATACAGTGGGGCTAGGCTCACATTGGATATTCTTTCTCCCTCCCATTGATGATGAATAGCATTCATCAAAAGGCAGCTTGGAATGTTCCAAAATTACATTATGATGATAGATGCACAATTCTTTGAATATAGTAAAAACCCCCAAACTGAACACTTTTAAAGGGATGAATTTTTGGTAACTTAATAAAGCTGTCAGTTTAATTAATAAAGCTGTTAGTTTATAAGGCTTAATAAAGCTGTTAGTTTAAGTAGTTGCATTCCTCAGCCCCTGCAGTCCTTATTCCCCTTTCTTTTTTCTGCACTGCCTCCAGTGGCAGCAGCATCTTCTGACTGGCCTTATGGCCACTCTCAGACCCCTCATGAAACATAAGATTGCCAAAAGAAAAAAATACATTCAGGTGATACCAGTCCACAATTTCTGTCATAATTAAACCTAACTGGAAGAAATCCTGCACCGGTGGCAGGATGTGTTTGAGATGCAACGGTCAGATTTTGATTTCTAATGCTGGTTATAGAAACAACATGAAAACTGAGCAGGTGCTCTTCAGAGGCTTGTGGACAAAGACCCTGTGCACAAAGTCAGGAAACTGAGAAAGCTGCTGTTGATATGCAACCAATCTTTCTATGATTGTATACATTTCTTCCAAAAACACTCAAAGTCATTGTGCAAAGAACAGTTTACCTAGCCATTAGGTTCAGTAAAGACAATGCCAGACTGTGGATTGAGGAAAATGAATAGCGGCTCTCATTGCACAATTTATTTGTGATATATAGATAGCACTAAAAATTCCCAAATAAGGTAGATGGCTAAGGTCAGGATCAGGGTTATTTTTTGTGACAACAAAACAGAGTAAGATTAATTGTTTCATCAGTGATTAAATTTAGGACTTAGAGGAGGCCTGAATTTTTTTCTGTGCATTATAGTTCCCATATCCATAGCTATTCTTTTCTGTTTACACCCAACATGTCAACTATTACTTTTAAAATATATTTTTAAAATTTTCCATGGTTTATGGATTAACCTTAATTTCCAATGTGATTATCCAAATAAGATTAACTGAATGAGATTGGACAAATCTCATAATTGCCAACACATTGTTATCCAACTGAATGTTTTGTAAATGCCTAGTTAGTGGAAAGTAGAGTGGTGGGTCCTTTGGAGAATTTACAGGAGAACTATATAGGATTCCTGCCATAAATGCAAATTTTATAGATGGTTTTAACACAAAGTAGAATCAAATAAATGCAAAGTAAAGGAGGTAAACAATTTGTGGGAATTTCAAAGAATCACAGCTGGTTGAGAAGATCAGGAAGGGTTTGAAAAAATAAGTAGTATTTCTGGTTAATCTTGAAAGATAGCTTATACTTCTACAGATGGAGATGAGGTAGAAAAAACATTCCAGATGTTTTTCCAGGGAGCAACAAAAGCAAAGGCAAACAAGTAGGAAAGAAGTAAGAGTGGGACTCACTAAACGTCATTGGATATTTAAAAATGGTTTGTAAGTTGGCAGTAAACATGATGTATGGGAGGTATTGTGTTGACACTACGGAAGATCTAAAGAAATATAAAATTTTATGCTTGAATCAATCGAGACCTCCAGAAAGCTACATATTAAGATATATATATATATATAGAGAGAGAGAGAGAAATACATATAGATTTAGATATACAGACATATATAGATATAGATGTATATCTATATATCTATAGATGTATATATACATATATCTATAGATATCTATCTCTATCTCTATCTCTATCTCTATCTCTATCTCTATCTCTATCTCTATCTCTATCTCTCTCTCTCTCTATCTCTATCTATCTATCTATCTATCTATCTATCTATCTATCTATCTATATATATATATATATATATATATATATATGTAAATTTGTAGCCTCTCACTAGAGCCACCCCTTCTACCCAACTTGTGTTTTAATGGTCTGGCCTGTGCTGTTGTTAAAGTATATGATAAGAAATATCTAAAAGAAAGCTATAGAAGTACTGGTAAGGATATTATTCTGTACATTACTTGGTACCTCTTATGAGCCTATGTGAGCAATTTATTTAGAACTGCATTCTAGAAAATGGTTTGCTTCACCTGAAAAACAGATGTGAATTTTTGTTTTTGAGAACAAAATCCCCCTTCATTTTTGCTTTGGCAGCCAGGAAGTTCATATCCAAATTTGAGTCTCAATTACAGCAAATAGATTTTGATTTATGGTCTACATGGAATGTTATTTTAGCATTAATTAATTCAACACTTGTTTATTCAATACCTACTATATGCCAAGTACTGAGTATACAGTGATAAATGAAATAGGCCTAAAACCTGCCCTCGTGGAGATTATAGTCAGGTGGGAGATGCACATAAAAAATAAGTGAACCAAAAAATAAATATGTGTATTTGTAGTTTGTCCTTCTCCTGATTTTTTAAAAGAGTTTTTTTACATTATTTGTTTCAGTTACAATTGATATTCAGTATTATTTTTATATTAGTTTCAAGTAGACAGCATAGTGGTTAGACATTTATGTAACTTATGCAATGATGCCCCTGATTAGTCTAGTACCCACCTGGCACTATACATAGTTATTGCAACATTATTGACTATATTCTCTGTGCTGTAATTTACACCCTGTCACTACTTTGCAGCTACCAATTTCTACTTCCTAAACCGTTAACGTTTTTCACCCAGCTCCCCAAACCCCTACACGTCTGACAACCATCAGTTTGTTTTCTGTATCTACAAGTCTATTTCTGTTTGGTTTATTCATTTATTCTGTTCTTTAGGTCCCACATGTAAGTGAGATCTGTGGTATTTGTCTTTCTCAGTCTGACTTATTTAACTTAGCATAATACCCTCCAGGTCCATCCATGTCGTTGCAAATGGTAAGATTTAATTCTTTCTTATGGCTGAGTAATATTCTGTTGCATATATGGACCACCTCTTCTTTATCCAATCGTCTGTTGATGGGCAATTGAGTTGCTTCCATATCTTTGCCAGTGTATATAGTGCTACAATTAACATAGAGCTGCATATATCTTTTTTTTATTAGTTTCAGGTGCACAAGATAAAGTAATACTTAGACGTTTATCATTTATATCCCTCACACTGTGGACCCCTCTCCCCCCATCCACTATCTCTCTGACATCGTACCAAGCCATGACATTTCCACTGTCTCCACTCCCAATGCTGTACTCCGCCTATTGTAAGTATATACTTCACAGACATTACCAGGAGTAAGATTATTACTGATATATCCGCTCGCTCGAGGGAAGAGAAAAAATAAACATGTGGGATTACATCAAACTAAAAAAGTTTTTTCACAACAAAGGAAACAATCAATAAAACAAAAAGGGATCCTACTGAATGGGAAAAGATATTTGCCAATGATATATCTGATAAAGGGTTACTATCACAAATCTGCATATATCTTTTCAAATAAGTGTTGTTATTGTTGTTTTTAGTTCTTCCGATAAATACTCAGAAGTGAAAGTGCTGAGTCATAAAATAGTAAGTAGGTCTATTTTTAATTTTTTGAGGAACTTCCAAACCATTTTTTGACAGGGATTGCTTGAATCTATAGATTGCTATGAACAGCATAGACATTTTAACAATGATCATTCTTCCTATCAATAAACACAGTATATGCTTCCATTTTTTTTTTATCTATTTCAATTTATTTCTACATTTTCTTATAGTTTTCTGATTACCGGGCTTTTAATTCCGGGTTTAAATTTATTCCTAGGTATTTTCTTTTTTTGTGATGCAGTTGTAAACATGACAGTTTTCTTTTTTTTTCGAATTAATTAGATTTATTGGGGTGACAAGTGTTAGTAAATTTACATAGATTTCAGGTGTACAATTCTGTATTATATCATCTATAAATCCCATTGTGTGTTCACCACGCAGAGTCAGTTCTCCTTCCATCACCATATATTTGATCTCCCTTACCCTCATCACCCACCCCCCACCCCCTTACCCACTGGTAACCACTAAATTACTGTCTGTGTCTATGAGTTTTTGTTTCTCATTTGTTTGTCTTGTTCTTTTGTTGTTTTTGGTTTATATACAACATATCAGTGAAATCATAGGGTTCTCTGCTTTTTCTGTCTGACTTATTTCACTTAGCATTATACTCTCAGATCCATCCATGTTGTCACAAATGTTCCTATATCATCTTTCCTTAACGCCGAATAGTATTCCATTGTGTATATGTACCACAACTTCTTTATCCATTCATCTATCCAAGGACATTTTGGTTGTTTCCATGTCTTGGCCACCGTAAACAAAGCCGCAATGAACATTGGAGTACACGTGTCTCTATAGAGAAATGCTTTCAGATTTTTTGGGTAGATACCCAGGAGTGCTATTGCTGGGTCGTATGGTAATTCTATTCGTAATTTCTTGAGGAACCTCCACATTGCCTTCCATAGCAGCTGCACCAGTCTGCATTCCCACCAAAAGTGTACGAGAGTTCCTTTTTCTCCAAAGCCTCTCCAACACTTGTTACTATTTGTCTTGTTGATGAAAGCCATTCTGACTGGGGTGAGGTGATAACTCATTGTGGTTTTCATTTGCATTTCTCTGATGATTAGTGATGTTGAGCATTTTTTCATATGTCTATTTGCCATTTGTATATCCTCTTTGGAGAAATGTCTCTTCAGGTCCTCTGTCCATTTTTCAATTGGGTTGTTTGTTTTTTTGTTGTTCAGTTTCATGAGTTCCGTGTATATTTTGCATATTAGCCCCTTATCAGAAGCACTGTTTGCAAAAATCTTCTCCCATTCAGTTGGTTGCCTCATTATTTTGTCAATAGTTTCTTTTGCTGTGCAAAAGCTTTTCAGTTTCATATACTCCCATACGTTTATTTTAGTTTTTATTTCCATTGCCTTTGGAGTCAAATTCATAAAATGCTCTTTGAACCCAAGGTCCATGAGTTTAGTACCTATGTTTTCTTCCATGCAGTTTATTGTGTCAGGTCTTATGCTTCAGTCTTTGTTCCATTTTGAATTAATTTTGGTACATGGTGACAGATAGCAGTCCAGTTTCATTCTTTTGCACGTGGCTATCAAATTCGCACAGCACCATTTATTAAAGAGGCTGTCTTTCCTCAATTGTATGTTTTTAGCTTCTTTGTCAAAAATTATCTGTCCATATTTATGTGGTTTTATTTCTGGGTTCTCAATTTTATTCCATTGGTCTATGTGTCTGTTTTTCCGATACCAAGCTGTTTTGATTATTGTAGCCCTGTAGTACAAGTAAAAATCAGGGAGTGTGATACCTCCAGTATTATTCTTTTTTTTTTTTAATATTGCTTTGTCTATTCGGGGTCTTTTTTGGTTCCAAACAAATCTGATGATTTTTTTGTTCTATTTCTTTAAATAATGCCATTGGGATTTTGATGCAGATTGCATTAAATCTGTATATGGCTTTGGGTAATATGGCCATTTTAACTATGTTGATTCTCCCAATCCATGAGCACGGAATGTCTTTCCATTTCTTTGTGTCTTCTTCAATTTCTTTCAAAAATGTCTTATAGTTTTCAGCATACAAATCCTTCACAACCTTGGTTAACTTTATTCCTAGGAATTTTCCCCTTTTTGCTGCAGTTGCAAAAGGAATTGTTTTTTTCTATCTCTTTTTCTGAGATTTCATTGTTGGTATATAGGAAAGCAATGAACTTTTGTAATTGATTTTGTAGCCAGCAACTTTACTGTATTCATTGATTGTTTCTAAGAGCTTTTTGGTGGAGTCTTTAGGGTTTTCTATATATAGCATCATGTCATCTGCAAAGAGTGACAATTTAACTTCTTTCCCAATTTGGATGCCTTTTATTTCTTTCTCTTGCCTGATACCTCTGGCGAGGACTTCCAACACCATGTTGAAAAGCAGAGGTGATAGGGGACAACCCTGTCGTGTTCCTGAACGTAGAGCAAAGGGCTTCAGCTTTTCACCATTAATAATGAGATTAGCTGAGGGCTTGTCGCAAATGGCCTTTATTATGTTGAGGTATTTTCCTTATACACCAATTTTAGTAAGTGTTTGAATCATAAATGGATGTTGTAACTTATCAAATGCTTTTTCTGCATCAATTGATAGAATCATACGATTTTTGTCCTTTATTTTGTTAATGTGATGTATCACATTGATGGATTTGCGAATGTTGAACCATCCTTGTGCCCCGGGGATGAACCCCACTTGGTCGTGATGAATAATCTTTTTAATGCATTGTTGTATTCAATTTACTAGAATTTTGTTTAGGATTTTAGCATCTGTATTCATCAGAGATATAGGTCTGTAGTTTTCATTTTGTGTGTTGTCCTTACCAGGTTTTGGTATCAGGGTAATGTTGGCCTCATAAAATGAGTTAGGGAGTACTGACTCTTCTTCATTTTTTTGGAAGAGTTTGAGCAGGGTTAATATTAGATCCTCTTTGAAGGTTTGGTAGAATTCACTGGTGAAGCCATCTGGTCCAGGACTTTTGATTTTGGGAAGGTTTTTGGTGACTAATTCAATTTCATTACTGGTGATCGGCCTGTTTAGATTCTCCAGTTCTTCATGATTTAGCCTTGGAAGGCTATATATTTCTAAGAACTTGTCCATTTCTTCTAAGTTATTAAATTTGGTGGCATATAGTCCTTCATAGTATTCTTGGATAATCCTTTTTATTTTGTGTTGTCCGTGATAACTTCCACTTTTTCTATTCTGATTTTGTTAATTAGTGTCTTCTCTATTTTCATCTTAGTTAGTCTAGCCAAGGGTTTGTCAATTTTGTTAATCTTTTCAACGAACCAGCTCTTTGTCACATTAATTTTTTCTATTGTCTTTTTGTTCTTTATTTCATTTAGTTCTGCTCTGATTTTTGTTATTTCCTTTCTTCTGCTGACCTTGGGTTTCACTTGTTCTTGTTTTTCTAGTTTTGTAAGGTGTACAATGAGGTTATTTATTTGAGATTTTTCTTGTTTTTTGAGATAGCCCTGTAATGATACAGATTTCCCTCTTAAAACTGCTTTCACTGCATCCCAAAAATTTTGGTAGGATGTATTTTCATTGTCATTTGTTTCTATGTATCTTTTGACCTCTCCTCTAATTTCTTCTTTGACCCAGTCGTTCTTTAAAAGTATGTTGTTTAATCTCCATGTATTTGTGTTTTCTCCTGCTTTCTTTTTGCAGTTAACATCCAATTTCAAAGCTTTCTGATTAGAGAATATGCTTGGTATGATTTCAATCTGCTTAAATTTGCTGAGACTGTTTTTGTGTCCCAATATATGGTCTATCCTTGAGAATGTTCCATGTACACTAGAAAATAATGTATAGTCTGATGTATTAGGATGAAGTACTCTATATATGTCAATTATGTTTATTTCATCTAATGTGTCATTTAGGACTGCTATTTCGTTATTTATCTTCTGTTTGGATGAACTATTTATAGTTGTCAATGATGTATTTAAGTCCCCTAGTATAATTGTGTTTTGATCAATTTCTCCCTTTAGTTCTGTTAGAAGTTGCTTGGTATATTTCGGTGCTCCGTGATTGGGGGCATAAATATTGATGACTGTTATTTCTTCTTGTTGTATAGTCCCCTTTACCATTATGAAATATCCATCTTTGTCTCTTGTTATCTTTTTCACCCTGAAGTCTGTTTCATCGGAAATCATTATGGCTACACCAGATTTTCTCTGGGTACCATTTGCTTGGAGTGGCAATTTCCACCCTTTCACTTTGAGTCTATGCTTGTCCTTGTAGCTGAGATGTGTCTCTTGTAGGCAGCATATGGTTGGGTTTATTTTTTTGATCCAATCTGCTACTCTGTGTCTCTTTATTGGTGAGTTCAGTCCATTTACATTTAGGCTGATTATTGATATGTGAGGATTTCCTGTCATTCTGTCTTTAGATTTCGGGTAAGGCTGTGTCTCCATTGTTTCTTTGCCTTTTTGTTGTTGTCTGTTATTTCTGTGTGGTGGTATTCTATGATGTTTCCCTCTGTTTCTTCTTTTATTACAGTATATATTTCAGATTTGGATGTTTTTTGAGTGGTTACCCTTGAGTTTATGTACAAGAAAGATATTTAGAGTATTCCAGTTTCTTCAGTACGCTTACTGTCTCTATTCCCATATTCCAGTTCAGGCCTTTACGCTCCCCCTTTTTATGTTTCGGTTGCCACAAGTTGTCCCTGTTGATGGTGGTCTAATAGCCTTCTTTAGTATTTCTTGTAGTGCAGGTCGTGTATTAAAATATTCCCTCAGCTCCTGGATGTCTGGAAAGGTCTTTATTCCTCCTTCATATCTAAAGGAGATCTTTGATGGATATATTATTCTTGGCTCATGATTTCTCTCTTTCAATAGTTTGAATATTTGGTTCCATTCCCTCCTAGCTTGTAGAGTTTCTGCTGAAAAATCTAATGATTATCTAATGGGCTTTCTTTTGTAAGTTACCGTCTTCTTTTCCCTGGCTGCCTTGAGGATTCTTTCTTTGTCATTGATTTTAGACAGCTTCAATACAATGTGCCTTGGTGAAGGCCTGTTGGGATTGAGGTAATTAGGTGTTCTATTTGCTTCTTAGATTCGAGGATCCAGTTCTTTCCACAAGTTTGGGAAGTTCTCATCGACGATTTGTTTGAATATATTCTCTGTTCCCTTCCTTCTTTCTTCTCCTTCTGGTATGCCCATTATTCTTATATTGCTCTTTCTGATGGAGTCAGAAAGTTCTTGTAGAGTTCTTACATTTCTTTTAAGTCTCAAGTCTCTTTCTTCTTCCATCTGTGTAAATTCCAGGTTCCTATCTTCGATGTCACTGATTCTTTCCTCCATCTGGTCAACTCTACTACCTAAGCTGGATATTTTATTGTTAATGTCTTCTATTGAGTTCTTAATCTCCAGAAATACTATTTGGTTCTTTTTCTAAATTTCAATCTCTTTTGTAAAATGCTCATGGTGTTCTTTGATTGTGTTTCTGAGTTCATTAAACTGCCTTTCTGTGTTTTCTTGCATCTCGTTCATTTTTTTCAGAATTGCAATCTTGAATTCTCTGTCATTTAAATCACAAATGTCCATATCTCTATGTTCCTTTTCTGGAGACTTTTCACTTTCTCTCTGAGCTATCTTGTTGCCTTGGTTATTCATGGCAATCACTGATTTACTATTTCTCTTCCTAGACATCTACAGGAGTGGCTTCTGCAACAGGTTGATAAGTATGGGAAGAGCTTTTGGAGTTCCAAAGCTCTTTCTGCACCAGATTCAGAGCCCGTATGTTTCAGCAGTTCTGTTTACTCCTGTAGGGATCCACCCAGATAGGTGGGGCCAGGGGCGGGGTGAGTTGTGAGAGGTGGCCCAGAGCAATGGCGGCGACCACCACCACAGCCAGTCCTGCTTCCACAGCTCCCTCCCCTTTGCATGAACTAGTTGAGCTGCGAATCTGTGTCTGCGGTCCACAGTTCTCAGAGCAGCAAATATTCTGTCCTTTGATCCGACACTGCTACTTTATCGCTTCTAGCACCGGGCAGGTGGGGGCGGGCCGAGTTCTGGATGGTAGGGAGGGGCGGCTAGTCTCCGTGCCTAAGGCTTCCGTTCTCTGCTGGGCAGTGAGTGCTTAAACCACCGATTAGAGCCCTCTATCCTAATTCTTTGCTCCGAGATCTGCTGTGAGTGAGCGTTGGATTCAGCCATTTTGTATGCTGCCTCCTCAGCCCTGTGGGCCGTAAGCGGAGCCCTATCAGTCCAAGTCTTTCCCTCTCCAGCAGCTGCAGCTGCGGTAGTTCTGGGATGCAGGATGCTCGGAGCACTGAGCTAGGTCTGCGTCCTCTGCCCACGTGGCTCCCTCTCCGCACTTCTCTCCCTCCTACCCCGCTCGCGCGATTCACCCACCTGGAGGTGAATTCAGTAGTGGGCCTCTTCGTCTTGCCTGTCTGTTGTGCAGGGAGTCCTTTGTGGAGTTATTGTTGTCCGATTTGTTGTAAATTCTAGGGGAGCGCTACAGAGGCTCACCTCACACCGCCATTTTTCCGGAAATTCACATGATAGTTTTCTTATTTTCTCTTTCTGTAAGTTCATTATTGGTATACACAGATGCAACTTATTTCTTTCTTTTTCTTTTACATTTAACATTCTTTTCTTTTTTATTTTTTTCATTAAATTTATTGGGGTGACAACTGTTTGTAAAGTTACATAGCTTTCAGGTGTACAATTGTCACGCAGGAGACCCTGCTCGCTGCGCCATTTGTTGTGCAGGGTCTCAGCTCCCACTCCCCGCACAAGAACACAGGACACGGTAAGGCCAAAAAGGAACACCCATGGAGCCATAAGTAGGGGAGTCAAACCAATATATTCTCGCTGGCGGCTGGGCTGGAGACACAGGAAGCAGGATCTACATAATCTGCCTAACAGCAGTCCGCGCTTGCCAGCCACCATCTTCTTGCTAGCCCCCATTCCTTCCTTGCTAGCATAGCCACAGCCGTTATATTAGTGGCCAATGGCTTACGGGTTACAGCTGACGGCCAACTAGCCACAGCTGCTGGCATCTGATCACAGTTGATGGCCATTTACTACCCGAGCCAGCACCTTTCTATGTGAGGCAGAGAGCCTGGAAACTGTTTTTTGGGGTTTTGTCCCCACAACAATTCTGTATTACATCATCTATAAATCCCATTGTGTGTTTACCACCCAGAGTCAGTTATCCTTCCATCACCATATATTTAATCCTGATTTCTGATTATTATTTTTTTATCATGTTACTTTACAGAATTCATTTACCAGTCCTAATGAGTTTTTGGTGGAATCTTTCACGTTCTCTATATAGTATCATGTCATCTGCAAATAATGACAGCTTTACTTTTTTCTGTCCAATTTGGATGTTTTTGGTTTGTTTGGTTTATTTTTTTTTCCTGTCTGATTGATGTGTTTAGGACTTCCAATACTCTGTTGAATAAAAGTGGTGAATATATTGCCGTATATGGCCTATTTTATGTTGAAGTATGTTCCCTCTATTTTTACATTCCTGAGAGATTTTATCATAAATGCATGCTGGATTTTATCAAACACTTTTACTAGATCTATTGATATCACCATATGAGTTTAGTCTTTCACTTTGTTTATGTTATATCAATTTAATTGATTTGCATATATTGAATCAAACTTGCACTGAGAATTGTTGGATCTATGTTCATCAGGGATATGGGCCTATCATATTCTTTTTTTAAATGTCTTTGTCTGGTTTTGGAATCAGGGTAATGGTAGCCTTGTAAAATGTGCTTGGGAGCTATCCCTCCTCTTAACATTTTTGCAATTGTTTCAGAAGAATAGGTGTGAATTCTTTTTGAATGTTTAGTAAAATTCACAGGTGACATCATCTGGTTCAGGAGATTAGCTGTTTGGAATTTTTTGACTATTGATTTAATTGTTAGTAGTAGTTGGTTCAGATTTTCTATTTCTTCTTCATTTAATATTGAAAGATTGTATGTTTCTAGGAATTTGTCCATTTCTTTCAGATGGTCAAATTTGTTTGCATATAATTGTTCAAACTATTTTCTTACAATTCTTTGTATTCTGTGGTGTCAGTTTTCACTTGTTCTCTTTCATTGCTGATCTTACTTATTTGGTTCCTTTCTCTTTTTTTCTTGAATCTAGTTAAAGGTTTATCAATTTTGTTTATTTTTTCAAAGTATAGCTCTTGGATTCATTGATCTTTTGTATTTTTTAATTAAAGTTTATTGGAGTGACATGGTTAATAAAATTACATAGGTTTTAGGTGTACAACTCTGTAATACATCATCTATATATCACATTGTGTGTTCACCACCCAGAGTCAGTTCTCTTATATCACTAAATATTGGATCCCTCCTTACCCTCTGGTAACCACTAAACTATAGTCTGTGTTCCATATATATTTTGTATTTTTTAAGGTGCTGTTTCATTAATTTCTCTCTGATCTTTACTATTTTCTTCTATGATTCACTTTGGGTTTTTTTACAGTTATTTTTCTACTTCTTTCAAGTGTAAGATTAGATTGTTTATTTGAGATATTTCTTGTTTTTAGAGGTAGGCCAGAGGGAGACGTCATGAAAATGGCAGCGTGAGGTGAGCCTCTGTACAGCTCCCCAGGAATTTACAACTAATCAAACAACAATAAATACACAAAGGCTCCTTGCACATCAGACAGGCAAGACGAATGAATTCACCTAAAGGTGGGTGAATCTCGTGAGCGGGGGAGGAGGGAAGGGAGTAGTGCAAAGATGGAGACACGCAGGCACAGGACGCAGACCTAGCTCAGTGCTTTGAGCTTGCTGCATCCCGGAACTACCATAGCTGTGGGAAAGGGAAGAACTCAGACTCCCAGGGCTCCGATTATGGCCCACAGGGCTGAGGGGACAACATATAACATGGCTGAAACCAACACTCACGGCAGAGACCACGGAGAAAAGACTGAGGGAGGAAGGCTGAAAACGGTGGTTTAAGCCCTCACTGCCAGGCAGAGAACGGAAGCCTTAGGCACTGAGACTAGACGCCCTTACCTACCCTCCCAGAGCTTGCCCCGCCCCCACCTGCTCGGTGCTAAAAGCGGAACAGAAGCAGAGTCAGATCAAAAGAACAGAATATTTGCTGTTCTGAGAAGTGGGGACCGCAGACACAGATTCGCAGCCCAACTAGTTCAAGCAAATTGAAGGCAGCTGTGGAAGTGGGACTGGCTATGGTGATGGTCAAGCCATTGCTCTGGACCACCTCTCACAACTCACCCCGCCCCTGTCCCCACCTATCTGGGAGGATCCCTGCAGGAGTAAACAGAACTGCTGAAACATATGGGCTCTGAATCTGCTGCAGAAAGAGCTTTGGAACTTCCAAAGCTCTCTGAATACCCACAGAAATGCAGCGCCCTATAACCCAGGCAAACTGTTAACAGAGGAGAAGCCTGTCTCCCGGGGAATCCCCCCCTTGTGTGAAAAGTTGGAATAGTGCAGAGAAAACATAACACTACTGTGTTAGAGAGGGAAAACAGGCTGCAGTCAGAGAGAAAATAAAACATTCTACCAACAAACACTGGAAAACAAAAGAAAGACCTCTTCCTATCAACCTGTTGCAGGAGCCTCTCCTGTAGATGTCTAGGAAGAGATATAATAAATCAGACATTGCCATGAATAACCAAGGCAACAAGAGAGCTCAGAAAGAAAGTGAAAAGTCTCCAGAAAAGGAACTTAAATATATGGAAATATCTGACTTAAATGACGGAGAATTCAAGATTGCAGTCCTGAAAAATCTCAACAAGATGCAAGAAAACACAGAAAGGCAATTTAATGAACTCAGAAACACAATCAAAGAACAACCTGAGCATTTTACGAAAGAATTTGAAATTTGAAGAAAGAACCAAATGGAATTACTGGAGATTAAAAAGTCAGTAGAAAAATTAAGAATGAATAAGAGGGGAAAAATGGCGGCGTGAGGTGAGCCTCTGTAACGCTCCACTGGAATTTACAACGAATCGGACAACAATAACTCCACAAAGGACTCCCTGCACAGCAGACAGGCAAGACGAAGAGGCCCGCTACTGAATTCACCTCCAGGTGGGTGAATTGCGCGAGCGGGGGAGGAGGGAGAGGAGAAGTGCGGAGAAGGAGCCGCGCGGGCTAAGGACAAGAACTAGCTCAGTGCTCGGAGCCCGCTGCTCCCGGATCTTCTGCAGCTGCGAGAGAGGGAAGGACTCGGACTGCTAGGGCTCCGCTTACGGCCCACAGGGCTGAGGGGGCAGCATATAGCACGGCTGAACCCAATGCTCACTCACGGCAGACCTCGGAGAAAAGACTGAGGATAGAGGGCTGAAATCCGTGGTTTAAGCCCTCACTGCCCAGCGGAGAATGGAAGCCTTAGGCACGGAGACTAGCCGCCCTTCCCTACCCTCCAGAACTCGCCCCGCCCCCACCTGCCTGGTGCTAGAAGCGATAAAGTAGCAGTGTCGGATCAAAGGACAGAATATTTGCTGCTCTGAGAACTGTGGACCGCAGACACAGATTCGCAGCTCAACTAGTTCATGCAAAGGGGAAGGAGCTGTGGAAGCAGGACTGGCTGTGGTGGTGGTCGCCGCCATTGCTCTGGGCCACCTCTCACAACTCACCCCGCCCCTGGCCCCACCTATCTGGGTGGATCCCTACAGGAGTAAACAGAACTGCTGAAACATACGGGCTCTGAATCTGATACAGAAAGAGTTTTGGAACTTCAAAAGCCTTCGCATACCTATCAACCTGTTGCAGAAGCCACTCCTGTAGATGTCTAGGAAGAGAAATAGTAAATCAGTGATTGCCATGAATAACCAAGGCAACAATATAGCTCAGAGAGAAAGTGAAAAGTCTCCAGAAAAGGAACATAGAGATATGGACTTTTGTGATTTAAATGACAGAGAATTCAAGATTGCAATTCTGAAAAAAATGAACAAGATGCAAGAAAACACAGAAAGGCAGTTTAATGAACTCAGAAACACAATCAAAGAACACCATGAGCATTTTACAAAAGAGATTGAAATTTTGAAAAAGAACCAAATAGAATTTCTGGAGATTAAGAACTCAATAGAAGAAATTAACAATAAAATATCCAGCTTAGGTAGTAGAGTTGACCAGATGGAGGAAAGAATCAGTGACATCGAAGATAGGAACCTGGAATTTACACAGATGGAAGAAGAAAGAGACTTGAGACTTAAAAGAAATAAAAGAACTCTACAAGAACTTTCTGACTCCATCAGAAAGAGCAATATAAGAATAATGGGCATACCAGAAGGAGAAGAAAGAGGGAAGGGAACAGAGAGTATATTCAAACAAACAGGAGATGAGAACTTCCCAAACTTGTGGACAGAACTGGATCCTCAAATCCAAGAAGCAAATAGAACACCTAATTACCTCAATCCCAACAGGCCTTCACCAAGGCACATTGTATTGAAGCTGTCTAAAATCAATGACAAAGAAAGAATCCTCAAGGCAGCCAGGGAAAAGAAGACGGTAACTTACAAAGGAAAGCCCATTAGATAATCATCAGATTTTTCAGCAGAAACTCTACAAGCTAGGAGGGAATGGAACCAAATATTCAAACTATTGAAAGAGAGAAATTATGAGCCAAGAATAATATATCCAGCAAAGATCTCCTTTAGATATGAAGGAGGAATAAAGACCTTTCCAGACATCCAGAAGCTGAGGGAATTTTCTAATACACGACCTGCACTACAAGAAATACTAAAGGAGGCTATTAGACCACCATCAACAGGGACAACTTGTGGCAACCGAAACATAAAAAGGGGGAGCGTAAAGGCCTGAACTGGAATATGGGAATAGAGAAAGTAAGCGTACTGAAGAAACTGGAATACTCTAAATATCAAACTTTCTTTTACATAAACTCAAGGGTAACCACTCAAAAAACATCCAAATCTGAAAAATGTACTGTAATGAAAAAAGATACAGAGGGAAACTTTGTAGAACACCACGAAACAGAAACAATAGACAACAACAAAAAGGCAAAGAAACACTGGAGACACAGCCTTACCAGAAAACTAAAGACAGAATGACAGGAAATCCTCACATATCAATAATCAGCCTAAATGTAAATGGACTGAACTCACCAATAAAGAGACACAGAGTAGCAGATTGGATCAAAAAAAATAAACCCAACCATATGCTGCCTACAAGAGACACATCTCAGCTACAAGGACAAGCATAGACTCAAAGTGAAAGGGTGGAAATTGACACTCCAAGCAAATGGTACCCAGAGAAAATCTGGTGTAGCCATAATGATTTCCGATGAAACAGACTTCAGGGTGAAAAAGATAACAAGAGACAAAGATGGATATTTCATAATGGTAAAGGGGACTATACAACAAGAAGACATAACAGTAATCAATATTTATGCCCCCAATCAGGGAGCACCGAAATATACCAAGCAACTACTAACAGAACTAAAGGGAGAAATTGACCCAAACACAATTATACTGGGGACTTAAATACATCATTGACAGCTATGGATAGATCATCCAAACAGAAGGTAAATAACGAAATCGCAGCCCTAAATGACACATTAGATGAATTGGACATAATTGACATATATAGAGCACTTCATCCTAAAACATCAGACTATACATTCTTTTCTAGTGTACATGGAACATTCTCAAGGATAGACCATATATTGGGACACAAAATCAACCTCAGCAAATTTACGAAGATTGAAATCATACCAAGCATATTCTCTGATCACAAAGCTTTGAAATTGGATATCAACTGCAAAAAGAAAGCAGGAAAAAACACAAATACATGGAGATTAAACAACATACTTTTAAAGAAGGACTGGGTCAAAGAAGAAATTAGAGGAGAGGTCTAAAGATACATAGAAACAAATGACAATGAAAATACATCCTACCAAAATTTTTGGGATGCCTTGATAGCAGTTTTAAGAGGGAAATTTATATCATACAGGCCTATCTCAAGAAACAAGAAAAATCCCAAATAAATAACCTCATGTTACACCTTAAAGAACTAGAAAAACAAGAACAAGGGAAATCCAAGGTCAGCAGAAGAAAGGAAATAACAAAAATCAGAGCAGAACTAAATGAAATAGAGAACAAAAAGACAATAGAAAAAATTAATGTGACAAAAAGCTGGTTCTTTGGAAAGATTAACAAAATCGACAAACCCTTGGCTAGACTCACTAAGATAAAAAGAGAGAAAACACTGATTAACAAAATCAGAAATGAAAAAGGGGAAGTTATCACGGACACCACAGAAATACAAAGGATTATCCAAGAATACTATGAAGGACTATATGCCACCAAATTTAATAACTTAGAAGAAATGGACAAGTTCTTAGAAACATATAGCCTTCCAAGGCTGAATCATGAAGAACTGGAAAATCTTAACAGGCCGATCACAAGTAACAAAATTGAATCAGTCACCAAAAACCTTCCCAAAATCAAAAGTCCTGGACCAGATGGCTTCACCAGTGAATTCTACCAAACCTTCAAAGAGGATCTAATACCAATCCTGCTCAAACTCTTCCAAAAAATTGAAGAAGAGTCAGTACTCCCTAACTCATTTTATGAGGCCAACATTACCCTGATACCAAAACCTGTTAAAGACAACACAAAAAAAGAAAACTACAGACCTATATCTCTGATGAATACTGATGCTAAAATCCTAAACAAAATTCTAGCAAATCGAATACAACAATGCATTAAAAAGATTATTCATCACGACCAAGTGGGGTTCATTCCTGGGGCACAAGGATGGTTCAACATTCGCAAATCCATCAATGTGGTATATCACATAAACAAAATAAAGGTCAAAAATCGTATGATTCTATCAATTGATGCAGAAAAAGCATTTGATAAGATACAACATACATTTATGATTAAAACACTTACTAAAATTGGTATAGAAGGAAAATACCTCAACATAATAAAGGCCATATGCGACAAGCCCTCAGCTAATCTCATAATTAATGGTGAAAAGCTGAAGCCCTTTGCTCTACGTTCAGGAACACGACAAGGTTGTCCCCTATCACCTCTGCTTTTCAACATAGTGTTGGAAGTCCTCGCCAGAGCTATCAGGCAAGAGAAATAAATAAAAGGCATCTAAATTGGGAATGAAGAAGTTCAATTGTCACTCTTTGCAGATGACATGATGCGATATATAGAAAACCTTAAAGACTCCACCAAAAAGCTATTAGAAACAATCAATGAATACAGTAAAGTTGCTGGCTACAAAATCAACGTACAAAATTCCATTGCTTTCCTATACACCAACAATGAAATCTCAGAAAAAGAGATAGAAAAAACAATTCCTTTTGCAATTGCAGCAAAAAGAATAAAATACCTAGGAATAAACTTAACAAAGAATGAGAAGGATTTATATGCTGAAAACTATAAGACATTTTTGAAAGAAATTGAAGAAGACACAAAGAAATGGAAAGACATTCCATGCTCACGGATTGGAAAAATCAACATAGTTAAAATGGCCATATTACCCAAAGCCATATACAGATTTAATGCAATCCCCATTAAAATCCCAATGGCATTTTTTTAAAGAAATCGAACAAAAAATCACCAGATTTGTTTGGAACCACAAAAGACCCCGAATAGCCAAAGCAATATTAAAAAAAAAAAAAGAACAATACTGGAGGTTTCACACTCCCTGATTTTTGCTTGTACTACAGGGCTACAATAATCAAAACAGCTTGGTATTGGCGGAAAAACAGACACATAGACCAACGGAATAGAATTGAGAACCCAGAAATAAAACCACATAAATATGGACAGATAATTTTTTGACAAAGAAGCTAAAAACATACAATGGAGGAAAGACAGCCTCTTCAATAAATGGTGCTGGCAGAATTGGATAGCTACGTGCAAAAGAATGAAACTGGACTGCTATCTGTAACCAGGTACCAAAATTAATTCAAAATGGGTCAAAGACTTAAGCATAAGACCTGACACAATAATCTGCATTGAAGAAAACATAGGTACTAAACTTATGGACCTTGGGTTGAAAGAGCATTTTATGAATCTGACTCCAAATGCAATGGAAGTAAAAACTAAAATAAACGAATGGGATTATATGAAACTGAAAAGCTTCTGCACAGCAAAAGAAACTATTGACAAAATAATGAGGCAACCAACTGAATGGGAGAAGATTTTCGCAAACAGTTCCTCTGATAAGGGGCTAATATCCAAAATATACAAGGAACTCATGAAACTCAACAACAAAAAAACAAACAACCCAATTGAAAAATGGACAGAGGACTTGAAGAGACATTTCTCCAAAGAGGATATACAAATGGCAAATAGACATATGAAAAAATGCTCAACATCGCTAATCATCAGAGAAATGCAAATGAAAACCACAATGAGATATCACCTCACCCCAGTCAGAATGGCTTTCATCAACAAAACAAATAGTAACAAGTGTTGGAGAGGCTGTGGAGAAAAAGGAACTCTCATACACTGTTGTTGGGAATGCAGACTGGTGCAGCCGCTATGGAAGGCAGTGTGGAGGTTCCTCAAGAAATTACGAATAGAATTACCATATGACCCAGCAATCGCTCTCCTGGGTATCTACCTTAAAAATATAAAAGCATTTCTCTATAGAGACACGTGTACGCCAATGTTCATTGCAGCTTTGTTTACGGTGGCCAAGACATGGAAACAACCAAAATGTCCTTCGATAGATGAATGGATAAAGAAGTTGTGGTACATATACACAATGGAATACTATTCGGCGTTAAGGAAAGATGATATAGGAGCATTTGTGACAACATGGAGAAGTTTTAGTATAATATGTTTTGTGGCAGTGGAATTTCACTTCTAGTATTTCAGTCATTAAAAAGAACTATCAACAAGCCATTAAAATTGTACTTAAAATATCACAGAAAAATGGAACTGCAGGAATGAACACTGGGACGAATGTACCATTGTTCTCTTTGATTGTAGTCTTCTTCCTTTTATGGTTTTCCACACATACTTTTGGGCTCTATCCTAGAACCCACTAAAGGGCACTAAGAGAAAAGGTCAACTCAACATATTTGTAAAGATTAAGAAAACTCAGAATTCAATTACAGGTCATTATTCGTACCACACTGTATATTCACTGCCATGAAAGCAGAAAATAGTTGAACTGCTTCTCACAGAGCAAATTGGGATAATATTATGCTGGGTCACATTTGCGGATTATCAAGTTTCCATTTATCAATCTTGAGCTATTGCTCTGCAAATACTCAAAAACTAATTTCATAGTCTACATAAAATAGGGACAAAACCAATTGCTTTCCCTCTGATTTGTCAGGATTTCATTCTTCTTAACAAAAAACAAATGTATTGAAACAGGTACATGATTTGAAGCTTACAACTAATGTCTCCTGGTTAAGTCATGTGTAAAGAAGCACTGAGGGCAGAATACCATACTTTAGTGAGCTAGGGGCAGACTGCACTTAATTTTCCCTGGAACACAGCATGGTTGTCATCAATTTTATCCTAGGAGTAGAGTACACCAGCAGTTTACACATTAATTGCAGCCATTATTCCAGAGGGAGAATCACAGCCATTGTAGCTGGTTACAATAGAAGCTCAGATCATAGAACTGTTTTCTGGTGAAATTGACTAGGCAGTCAGAAACCAATATAGATCACAGAATGTGATATACAGATGATGTATTACAGAATTCTACACTTGAAATGTATGTAAGTTTACTAACCATCTTTACCCCAATAAATTTATATGTCGAGCACCCACTATGTGCAGAGCAGCAGAGAATTAGGCCAAAAGAATAATACAGATAGGCCCACTTGTGAGGGTATGGTCATTGACACTGGCAATCGATTCAAACTCCACATGGGTAAAAGCAGCCTGCATGATGTAAGTTATCCTCTTTCTCTTTTAATCTAAAATGGTAACTGTTACTGTATTCATTTAACTCAATCCTTCTCCTGACTGTCCCAAACCTTCCTATTTGAACATCATTGCTTCTTCCACATAGAAATAACAACACCCTAATAAAATGGGTGTGATTTTCTCATAAGTAGACAGATAAGTAGAGTGCCTGCCATCTGAGCTCTGAATGGATTGTGGGCCCCAAGAAATAGAAAGGGGCTGGAAAGACAGCTCAACTATTTGCACAAGGCATTGTGGTAAAGCTCATTGGGATTCACTTGTCTTCTCACTTTCTACCCTCTTCTCATGTAATTCTGTTCTCCTGGTTTCACAGAATCACCACCAACAAAACTGCCTCTGAGCCTAGAGCATCAGAATACTTTCCAGTCAAGTCATGGGGTGATCTCCACCCCTTCTCCATTACACAGAGCTTGGGCAAGGACAAAAGGAGGGCACTTATTTTTAACATCCTTTCTCTCCATTTCATACAATGCTCGGAAATAAGATGGGATTTGCATAGTTTATGGAGATTTGTTTAAGTAAGGCAAGATTGAAGAAGAAAATATTATAGGGATCTAAGTTTATCTAAAAATATACAACTAAATATGCAATTATTTTCTGTTATTCTAATTATTTATCCAGTGTGAACAAATTGACATGAAGAGTTTTCTATGAAATCTAAAGCATGTAAACAAGAAAGTGAGAGCACCATTAAGAGTATAACAGTAATATTAACTGGCCTGGGGATCGGATTCTCAACCATTGCTAACTCAGTGAGAAGTGTTACACTGTTGTTTGAATGTCTTTATGATTTCATTTCCTCATAGTCTTTCTTCGTTCTTTTATAAGGATGCTGTGAATATATGTCTACATAAATGAAGATGGGTACATATATGTAAATATGTAATATTAATCACATGAGTGTCATTATTACAAATACTGACCTTCAAAAAAAACAACAAAGTAAAGGAGGGTGATAGTCCCCTTCTTTACAGTATATCTTTCATTTACCCAGTAAACATTTATTGAGTGCCTACTATGCAGGCATTTCACATAGAAATACCACATAAATTCTCCAGTTTCAAGGAATTTGTAATCTCTAAAGAGTGAAGGCATGAAAAAATAATTACAAATCAATATGAGATAAATCCCCTGAGAGTGAAACAAAGTTGTTTCAAAATTCAAAAGGGAGTTGCATCTTCTCTATTTGAGGTAATGACAATGAAAACAGCCACTTTTTATTGAGTGATTACTATATTTAGCATGTGGTAAGTCTTTCATGTATTACAGTGCTTTTCCTCCTCACAGGAATAATAGTACCTACTTCATATGGTTGTTGCCATTTTGCAGGTTAAGAAACTGAGTCTCTGAGAGGTTAAGTAACTTGCCCAACACCACAAAACATATTTGATGACTCATTCTAGAGTAGTACAGCCATGATTTGAACCTGGTGTATATGTCTTCAAAGACCAATATGAGGAGATGCCATTTGAGTTGCACCCTAAAGAACTGGGAAATCATTGTTGGGTGGGGATAAGGAAGATTCTTCCATAGGCAAGGGGAATTGTGAATAAAGCCACAGAAAGGAAAAAGCAAGATGTATTCTAAAAAGTATGATAAAAATTTTTGACTAAAACCCATAGGGAATCAGTGGGATAGGAAAAGTCTGAGATAGATTGTGGTAGTCCTTGAATGCCAGTGTGTGTTCAGTTGGCAACGGGGAGCCACTGAAGCTTCCGAGTGGGGAGATGAAATGATGAACAGCAGTGGTTTAAGTAGATTCATTTGTAGAGATGACAGGATGCATTAAGGCAGGGTGATAAGTTAGTACACTTTAAAGCATACAAAGAGAAAAGGGGGTATGAAGTGGTGACTATTAAGAGGAGGAACTACATCTATAAGACCCTGTCAAACAGTCAACAAACTTGGTGACTAGGGAGGAGGAGAAAGAAAGAATCAAAATGCACCTGAAAAACTGCTGGATACAGTACTAAGAAAATCAAGAAGAAAAGCTTGTTTTGGGGAAAAGATGATGAGTTTGTTATCAGATAGGTTGGATTTGAGTTATCTGGCACAACTACGAAATACAAAACAGCAAATACATTTCTACTGGCCCTTGGAACTGACTGTTGTGGATTTTCACACATGTAGATTAGATGAAACAGCCAATTTCCTTTAGAGCTTTTTGAACAAAGTACTCTTATCTCACAAATCCACATTTAATCAGTTCACTACATATCCATTTAAAGGAATGTCCCTAACAGGGAATTTAAAATAGGGATGCCTGCCTCACAGAAAAATTTTCTTTTGTAAGCCGGGTAACGAGTTATTACTTATTTCCACGGTGTTCTTTGTCAGGACAATGTAATGTTGGCGGGTTGTCTTTGCAGCAGTAACTTTCTGATTGGAGTTATATGGTTTCCTTGGCATTGTGGCTATTATTGAACTTTCTTTTATCTTGTCTAAGGCATCAAATAAGAACAAAACCCCCAAATAGCATTTATATAGTACATTGTAGTTCACAAAGAATATCCATGGACATATTATCTAATTTGATTTTCACAGCAACCCTATCAATGTACATGTTATTATCCTTATTTTATTAATGTCAAAATTGAGGCTCAAAGTTCTATAATTTTCCCAAGATCATAATATTGAATCAATTACAGAGCAGGGATTTGAGCTCAAGTTCTCTGATCTACTGTTCTTCTTTCTATGCCACGAATCATCCTTCATGTGTAACCAAATGTAATTATTTTTTTAATTTATTGGGGTGACAATTGTTAATGAAATTACATAATTTCAGGTGTACAATTCTGTATTACATCATCTATAAGTCCCATTGTGTGTTCACCACCCAGAGTCAGTTCTCTTTCCATCACCATATATTTGATCCCCCTTACCCTCATCTCCCATGCCCCACCTCCCTTACCCTCTGGTAACCACTAAACTATTGTCTGTGTCTATGAGTTTTTCTTTCTCATTTGTTTGTCTTGTTCTTTTGTTGTTTTTGGTTTATATACCACATATCAATGAAATCAGAGGGTTCTCTGCTTTTTCTGTCTAACTTATATCGCTTAGCATTATAGTCTCAAGATCCATCCATGTTGTAACAAATGTTCCTATATCATCTCACCTTACCGCCGAATAGTATTCCATTGTGTATATATACCACAACTTATTTATCCATTCATCTATCGAAGGACATTTTGGGTGTTTCCATGTCTTGGCCACCATAAAAAAAGCTGCAATGAACATTGGAGTACACGTGTCATTATAGAGAAATGTTTTCAAATTTTTTGGGTAGATACCCAGGAGAGGGATTGCTGGGTCATATGATAATTCTATTCGTAACTTTTTGAGGAACCTCCACACTGCCTTCCATAATGGCTGTACCAGTCTGCATTCCCACCGGGAATGTATGAGTGTTCCTTTTTCTCCACAGCCTCTCCAACACTTGTTACTATTTGTCTTGTTGATGAAAGTCATTCTGACTGGGGTGAGGTGATATCTCACTGTGGTTTTTATTTGCATTTCTCTGATGATTAGTGATGTTGAGCATTTTTTCATATGTCTATTTGGCATTTATATGTCCTCTTTGGAAAAATGTCTCTTCACGTCCTCTGCCCATTTTTTAATTGGGTTGCTTGTTTTTTGTTGTTGAGCTTCATGAGTTCCTTGTATATTTTGGATAATAGCCCCTTATCGGTGGCACTGTTTGCAAAAAATCTTCTCCCATTCAGTTGGTTGCCACTTTATTTTGTCGATGGTTTCTTTTGCTGTGCAGAAGCTTTTAAGTTTCACATACTCCCATTAGTTTATTTTAGCTTTTACTTCCATTGTCTTTGGAGTCAAATTCATAAAATGCTCTTTGAACCCAAGGTCCATAAGTTTAGTACCTATGTTTTCTTTTATGCATTTTATTATGTCAGGACTTATGCTTAACTCTTTGATCCATTTTGAATTAATTTTGGTACATGGTGACAGATAGCAGTCCAGTTTCATTATTCTGCACTGGGCTATCTACTTCTCACAGCACAATTTATTGAAGAGGCTGTCTTTCTTCCATTGTATGTTTTTTGCTTCTTTGTCAAAAATTATCTGTACATATTTATGTGGTTTTATTTCTGGGTGGTCAATTCTATTCCACAGGTCTATGTGTCGGTTTTCCTGCCAATACCATGCTGTTTTGATTATTGTAGCCATGTAGTACAAGCTAAAGTCAGGCGGTGTGATACCTCCATCATTGTTCTTTTTTCTTAAGATTGCTTTTGCTGTTGGGGGTCTTTTGTGGTTCCAAACAAATCTGATGATTTTTTTTTGGTCTACTTCTTTAAAAAATGCCATTGACATTTTGATGGGGATTGCATTACATCTGTATATTGCTTTGGGTAATATGGCCATTTTAACTATGTTGATTCTTCCAATCCATGAGCATGGAATGTCTTTCCATTTCTTTGTGTCTTCTTCAATTTTTTAAAAAAATGTCATAGTTTTCAGCATATAAATCCTTCACATTTTTGTTTAAGTTTATTCCAAGATATTTTATTTTTTTTGCTGCAATTGCAAATGGAATTTTTTTTGTATTTCTTTTTCTGATATTTCACTGTTAGTATATATGAATGCAATGTACATTTGTACGTTGATTTTTTAGCCAGCAACTTTACTGTATTCGTTGATTGTTTATAAAAGCTTTTTGATGGAGTCTTTAGGGTTTTCTAAATATAGCATCATGTCATCTGCAAAGAGTGATAATTTAACTTTTTCATTCCCAATTTGGATGCCTTTTATTTCTTATTCTTGCCTGATGGCTCTGGCAAGACTTCCAACACCATGTTGAAAAGCAGAGGTGATAGGGGACAGCCCTATCGTGTTCCTGAAAGTAGCACAAAAGGCTTCAGTTTTTCACCATTAATTATGTGATTGGCTAAGGGCTTGTCATACATGGCCTTTATTATGTTAAAGTATTTTCTTTCTGTACCTGTTTTATGAAGTGTTTTTATAATAAATGGATGTTGTATCTCGTCAGATGCTTTTTCTGCATCAATTGATATAATCATATGATTTTTGTTTTTTATTTTGTTTATGTGATGTATCACATTGATGGATTTGCGGATGTTCAACCATCCTTGTGCTCCAGGGATGAACCCCACTTGTTCGTGATGAATAATCTTTTTAATGCATTGTCATATTTTATTTGCTAGAGTTTTGTTTAAGACTTTTGCATCAGTATTCACCAGACATATTGGTCTGTAGTTGTTTTTTTTTTTTGTGTCGTCATTACTTGGTTTTGGTATCAGGGTAATGTTGGCCTCATAAAATGAGTTAGGGAGTACTGACTCTTCTTCAATTTTTTGGAAGAGTTTGAGCAGGATTGGTATTAGATCCTCTTTGAAGGTTTGGTAGAATTCACTAGTGAAGCCATCCTGTCCCGGACTTTTGTTTTTGGGAAGGTTTTGGATGACTGATTCAATTTCGTTACTGGTGATCAGTCTGTCTAGATTTTCCAGTTTTTCATGGTTCAGCCATGGAAGGCTATATGTTTCTAAGAACTTGTCCATTTCTTCTATGTTATTGAATTTGGTGGCTTATAGTCCTTCATAATATTCTTGCAGAATCATTTTTTTTTCTGTGGTGTCCGTGATTACTTCACTTTTTTCATTTCTGATTTTATTAATTGGTGTCTTCTCTCTTTTTATCTTAGACAGTCTAGCTAAAGGTTTGTCGATTTTGTTAATCTTTTCAAAGAACAAGCTCTTTGTCACATTAATTTTTTCTATTGTCTTTTTTCTCTATTTCATTTATTTCTGCTCTGATTTTTGTTATTTCCTTTCTTCTGCTGACCTTGGGTTTCACTTGTTCTTCTTTTTCTAGTTCTTGAAGGTGTAACATGAGGTTATTTATTTGGGATTTTTCTTGTTTCTTGAGATAGGCCTGTAATGATATAAATTTCCCTCTTAAGACTGCTTTCGGGAAGCCCAGGATGGGCGGCGACCACATCTCAGATCCAGGATGGAACAGAGACTCGTGGAAGGTTTGCTTTGGGGTGCGCTAGTTGGGCGAGCATGGAGCAGCGAGGAGGGCAAGAGGAAATGCGCGGCGTTCTCCCCAACCCCCACGGTGGAGCCGGGGCCCTGCAGCGTGCCCACAGCAGCAGCAGCAGGCAGCACCTGGGGTTCTAGAGTCCCACGGGAGCGCAGTGTGCAGCTGAGAGCACATGGTCCAGGAGGTGGACTCTTTCCCTGCGTCCTACACCTTATCGCTCCGGCCGGGGCGGGCAGCTCGTGGACCCTAGGGCAGACAAAGAACTCAGACCCCACACCTGGGCCCTCACCCTGGGTTTCGAATCCTCCCCCTGCCCTTCCAGAGACTTAAACTGACCACTGAACTGAGGAGCAGTGTCAGATTACAGAGGGGCGTCTGTGCTCAGGTCCTAGGAAAATTGGCAGCCAGCTCTGACCTTTGGAAGAGGCTGGGAGAGGAAAATTATTGCTGGACTAGGAGAGAGGAAACTCCCACACCCCCAGCCACCACCTTTTCGGTCCTACAGGAGGAGAGTGACCTGGCTGGCCTGGGAGAGAGAAGTCTCTTCCATCCCCAGCCCCCACCCTTTCTGGCTGGCCTTTGGTGGGACAAGGGCAACCACGGAAGCACTCCCTGAGAGCAGCAGTAAGCAGCACAAACAGCCTCTGGCTTTTAGCAGCTTAGAAATCTCCCGCCCGCCACCTCCCACACACCCAGGGAACATAGGCCCTAAGACTCAGGAGTACGGGGCACAGGGCTGGTGGAGCTACGCTCAGCGTGCATTTGTGCAGGAAAGGACAGAAAATGCACAGTCTCTCTGAAAACTGTCATCAAGAACCCTCAGCCCCTCGCATTTAAATCTACACTCCCCAATTCACTCTGGGCACCAGGTGACCAGCGCAGCCTGCGCAATAGGCAGGGAACTCTTTGGCACAGCGGAGGACAACCTGGACATTACTTGGTGGGCTTAAGCCAAGACTGGTGCTGCTTCCTGTTTTGCTTTGCTTTTTTTTTTCTGCTTATTTTGATTTGCTTTGTTCTTTCTTTATTTCTTTGATATCTTTGCCTATGTAAAGCGGGGATCGTCGGTTGTATTTTACATGTGAATGTACTTGATTTGTTTTCTTTGTTGTTGTTGTTGTTGTTGTTGTTGTTGTTGTTGTACTTGGCAACTTGATTTGTGCTGAAACTGCCCTCACAGGGCCCAGCTTAAAGGCACAAGATTCAAAATACCCAGAAGCCAACTCTAGACCAAACCAGAGTACTACCGGGTTTGACCTACAAGTCACACACACAGAAGGAATTCTCTGGAGGCAGAAAAGCCCATAGAGGCCAAACATCATTTAAGTGGCCAACCCTCACCAAGCAGATCACCCTGTGGTGGGCAGAGCCAAGTCTCACAACTGGACGGCCAAGGAGTTAAACTTACCTACTCACAAGCAAAAAGCAATTAAAGTTCTTCTTGAACAGGACAATATACTAAACACATGAGCCACTTTTGGAGCACATGCAGAGGAGAAGAACGAAGTAGTCCAAGTCAAATAT
Source organism: Rhinolophus hipposideros (assembly GCF_964194185.1). Classification (NCBI taxonomy): domain Eukaryota; kingdom Metazoa; phylum Chordata; class Mammalia; order Chiroptera; family Rhinolophidae; genus Rhinolophus; species Rhinolophus hipposideros. The sequence continues at coordinate 28,234,140 of NC_138046.1, forward strand.
AAAAAACACATACTACATAATATAACCCAGCAAGAACTAAGAGCTCTAGGGGATCTTCCTAATACATCAAAGCAAACACAGAGAGTAAGTCAGAATGGGGAGACAAAGAAACATGTCCCAAATAAAAGAACAGAAGAAACCTCCACAACTGGAACCAAATGAAGGAGAGGTAACCAACCTTTCAGAGACAGAGTTCTGAACACTGGTAATAAGAATGTTTAAGGAGCTTAGAGAAGACATAAAGAAGGATGTAGAAATCATAAAGAACAACCAGTTAGAACTAAAAAAGGATGTAGAAATCTTAACGAACAACGAGCTAGAACTAAAGAACACAATTACCGAAATTAAGAACTCACTTGAAGGAATGGCCAGCAGGTTAGATGAAGCAGAGGATCGAATCAGTGACTTAGAAGATAAGTTAGTAGAGATCACCCAAACTGAACAACAGAAAGAATAAAGAATAAAAAGCAATGAAGATGGGTTAAGAGACCTCTGGGATAACATCAAGCGCAACAACATGCGCATCATAGGAATACCAGAAGACGAAGAGGGGAAGCAAGGGATTGAGAATATATTTGAGGTAATAATGTCCAAAAACTTCCCTAACCTGATGAAGGAAACCAACAAACAAGCCCAGAAAGTGCAGAGAGTTCCAACCAGGATAAACCCAAACAGGCCCACACCAACACACATTATAGTTAAAATGGCAAAGCTTAAAGACAAAGAGAGAATCTTAAAAGCAGCAAGAGAAAGGCAGAGAGTTACATACAAAGGAACTCCCATAAGACTATCAAATGACGTTTCTACAGAAACATTGAAGGACAGGAGAGAATTGCAGGAGATACTCAAAGTGATGGAACACAAAGGCCTACAACCTAGATTGCTCTATCCAGCAAGGCTATCATTTAAATTTGATGGAGAGTTAAAGAGCTTCCCAGAAAAGAACAAACTGAAGGAATTTATTACAACCAAGCCAGCATTGCAAGAAATACTAAAAGGACTTCTGTAAATAGAAGTAAGATGAAAACAATTTACTACAGATTTAAAAATGGCAATAACTATGTACCTATCAATAATCACTTTAAATGTAAACGTATTAAATATTCCAATCAAGAGACATAGGGTGGCTGAGTGGATAAGGAAGCAAGACCTTTGTATATACTGTATACAAGAGACTCACCTCAGATCAAAATACACACACAGGCTGAAAGTGAAAGGTTGGAGTAAGATATTTCATGCAAATGGAAGTGAGAAAAAAGCTGGAGTTGCAACACTTATATCTGACAAAATAGACTTTAAATTGAAGAACGTATTAAAAGACAAAGATGGGCACTATATAATAATAAAGGGATCAATCCAACAAGAGGACATAACCCTAGTAAACATCTATGCACCTAACATAGGAGTACCTAAATATATAAAACAGCTACTGACTGACATAAAGACAGAGATCAACAGAAACAGTATCATAGTAGGGGACTTCAACACACCTCTGACAACAAGGGACAGGTCCTCCAGACAGAAAATCAATATGGAAACAACAGCCTTAAATGATACTTTGGACTACTTGGATTTAATCAATATTTTCAGAGCATTTCACCCAATGCTGCAGAATACACGTTCTTCTCAAGTACACATGGAATGTTTTCCAAGATAGATCATATGTTAGGCCATAAAACAAGCCTTGATAAATTTAAGAAAATTGAAATCACACCAAATGTCTTCTCTGACTGCAGTGCTATGAAATTAGAAATGAACTACCGGGAAAAAAAAAAAAAAAGAAAAAACAGGAAGACACACCAATTCATGGAGGCTGAATAACATGTTACTAAATAATGAATGGGTCAAGCAGCAGATCAAAGAAGAAATCAAAAGATATCTCGAGACAAATGAGAATGAGAACACGACGACCCAAAATCTTTGGGATGCTGCGAAAGCAGTTCTAAGAGGGAAGTTCATAGCACTGCAGGCCTACCTAAAAAAACAAGAAACATCACTAATTGACAGTTTATCTTCACACTTAAGGGATCTGGAAAAAGAACAGCAAAATAAGCACAAAGGGGGCACAAGGAAGGAGATAATAAGTGACAACAGACACCACGGAAATACAAAAAATAATTAAGAAATTACTACGAGCAACTATATGCCAACAAATTTTACAATCTTGAAGAAATGCACAATTTCCTAGAGGGACACAACCTTCCAAGGCTTACTCAAAAAGAAACAGAAAGCCTGAACAGTCTGAATACCACCAGGGAAATTGAATCAGCAATCAATAATCTCCCAACAAACAAAAACCCTGGACAAGATGACTTTACAGGTGAATTTTTCAAAACGTTCAAAAATGAATTATTAACTATTCTCCTCAAGCTCTTCCAAAAAATCCAGAAGGAAGGAAGACTCCCAAACACTTTTTATGAAGCCACTATCACCCTGATCCCAAAAGCAGACAAAGACACCACAAAAAAAGAAAACTAGAGGACAATATCTCTAATGAACATAGATGCAAAAATTCTCAACAAAATATTAGTGAACAGAATTCAGCAATACATTAAAAAGATCATACAACATGATCAAGTATGATTCATCCCTGATATGCAAGGGTTGTTCAACATCCGCAAATCAATTAATGTGATACACCACATTAACAAAATGAAAAATAAAATTCACATGATCATATCAATAGATGCAGAAAAAGCATTTGATAAAATACAGCAAACTTTTATGATAAAAACACTTAAGAAAGTGGGAATAGAGGGATCATATCTTAACATAATGAAGGCCATATATGACAAACCCACAGCTAACATCATACTCAATGGGGAAAAGCTAAAACCATTCCCCCTAAGACATGGAACAAGGCAAGGCTGCCCACTTTCTCCACTTCTATCCGACATTTGCTGGAAGTTCTAGCTACAGAAATCAAAGAAGGGAAAGAAACAAAAGGCATCCACATCGGTAAGGAGAAAGTAAAATTATCATTATATGCAGATGATATGATACTATATATAGAGAACTCTAAAGACTCCACCAAGAAACTATTAGAACTGATAGATGAATTTAGTAAAGTAGCAGGATATAAAATTAATATTCGAAAATCAGTTGCATTTGTATATACCAATGTTAAAATATCAGAGGAGAAATTAAAAAAAAAAAAACAATTCCATTTACAATTGCTCCCAAGACTATAAAATATCTGGGAATAAATCTAACCAAAGATGTAAAAGATCTGTACTCAGAAAATTATACGACACTGAAGAAAGAAATGAAAGAAGACATAAATAGATGGAAACACATTCCATGTTCATGGATAGGGAGAATTAATATAGTTAAAATGTCCATACTGCCTAAAGCAATATACATATTCAATGCAATTCCTATCAAACTACCAACGACGTTTTCACAGAAATAGAACATATAATCCTAAAATTTATATGGGTCCATAAAAGACCCCGGGTACCCTCAGCAATCTTGAGAAATAAGAAGAAAGTGGGAGGTATAACAATACCTGATTTCAAACTATACTACAAGGCTACAGTAATCAAAACAGCATGGTACTGGCATAAAGACATACACATAGATCAATGGAACAGAATAGAGAGTCCATTAGTAAATCCATGCCTATATGCTCATCTAATCTACGACAATGGAAGCAAGAATGTACGATGGGGTAAAGACAGTCTGTTCAATAAGTGGTGTTGGGAAACCTGGACAGACACATGCAAGAAAATGAAGCTGGACCAACTCCTTACACCATATACAAAAATAAATTCTAAATGGCTTAAAGACTTAAATGTAAGATCTGAAACCATACAATATCTAGAAGAAAGTATAGGAAGAAACTTCACAGACATTACCCGGAGTAAGATTTTCAGTGATATATCCCCTAGCACGAGGGAAGTAAGAGAAAAAATAAACATGTAGGATTACATCAACCTAAAAAGTTTTTTCAGAGCAAAGGAAACCATCAATAAAATAAAAAGTGATCCTACTAAATGGGAAAATATATTTACCAATGATATATCTGATAAGGGATTAATATCACAAATCTATAAAAAACTTACTCAACTCAACTCCAAAAAAAACAACCCAATTAAAAAATGGGCAGAGGACCTGAGGAGACATTTTTCTAAAAAGGACATACAGAAGGCAAGAAGACATATGAAGAAATGCTCAACCTCACTAACCATCAGAGAAATGCAAATAAAAACCACAATGAGATACCACCTCACTCCAGTCAAAATGGCTATCATCAATAAATCAACAAACAACAAATGCTGGCGCGGATGTGGAGAAAAGGGAACGCTAGTGCACTGTTGGTGGGATTGCAGATTAGTGCAGCCACTATGGAAAACAGTATGGAGGTATCTCAGGAAGCTGAAAGTGGAACTACCCTATGATCCAGTAATTCCACTCCTAGGCATCTACCTGGAGAAATCCAAAACTCCAATTCAAAAATTTGTATGCACTCCTATGTTTATTGCAGCACTTTACACAATAGCCAAGATATGGAAACAACCGAAATGTCCATCGGTCGATGACTGGATTAAGAAGCTGTGGTACATTTATACAATGGAGTATTACGCAGCCATAAAGAAAAAAGAAATCTTATCATTTGCAACAACATGGATGGATCTAGAGAACATTATGTTAAGTGAAATAAGTCAGAAAGAGAAAGACAAGCACCATGTGATCTCACTTATATGCGGAATCTAAAGAAAATAATATATGTATGAACTAATCAGAAACAGTTTTGGGGACACAAAAAACCGAGAGTTGTAAGATGGGTGGGGGGGAGGGGGTTGGGGATGGGGGGAAGGGTGAAGGGATCGGGGGGCGGCTGGTGACCACAGGATGGCCTCAGGGTTTTTTGAGAATTACTTTGGGGAACTTATTCAATAGTGTTTGGGGATTTTGTTAGGTGTCCGATGGACATGTGTCCTGTTTGGGAGACCACCTCCGGGATGCTGTGGATGCCTGGTCATGGCATTGTACACCAGAGGCTGGACATTAATGAATGCCAACTATAATTTTATGTGTATAATGTGATGGCTTGGTGTGAGGTCGGGGTGGTGGTGGATGGGGGGAGGGGGGTTCACGGTGTGAGGGATGTAAAAATAAAATAAAATAAAATAAAATAAATAAAGGAATACAAAAAATAAAATAAAAGAGAATTAGAACAGAATTTTAAAAATGTGAAGTTACAGAAACTACAATGAATATCTTACATGAATATAATATCCTCCTCTAATAAGCCTCAAAATTCCTCTATTTTGCTACTTCAAATACAAAAAAAAATATAATGCTCTTTTTCTATTGTTCTCCAAAATAATCACAATTATTATATGGTTCTGTCTGTCTGTATGATTACAACGTTAGTTACTATTACTGTATAGTATGGTTGAAATCCTCAGAAGAAACATGCTATTTAATTGGAAATTCATAATGGTAATGGAATTGGTATCTTTTATAAAAGCTGAAAAGTTGGCTTTGGGTAAAGACGATTCCTAATTCTTTATGAACGAAATGTAGTTTCGAAATGTGTAAGCAGCTCTTTAAACTACACAATATCTTTATATATGTATTAGATCTCAATATAAGCTAAAGGCATCATAAATCCTGCCTGGCTGGAATCATCAGCTGAACTTTCTCGTCCTTCTTGGAAATGTAAATATTTTCAAATAAAAGAATAAAGATATCTTTAGGATACTTTACTGAAAAAAAAAAGAAAGAAATCTTACCACTTGCAACAACATGGATGGATCTAGAGAACATTATGTTAAGTGAAATAAGTCATAAAGAGAAAGACAAGTACCATATGATCTCACTTATATGCGGAATCTAAAGAAAAGAATAAGTGAATGAACTAATCAGAAACAGTTTTGGGGACACAAAGAAAAAACCGAGAGTTGTTAGATGGGCATGGGGTTATATGGGGAAAGGTGAAGTGATTAGGAAGCAGCTGGTAACCACAAGATGGCCTCAGGGTTTTTTGAAAATTAATTTGGGTAACGTATTCAATAATGTTGTAAAGATTTTGTTGGGTATTCAATGGACATGTGTCCTATTTGGGAGACCACCTCAGGGGTACTGTGGATGCCTTATCATGGTACTGTACACCAGAAGCTAAACATTAATTAATGCCAACTATAATTTTATATATATAATGTGATGGCTTGGTGTGAGGTCAGAGGGATAGTGGATGAGGGGAGGGGGTTCACAGTGTGAGGGATATAAATGATGAAAGTCTAAGTACTACCTTGTCTTGTAGAACTGACACTCATAAAATAAAAATAAATAAATAAATAAATAAATAAATAAATAAATAAATAAACAAACACAATTAAAAAAAAACACTCTTGCTGTGTCCCCCAAATTTTGGTAGGATGTATTTTCTTTGTCATTTTTCTATGTATCTTTTGATCTCTCCTCTAATTTGTTTTTTGATCCAGTCGTTCTTTAAAAGTATGTTGTTTAATCTCCATGTATTTGTGTTTTTTCCTGCTTTCTTTTTGCAGTTGATATCCAATTTCAAAGCCTTTTGATTAGAGAATATGCTTGGTATGATTTCAATCTTCTTATATTTGGCGAGGCTGATTTTATGTCCCAATATATCATCTATCCTTGAGAATGTTCCATGTACACTCGAAAAGAATGTATAGTCTGATGTTTTACGATGAAGTGCTCTATATATGTTAACTATGTCCAGTTCATCTAATGTGTCAATTAGGGCTGCTATTTCGTTATTTATTTTCTGTTTGGATGATCTATCCATATCTGCCAATGATGTATTTAAGTTCCCTAGTATAATTGTGTTTTGGTCAATTTTTCCCTTTAGTTTTGTTAGTAGTTGCTTCGTATATTTTGGTGCTGCTCGATTGGGGGCATAAATATTGATGACTGTTATGTCTTCTTGTTGTATAGTCCCCTTTACCATTATGTCCATCTTTGTCTCTTGTCATCTTTTTCACCATGAAGTCTGTTTCATCTGATATCATTATGGCTACATCTGATTTTCTCTGGGTACCATTTTCTTGGAGTGTCAATTTCCACCCTTTCACTTTAAGTCTATGCTTGTCCTTGTAGCTTAGATGTGTCTGTTGGAGACAGCATATGGTTGGGTTTATTTTTTTAATTTTTTAATTAGTTTTAGGTGCACAAGACAAGGTACTACTTAGACATTCATCATTTATATACCTCACACTGTGGACCCACATCCCTCCATCCCCCCATCCACTATCCCTCCGAAATCGCAATTGATCAATGGTTTAGTTTTTTGATCCAATATGCTACTCTGTGCCTTTTTCTTGGTGAGTTCAGTCCATTTACATTTAAAGTGATTATTGATAAGTGAGGATTTCCTTTCATTCTTTCTTTAGTTTTCTGGTAAGGCTGTGTCTCCTTGTTTCGTTGCCTTTTTGTTGCTGTCTATTGTTTCTGTGTGGTGGTATTCTATGATGTTTTCTTGTGTTTCTTCTTTTAATTACAGTATATATTTCAGTTCTGGAATTTTTTGAGTGGTTACCCTCAAGTTTATTTTAAAAAAAGTTGATATGTAGAGTATTCCATTTTCTTCAGCACGCTGACTTTCTCCATTCCCATATTCCGTTTGGGGCCTTTTCTCTCCCCTTTTTTTATGTTTCGGTTGCCACAAATTGTCCCTGTTGATGGTGGTCCAATAGCCATTTTTAGTATTTCTCGTAGTGCAGGTCGTGTATTAGAAAATTTCCTCAGCTTCTGTATGTCTGAAAAGGTATTTATTCCTCCTTCATATCTAAAGGATATGTTTGCTGGATATGTTATTCTTGGCTCATAATTTCTCTCTTTCAATAGTTTGAATATTTGCTTCCATTCCCTCCTGGCTTGTAGAGTTTCTGCTGAAAAATCTGATGATAATCTAATGGGCTTTCCTTTGTAGGTTACCGTCTTCTTTTCCCTGACTTCCTTGGGGATTCTTTCTTTTTCATTGATTTTAGACTGTTTCAATAAAATGTGCCTTGGAGAAGGCCTGTTGGGATGGAGGTAATTAGGTGTTCTATTTGCTTCTTGGATTCGAGGATCCAGTTCTGTGCACAAGTTTGGGAAGTTCTCATCAACAATATGTTTAAATATATTATCTGTTCCCTTCTCTATTTCTTCTCTTTCTGGTATGCCCATTATTCTTATATTGCTCTTTCTGATAGAGTCAGAAAGTTCTTGTAGAGTTCTTTCATTTCTTTTGAGTCTCAAGTCTCTTTCTTTTTCCATCTGTGTAATTTCCATGTTTCTACCTTCGATGTCACTGATTCTTTCCTCCCTCTGGTCAACTCTACTACCTAAGCTGGTTATTTCATTCTTAATTTCTTCTACTCAGGTCTTAATCTCCAGAAATTCCATTTGGTTCTCTTTTAAAATTTCAATCTCTTTGGGAAAATGCTCTTGTTGTTTTTTGATTGTGTTTCTGAGTTCATTAAATTGCCTTTCTGTGTTTTCTTGCATCTTATTGAGTTTTTTCAGAACTGCAATCTTGAATTGTCTGTCATTTAACTCACAGATTTCCATATCTTTAAGTTCCTTTTCTGGAGACTTTGCACTTTATTTCTGAACTGTCTTGTTGCCTTGGTTATTCATGGCAATTACTGATTTATTATATCTCTTCTTAGACTTCTACAGGAGTGGCTTCTGCAACAGGTTGATAGAAAGAGGTCTTTCTTTTGTTTTGCAATACTTGTTGGTAGAATGTTTTATTTTCTCTCCTACTGCAGCCTTTTTCTTCCTCTCTCACACAGTAGTGCTATGTTTTCTGTGCACTATTCCACCTTCTCACCCAATGAGGGGATTCCCTGGGAGATGGGCTCTCCTCTGTTAACAGTTCACAGGGCCACAAGGCACCAAATCCCTGTGGGTGTGCGGAGAGCTTTTGAAGTTCTGTTAGGGTCCGGAGTCAACCCCTCAAGCAAACAGGACTCACACGATAATGCAAGTCACACAGCGAGGTTTATTTCCAGCTAGCTGGGGTCCGAGTATCTGCCCGATGCAGCGGGTTTCAACAAGGACCCCAAACACACAAAGCTAGGGGTTTTTATAGCATAACATTTTAAGGCTCTCAGTAACTTTCCATGCAGGCAAGATATTTACAAGACTTTTGGCCCTGTGTCCTTGCTTACATTTTTGCTGCAAGATAAGACTTTTCTCAACAGAGCTTCCTGACCTTGCAATACGTGGTGTTTATGATTAATGACTAGGTTATATTGGTCTAGGGGCTGTGCAGAAAAGGGCTTCTTGACCCTTGAGGAGGCAGTTCTGGTGCTACAGTATTCTACAGTTCCAAAGCTCTTTCTGGACCAGATTCAGAGCCCGTATATTCAGCAGTTTTATTTACTCCTGCAGGGATCCACCCAGAAAGGTGGGGCCAGGCGTGGGGGTATTTGTGAGAGGTGTCCCAGAGCAATGGCGGCGACCACCACCACAGCTGGTCCTGCTTCCACAGCTCCCTCCCCTTTGCCGGAACTAGTTGGGCTGCATATCTGTGTCTGCGGTCCACACTTCTCAGAACAGCAAATATTCCGTTCCCTTGATCTGACACTACTACTCTTCTGCTTCTAGCACCGGGCAGGTGGGGGAGGGGAGAGCTCTATGAGGATAGGGAGGGGTTGACCAGTCTCAGTGCCTAAGGCTTCCGTTCTCTGCTCCGCAGTGAGAGCTTAAACTACCGTTTTGAGCTTTCTTCCCTCAGTCCTTTCTCTGAGGTCTCTGCCGTGAGCACTCTGTTCAGCCGCGTTATATGCTTCCCCCTCAGTCCTGTGGGCCGCATGAGGATCCCTAGCAGTCCGAGTTCTTCCCTCTGCTGAAGCTGCGGTGGTTCCGGGATGCAGCGAGCTCGGAGCAACGAGCCAGATCCGCTTCCTGCGCCCGCGCGGCTCAGTCTCTGTACCTCTCCCTTCCCTCCTCCCCCACTCTCGCCTTTCGCCCACCTGGAGGTTAATTCAGTAATGGGCCTCCTCTTCCCACCCGTCCACTGTGCAGGGAGTCCCCTGTGGAGTTACTGTTTTTCGATTAGTTGCAAATTCCAGAGGAGCCTTACAGAGGCCCACCTTACGCAGCCATTTTGATGACTTAATCTCCAAATGTAATTACTTTTTAGCAAAAGAATGATTTTTAACGACCACCATGTTCCCTGGAAGCTACTGCAAAATCAATAGAACTCTATACTCAATGAAGTTAACTACAATGAATCATTTGAATTATCCTTAGCATGTCATTAAAATAATGTATTAATTTTTAGCAGGCATTAGGGATCAATTACCAGAAACTTATTATAAATTGTGTCATCATTCAATGCTATTTGTTCCCTTATTCATTGGATAGACATTGAGTGAGCACCTATTTTGTCCATGCACTATGCTGGATCGTATGGTTAAATAGAGAACACTGAAGTCTGGATCAACCACTAATTATCTGTGTCACCTTGGCAAGACATTAAATGCCTTCTGAGACTCAATTACTTAACATGACTATGTACAATTCAAATAAGAAAATGTGTATGAAAGAATTCTGAAAATTGTAGCATCTAGAAAATCAGAGGTTTAATCAGGAAATAAGAGGACCACAAGCTTACAGACTAAGACAAATAGGGATGCAGTGGCAAATCTAATTAGTAATTGAAACAATAGAACTTTAAAATAATTTATGTCTCATATTGTTGGACATACACAGTAACAATAATGGTGGGTGACTATGCTCCAACACTGGTTACACACACACACACACACACACACACACACACACACACACACACCCCACACACCGAATTAAGTCACACAAGAAGTATCTAATTTCTTACTAGTACTTTCAAAATAACCTCTCAATGAACGACTTCAATAGCTGCTTTTTTGTAACTAATTTCTATGCAGAAATAGACATTGAAAAAAATCAGAACATGGTCCTACCAGAACTGCTATAATGAATTTCTGGACATTTTGAAATAACATGAATTCTTTCTCCCTAAATAATCTCAAATTGAACCTCTCTTCTCCAGCCCCACTGCAAATGCCTTAATTTGAGTCCATGTCACCTTTTTAGCCTGAGCTACCACAGAAATGTGGACTTTGGAGTCAGACAAACTTGTTTTGAGTTCTGGCTCTGCCACGTATTAACCAGGTGATCATTGATGAGGTATTTAATTTCCTTAAGCCTCAATTCTCTCCTCTTTCAAATTGGGGAGATAGCAAAACACCTACTGGATAGGATTGTTGAATAATTAAAATAGGACATTGTATATAAAGTACAGAGGAATGCAATGCCTGTCACATAGCAACCATTTTTAGGTATTGAGGTACATTGAGATATAAACAGAGCAGAGGTGACTTCAAAATTTCTACTTTGGAGGGGTGTGGAAAGAGTAATCTGGTTGGAAAGGAGCTTGAAGCTGTTTGCATAGCACTTTTCGTTAGATTGCAGAAATATCCGGCAGGGAAGAGGCTAAAGGAGATTACAGGGGTGTTAAGTATCTCCTCAACCACTCCTTAATGCAGCCTCTGATATATACATAATGACATAGAAACATGATAAGGAGAAGGCATCATTCTCTTGCTTAAAAACCTTTGATACTCACCATTGTATATTGGTTGAAATTTATTTATAACAATTTACAAAGTCTTCTACAATTTAATTCATTCACTCAACCATGCAAATTATGGCCACACATTCCAGAGCTGTGGCTCCCAGACAACCTCAAAGAGTGAACGTTTGTTTCATATTCTAGTTTGAAATGCCGCTCTTTCTTCTACTATTGGAATTCTGTTCCAGCATTATTACATTACGGAGCTTCCCCAATGCCTGCCTATGGGGATGTGGATAATGGTGCCATCTGACACCATAATTTCCTTTAACCTCATATTGCTTTTACATTGTATTTCCCTTTGCCATTCTGGCTCCTAACTGCCAGCAGTAGTCTCAAATTTTACCTAAATGGGAGCATTTTGACTTGGGGAAAGAACATTGCTCAGTACCATTTGTTTAATACTCTATATTACTGCAGAGGGAGGGTTCTGACCTAGGGCCAAGGACCCTGCACCCAGAGCGTGGGAAGTTTCAAGGGCAAGACAGCAGCCCTGGCAGAGATGTGGTAAACCTTGCTGAGCAGTGAAAGTGTCATCCCAAATCAAGGTAGGGCATGAAACATTTAGTTAGAATGAAGGGAGAAAAGAAAGCAACTGTCCCTTCAACTGTCAGATAAATGCATCTTAACGATTCCTCCTCCAAAACGTCCTCTGCACATGTAATGCTAAGTAATTACTAAGTGCTAATCAGAGACAGCATGAAATAAGGATTTGAAAAGAGCAGGTGAATCATGCAGGATAACAAGAGTCAAGGTACAGATAAAGTGTTTAAATTCACTTAAAGATATGTTCTAAGCAGGGCTCAGAAACAGAGATGTCGGTTTAATTAAGGCAACAATAAGCCAACACTATGAGGAGGTAGAATTGAAGATGTAGAAGTAATAACGATACAACCTCAGGTAAAGAAGGGAGGGTATTAAAATGTGAATTTTCGGGAAGCATTCAGGCCTCCTGTCAAAGAAGTTCAGGATATTTTCAGTTTGGGAGTAAAGAGGCAAGAAATTAAGTCAACAGAGAAAAACGTGTAGTTGGTTGTGCAATGGGGGGCAGACAGGAAATAGAGGGAACAAAACAAAACAAAAACTTCTTGGATTGGGGAAAATGTGATGTCAGGCGACATAGTGGCCTCCTACTCCTTTCAGCACCTGCCCCTAACCAAATCAAAAGTCACTGCCTTTCCTTTCTACACCTGTAGTTCCTCGTAACTCCATATTGCCTCAAATCTGAGGTTCACACTGACTGTACCAGTAGGTTTCTCCCTATTCTACCAGACCAAAATTCCAAACTTTCCATTTCTATCAACATCATGTTCCTTCACACATAAGTTTTTTTTTCTTAATGAAAGTTTATTTGGGTGACAATTGTTAATAAAGATACATAGGTTTCCGGTGTATAATTCAGTAATACATCATGTATGTATCACATTGTGTGTTCACCACCCAGAGTCAGTTCTTCTTCCAACACCAAATATTTGATCCCTTTAACCATCATCTACCCACCCAGCCCTTGTTTGTCTTGTTCTTTTGTTGTTTTCAGTTTTATATACCACATATCAGTGAAATCATATGGTTCTTGACTTTTTCTGTCTGACTTATTTTGCTTAGCATAATAATCTCAAGATCCATCCATGTTGTTGGAAATGACATTATTTCATCTTTTCTTATGGCAGAATAGTATTCCATTATGTATATATACCACATCATCTTTCTCCAATCATCTATTGAAGGACAGTTCTGTTGTTTCCATGTCTTGGTCACTGCAAATAAAGCTGCAATGAATGTCGCAGCACATGTACTTTACAGATAAATGTTTTCATATTTTTGGGTACATACCCGTAAGAGGGATTATTGTGTCATATGGTAATTCTATTTTATTTATTTATTTATTTATTTATTTATTTATTTATTTATTTATTTATTTATTTATTTAAGTGTGTTTTTCCAGGAACCATCAGCTCCAAGTCAAGTAGTTGTTTCAATCTAGTTATGGAGGGGCTCACAATTGCCCATGTGTGGATCGATCCAGCAACCTTGTTGTTAAGAGCACCAGGCTCTAACCAACTGAGATAATAGGCTGCCCTATTCTTAATTTTGCGGAGCTTCCACACTGCTCTCCAAAGCAGCTGCACCAATCAGCATTCCCACCAACAGTGTATGAGGGTTCCTTTTTCTCTACAGTCTCTCCCATACTTATTATTTGTCTTATTGATGATAGTCATTCTAACTGGTGTGAGGTGATAGATATCTCATTGTAGTTTTTATTTACATTTATCTGATGATTAGTGATGTTGAACATTTTTTCATATGTCTATTGGCCATTTGTATGTCCTCTTTGGAGAAATGTCTCTTCAGGTCCTCTGACCATTTTTTAATTGAATTCTTTTTTTGTTGTTGTTGAGTTATATGAGTTACTTATATATTTTGGATATTAGCCCCTTATCGAAAGCATTGTTTGCAAAAATCTTCTCCCATTCAGTTGGTTGTCTATTTACTTTGTCAAAGCAGAAGCTTTTTAGTTTGATGTAGTCCCATTCATTTATTTTAACTTTTATTTACCATGCCTTTGAAGTCAAATTCATAAAATCCTTTGTGAACCCAAGGTACATAAGTTTAGTACCTATGTTTTCTACTATGCAGTTGATTCTTTCAGGTCTTATGTTTAGGTGTTTGATCTATTATGAGTTAATTTTGGTACACAGTGACATATAGCACTCTACTTTCATTCCTTTGCACGTGGCTTTTCAATACTCCCAGCAACATTTACTGAAGAAGCTGTCTTTTCTCCATTGTATGTTTTTGGGTTCTTTGTCAAAAATTATCTCTCCATATTTATGAGGGTTTATTTCTGGGTTGTCAATTCTATTCCATTGGTCTGTGTGTCTGTTTTTCTGCCAATACCATTCTGGTTTAATTATTATTGCCCTGTAGTATAAGCTGAAAATTCAGAAAACTCAGTTCCCCACCATACGTCTCTGCCGCCTTCCCAGTAGCTGCACCCGTGCTGGAGCTTAGAGCGAGTGATTCCATTGGTAGGTCAGTCCACACACAGTCCCTTTAAAAGAGTGCCTATGAGAACAGAGCACTGGCTTGCAATAAGAGAAGGTAACAGTTATTGGAGCTTGACATGTGACAATTGCTTTGTGCTTTATGTGTATTAAAGTTATTTAATTCTCAAAAAAAAAAAAAGAGAGTGCCTATGAGTGCAGTCACCCTGAGTCTCACTCAGTCACAATCTCTGCTGGTTTTCACAACCAGAAATTATGGGGACTTCTCTCCCCAGCACTGGAACTCTAGCCTGGGGTGGGGCTGCGACCCCTTATTTCTCCAGTGATGGGGGATACCCTCACTGCCGACATATCCCTCCCAATCTGTAATGGTCCCGGGCATGTATGGGACCAGCCTCTTCTGTATCTCTGCCCCTCCTACCAGTCTAGAGGTGGCTTCTTCTGCACCTTCTTAGTTGAATGGCTTCAGTTCAGCAAGATTTTAGGTGATTCTCCATAATGGTTGTTTTGTAGGTCAGTTGTAATTTTGATGTGGTTGTGAGAGAAGGTAAGCACAGCGTTACCTACTGCACCATCTTGGTATCCCCCTAGTTGTACCTTCTTTAATTTATTTTGTCAAATATCTTATAATTTTCTGAGTGCAGGTCTTTTTACTTCCTTGGTTAAATTTATGCCTAGGTATTTTTTTTCATGCAATTGTAAATGGGATTGTTTTCTTAATTTCTCTTTCTAATAGTTCATTATTAGTGTATTAAAATGCAACCAATTTCTGAATATTTGTTTTGTATCTTGTATCTAATATTTTTTTGGTGGAATCTTTGGGAATCTCTATACACAGTATCATGTCATCTGCAAATAATAACTTTTATTTCTTACTTTTCTATTTGGATGTTATACACACACACACACACACACACACACACACACACACACACACACACACATATATTTCTTTTCTGATTGCTGGGGCTTCCAGTACTTTGTTCAATAAAAGTGGAGAAAGTGGATATCCTTGTATTGTTCCTGATCTTAAGGGGAATAATTTTAGCTTTTCCCTGCTGAGTATGATATTAGCTGTGTGTTTGTCATATATGGCTTTTATTAAGTTGAGCTATATTGTCTCTATTCCCACTTTCCCGAGAGTTTTTGTCATAAATGAATGCTGGATTTTGTCAAATCTCTTTACTACATCTATCACCATGTTTCCCCGAAAATAAGATCTAGCTGTCCATCAGCTCTAATGCATCTTTTGGAGCAAAAATTAAAAGACCTGGTTTTATTTTAATATAAAACTGGGTCTTTAATATAATATAATATAATATAATATAATATAATATAATATAATATAACATAATATAATATAATATAATATAATACCCGGTTTTATTTTAATATTAGACCAGGTATAATATAATACAATACAATACAATACAATACAATACAATGGAATATAATATAATACTGGATGTTATATTAATTTTCACTCCAAAAGATGCATTACAGCTGATGGTCTGGCTAGGTCTTATTTTCAGGGAAACACTGTATTATGACCATATGATTTTTGTTTTTCATTTTGTTTATGTGGTCTATCACATTGATTGATTTGTGGATACTGAATCAACCTAGTATCCCAGAAATAAATCCCACTTGATCATGGTGTATGATCTTTTCAATGTATTGCTGAATTCAGTTTGCTAACATTCTATTGAAAATAGTTGCATCTATGTTCATTAGGGATATTGGCATATAATTTTATTTTTCTCTAATGTCTTTAGCTGGTTTTGAAATTAAGGTAATGGTGGTCTCTTAGAATGAGTTTAGAAGTGTCCCTTCCTTGAATTTTTTGAAATAGTTTGAGAAGAATAGGTATTAATCTTTTTTTGAATGTTTGGTAGAATTCACCTGTGAAGCCATCTGGTCCAGGGCTTTTATTTGTTGGGAGATTATTTATTACTGATTTGATTTCAAGAATAGTAATTGGTCAGCTTAGACTTTCTGTTTCTTCTTGATTCAGCCTTGGGAGACTGTGTGTTTCTATGAATTTATCCATTTCTTCTAGATTGTCCAACTTGTTGGTATATAATTTCTTATAGTATTATTTTAAATTTTATTGTATTTCTGTGGTGTCCTTTGTTACTTCTCCTTTTTCATTTTTGATCTTATTTATTTGTATCCTCTCTCTTTTTTTCTTGATGAGTCTGGTTTAAGGTTTATCAATTTTGTTTATCTTTTCAAAGAAGAAGCTCTTGGTTTAATTGATCTTTTGTATTTTTTTTCTTTTACCCTCTATTTTGTTTTTATTTTGCTCTGATCTTTATTATTTCCTTCCTTCAGCTCACCATATTTTTTCCCATTCTTTTTCCAGTTCCACTAGGTGTAACGTTAGATTTTTTTTATTTATTTAATATTTTTATTGTTTCTTGATGTAGCCCTGCATTGCTATGAATTTCTTTCTGAGGACTGCTTTTGCTGTGTCCCATAGATGTTGGGCCCTTTTGTTTTCATTTTTGTTTGCCTCAAGGTATCTTGACTTCTTTCTTGATCTCATCATTAACCCATTCATTGTTTAGTAGCATTTTATTTAGCCTCCATGTTTTCTGTGTTTTTTAGGTTTATATTTTATTTTTTTATCTTGTAATTGATTTCTAGGTTCATACCATTGTAGTCAGTGAAAATTCTTGATATTATTCCAGTCTTCTTAAATTTATTGAGACTTGTTCTGTGGCCTAACATGTGGTCTATCTTGGAAAATGTTCGTTGTGCACTTGAAAAGAATGTATATTCTGCTGCTTTGGAATAAAATGCTTTTAAAAATTTCAATTAAATCCATCTTGTCTAGTGTGTTATTAAAGGCCTCTCTTTCCTTGTTTATTTTCTGTCTAGAAGACCTGTCAATCTGTGTCAATTGGGTGGTAAAATTCCCTACTATGATTGTATTACTGTCAATCTCTCCTTTTATATTAGTCAATATATGTTTTATACATTTTGGTGCTCCTATGTTGGGTGTATAGGTGTTTAGTAGATTTATGTCCTCTTGTTGGATTGATCCCTTGATTATTATGTAATGTCATTTGCTGTCTCTTAGTATAGTCTTTGTTTTAAATTCCGTTTTGTCTGATATAAGTATTGCTCCCCCAGCTTTTTTTGTTGTTGTTGTTTCCATTTGAGTGAAATATCTTTTTCCATCCCTTTACTTTCAGGCTATGTGTGTCTTTCAATCTGAGGTGGGTCTCTTTTAGACAATATATGTATGGGTCTTGTTTTCTTTTATATTCAGTTGCCGTATTTCTTTTGATTGGAGCACTTAATCCATTTACATTTAAAGTGATTATTGATAGGTACATAGTTATTGACATTTTATTATTCTTGGTTTTGATCTTCTTTTCTTAGTTTGTATGTTTTCCCCTTTCTTCTTCTTAAATAAGTCATTTTAATATTTTTGTAATACTGGTTAGGTGATAATGAATTCCTTCAGCTTTTTTTTTTTTTTTTTTTTTGTCTGGGAAGTTCTCTCTCCTTCCATTTTAAATGATATCCTTTCTAGGTAGGGTAATCTTGGCTGTAGGCCCTTGCTTTTCATCACTTTGAATATTTCCTGCCATTCATTTTGGACCTACAAAGTTTCTGTTGAGAAATCAGCTGATAGTCTTATGGAAACTCCCTTATAAGTAACTAGTTGTCTTTCTCTTGCTGCTTGTAGGATTCTCTCTTTGTCTTTAACCTTTGCCATTTTAATAATGATGTGTCTTGGCGTAGGCCTCTTTGAGTACATCTTGTTTGGGATTTTCTGCACTACCTGGGTTTGTATGTCTATTTCCTTCATGAGGTTAGGGAAGTTTTCATTCATCATTTCTTCAAATAGGTTCTCAATCTCTTGCACTCTCTCTTCTCTTTCTGGAATGCCTATGATGTCAATGTTGTTATGCTTGATGTATCCCAACGGTTCTTTAAACTACCTTTGTTTTTTTGTTTGTTTTTTTTTGTCTTTTTTTTGTTTTTGTTGTTCCCATTGGGTGTATTTTGCCACGTTGTCTTCTAAATCACTGATTTAATCATCTGTTTCATTTAATCTGCTTTTGATTTCTTCTAATGTATTCTTCCTTTCAGTTATTGCATTCTTTATTTCTGACTGTTTTTTTTTTATGGTTTCTATGCCCTTCTTAATGCTTACTATGTATTTGTTGAAGTTTTCACTGATTTTCCTAAGCATTCTTATAACCAGTGTCTTAAATTCTGTCTCTGGTAGGTTTAGTGCCTCCGTTTCATTTAGTTTTTTGTTTTTTCCCCCTCTAGTTTTCTGCTGTTCTTTTTTTTTTGGGGGGGACGTGTTTCTCCTTTTCCTCATTCTGGCTGCCTCTTTGTGTTTGCTTCTATATATTAGGTAAATCTCCTGTGTCTCTCAGTCTTTGCCAGCTTTCCTTGCCAGCAGTGGGTATCCTGTATGGCTCAGTGGTACGTACCGTATTCCTGATAAGCTGTGATTGTGTTCTAGGAGTGACTCTTGTGTTGTGTGTATTTCCTTGTTGTAGTTGAGCCTTGATTACTTTTAGAACATCAGTGGGTGTGATTGACTCTCAAGTTCACGGGAAGATTGGCTATGCCCATACTGTATGAGTTTCTATGTAGGGGCTGACCCCTCAGAGGGGGATTGGCCCAAGAGAGGCTCTTGTGCCTGTTAGAGCCATCCTTTGGGTTTGCTATTTGTGGGGCTATTCAAGTAGTGCTCTGGTGTGGTCTGAGGCTAACCTCTGGGTGTGTTGTTTCTGATGCTTCTTGGGAGGGGTTACTGTGCAAGCCAACTTCAGCCTGGTCTATAACTGGCCTTGTGCTACCTGGTAAGCACTAAAAAACTATATGCAATTGGGTGCTACCTATTTTGGACCTATAAGCATGTGGGGGTGACCTCATCATGAACTCAGTCCAGTTACCACCAGTGTTGGGGTTTAGGGCAGCTTAATAGAAGTCCCAGTGTCGTCCCCCCTCCCCCTAGGCCATTTGTCACCTGCTGGCTTCCAATAAGGTTAAGCTATTCAAAGTGATTTCTTAGGTTTGTTGGCCAGGGTGGTTGATCAAGTGTTGACAGTGCCCCCAGGGATGCCACTGTGATTGGGTGGGGTGGCATCCCAGGGAGTCATGGGGTATGGCTGGTGATTTTCACAAAGTTAATGTATACTCTCAATTCTTGTGCCACTTTAGAGCCTGTGGCCATTCTACAAAATGCCTTGAGAACACCGTGGCCTTTGTCATTCTCCTTGGGCCCTTAGAACCCAGAAAGCTATCCATGAAAGCCTTTAGCATCAGCTGGATTCAATTGACAACAAAATTTTCTCAGGCTGCCATGGGCCGTCTGCTCTTGTACAAGCCCTGAGCAGCTTGGGGGTCAGAGCCAGCCACACAAATGCTGAGAGTGTCTCCATCAATACTGCACTAGCTGGGTGGGGCAGGGTCCAAGGGAGTTACCATGGTAGTGCAGGCACACATGCACATATTTTACTAGACCAGTATGGTCTCAGATTTGGCCCTTTGTGTGTGGATTCAACACAGGAAAGAGGGCACCCTCTCATAGGTTACATGTGAGGCAGGCTCCACAAAATGACAATGACAGCTTTCCCCCAGCCTTTGTCATAAAGCCACACAACTCAGAGTTTCCCTGTATGTCTCCGGTGCCTTTTGAGTTGCCACCCCTCCACCAGAGCCCAGGGTGAGTGCTTCAAAATGAGACTGTAAATGGCCCTTTAAGAGGACATATGGTTTTTTCCAGCTGTCTTCCATCTCACTGGGATGAATGGACAGAATCCTCACTGATTTTCACTGACAGTTATTGTGGGGATGCCTCTTCCCAGAATAGGACTCCTGGGCTGGGGAGCCTGCTGTTGTTCTGGGACCCCTCACTCTTCAGTGGGCACCTCCCAGTGCTCAACCACTACCTGTGGGTTTGGGGTCAGCATATTTCAAGTCTCTGTCCTTCCTACCAGTCTTGAAGTGGTTATTTCTTATATCCTTAATGATATGGGTTCTGTTCAGCTACCATTCAGGTGATCCTTGAGGTTGATTGTTCTTTTTTTTTTTTGAGGTTGATTGTTCTTATTTAGTTGTAATTTTACTGTGATCTTGAGATACAGCAGATTAGTGTATACCTGTTCTGCCATCTTGGTCCTTCCCCAAGCCAGAATTTTCTGATGGGTCTAAATGAAAAGTCTAGACTCCAGACATTAGGGTAGTGAACAAGTTTAAGTGGGGCATCATAGTGTGGGGCTTTAAGTATGTGAAACATGAGGCTACTGGGTATCTGAAGTTAGGGTAGAAGACCAACAAAGCTGAAATCTTTATCTACCTCTAATTTAGTATTGGTCCATCAACTTCAAGACAATGTTTCAGGTGTGAGGCAACCAGGCAACAAACACTCCCAAACAAAGCATAAACAGAACTGGACGTCACCTTGGGGCACTGGTCTACTAGCTGCTTGCTTGATATCTGGCTCTTTTTTTTTTTTTCAAAACAGATCACCTACCTCTTCATCCCTCTACCTCTTTAAAAATGAGACTTAAAAAATGAACAAACAAAACAAAAGAAAAAGAAACTCATAGATACAGAGAATTGATCAGTAGTTGCCAGAGGGGAAAGGGTGAAGGGGGTAAATTGTATACAGATTTCAAATTATAATGTTGACTACACCTGAATACTTACATAGTTAGTTGTATTGTAATAGCTATGTATGGTGTCAGATGGGTAGTAGGCTTGTTGGGGTTATCACTTTGTGAAGTGTGTAAATGTCTAACCATCATGTTGTTTTGTACACCTAAAACTAATAATAAAAAAGTGACTTAGCACAGTACTTTCATTAAATGGGTACATTATCTCAGCCTGTGCCACCACAACAACCATTTCCCCTTCAGAGAAGGTAGTGACTTTATTAATGCAGATCATTTATGAAAACTTAATGAGGTTGTCTATCAAGAGTGATGCAATGAATTTGCTTACTCACTGAATTATGAGCCCTCTGTGTATTGCCTATTAATGTTTTTGTTATGGGACTTACTTCCTTTAAAAGCATGTACCAGGTGTGATCAAAACATATGGTGAATGTTTAAATTTAAAAAATATATATTACAGTAAAAAACACATTGCCATTAGTCTCCTTGTAAATACTCCCTTCTTGCTTCAAACACACTTATCCCATCATTCTTGCCACTTTTTGAAGCAGTTCTGGAAGTCCTCTTTCGTGACTGTTTTTAGTTTTACAGTCATGGCTGCCTCAGTGTCCTGAATTGATTCAAAACATTACCTTTCATGTGCAAATTTACTTTGGGGAAGAGTCAGAAGTCTCAGTGCCAGATCCAGGGAATAAGATGAATGAGGATACATTGTCATGTTTTTATTTGACATAAATTGCCATACCAAAAGTGATGTGTGACACAGAGATTTGTCATGATGGAGGATGAAACTGTTTGACCATTTTACGTTAATGCATTGTTCATGATCCATGATTTACAGCACAGTTTAAAACACACCTTCTCTCAACCATAGCTCATACCCAAGTGACTGCACTGTACAAGTTGAAATTTGCCACTCACTGTTAGTAAGATTCAATGTTCTGTTTCCCATATTGAAGATCCCTGCCTTTCCATAGGATAGCGCTCAGCAGCAGTATTCACCATAGGTTTTGATCATACCTTGTATATGCTAGAAAGTAGACAAAATGGCCCTCAAGAATGGAATGTCCATGCTGCAGTGTAAATGCCTTTGAGGTTTTTGTAAGGCATCACCTTAAACATTGTAATTGTTGGTTCTGGAGAAGAGTTGAAGAATAAGAGAAAACATGGTGGTAAAAGGAGAGAGAAAGGCACACAGGCCACAGACATAAACCCCCGTGTAAACCAACAGGCAGATCCCCCCCTTAGACTCACATTCTGTAACAAGATCACAATGGAGTGAAAACGTCTCTCTTTACCAGAGATCAGAATCACCTTTTGTTAAATTGTGAGGAGGCAAAATTTATGGCTTTGGGCCACCCACAAAATTTGATCTCTGTGAGCCCATAACTAAGGCAATGTTCTTTTTAAATTTTGTTTCAATAGCTGCCTATATATTCCCATGATGGGTGCTTCCCTAACTTGGTCTTCCTACACAGCTTCTCATGTTTTGCCTCTGTCACTTTGTTTTCTCATGTATCAGAATCTCCATGTCTCTGGAAGTTCTCTGCTTTCAGGGTTCAGGATTTAGGGAATCTCATCTATGTTGATAGTCCTGGGAAAATAATTTACTTAATGTATGGCTCCTTCCCTTTTTAATATATTTATTTCAAAGGAGGTTTTCTGAAAATCCAATGATTTACCCAAAGATTTGGATCTTACTTGCTTTGATGAAATATTCCAGAGCCACAGTATTGTGACTCGAATGAGTAAGCCTGTCTATAAAGCATGTTGAGGTTTTAGTTGCAGGGTCAGGTAGGAGAAGGAAAGGAAGCTAGCACTAAGTCAAGATACCTCTAGGGAGCAGTATTTAATTGGAGGATGAGGGGAAGCTTATGGGTGAAGGAGAACAGCAGGAATATTAAGCATATGGTCATAGTTCAGACATAAATATATGTTAGAATATTACCCAGTACAGTGACTGAAGTCAAGGGAGATGGGGGTTTATTCTTCATAGGAAGAGGCTAGCAAGAAACATAAGTCAATCAGGGACCCAGCCAAGTGGTCCAAGTTTCAGACAGAAGTGCAGTCCCAAAGGAGAATTACAATTTAAACATACCACATCTGATAATTATGTTCGTGAACTTCTACTGTGCGCTTACATTGGCAGCACCGTACAAACAGCTTGGTAAGGTTTCATAACCTCTGTATATCAGTGTCTCACAGCTGTGTTCATGTCGATGTGTGGCAGTGTCTTGCTGAGTAGCATTCATTATTTTTTTGTGTGCCATTGTGAGAAAGTCTGAGCTTGCATTAGAACAATGAACAAACATTAAATTTCTTGTTAAACTTGGCAAGAGTGGAAGTGAAATCAGGGACTTGTTATTCTAAGTTTATAGGGATAATGCCATGAAAAAAACAACAGTGCACAAAAGGATAAAACGTTTTTCTGAAGGTAGAGAACTAGTCACTGATGAAGAGAGGTCAGGGTGGCCAGTAATGAGCAGAACTGAGGAAATCATTGTAAAAAATCAACAAATTGTGCTGACTGTCAGAAAAATTGTCAGCTGACTGTCAGAAGCTTAGGAAACCAAGTAAACATTGAAAGAAAAATAGTTAGAAAAATCTTAACTGAAAACATTGGCATGAAAATTGTGTGAAAAAAAGAAAGGGTACCAAAAGAGCTCACTGATGAACAAAAGCAAAAGAGTCAAAGTTTGTGAAGACCTTTTGGAGAGACAAGACGATGTTTTGGGACATGTTATCACTGGTGATTAAACATGGGTGTACCAACACAAACCTGAAACAAAGCATCAAAGTGCACAAGGGAAGCCAGCCAATTCTCCACAACCAAAAAATTCCATCAGTCCAAATCAAGAGTCAAAACGATGTTGCTAACGTTTGATATCAAAGGGATTTTTCATTATGTATTCATACCAACTGGACAAACAGTTAACCAAATGTACTATTTGGAAGTTCTGAAAAGGCTGCATGGAAAAGTTAGATGAAAATGACCTGAACTTTTCATCAACAATTTATGGCTCTTGCATCGTGACATTGCACCAACTCACAGCACTGTCTGTGAGGGAGTTTTTAACTAGTAAACAAATAACTGTATTGGAACACCCTCCCTGCTCATCTGATCTGACACCCAATGACTTCTTTCTTTACCCAAAGATAAAGGAAATATTGAAAGGAGGACATTTTGATGACATTCAGGACATCAAAGGTAATACAACAGCTCTGATGACTATTCCAGAAAGAGTTCCAAAATTGTTTTGAAGGGTAAACTAGTCGCTGGTATAAGTGCATAGCTTCCCAAGGGGAATATTTCGAAGGTGACAATAGTGATATTCAGCAATGAGGTATGTAGCACTTTTTCTAGTATGAGTTCACAAATGTAATTGTCAGACCTCGTAAATCAAGTCACAGACTAGTTTCATAAATCATGCTTAAATTGTCAGGATATGGCTGCAGCTCACTCCAAGAACCCCAGATACCAGGCTTCTGGTTGTTAGATTAACTTTACATTCTACTTCCTCATAAGGCGGGCACTCCTAATATGACACTACCTTAGACTGATTGCCTTCAGGAAGTAGGCATGCTGAGTTATAGGGGTGAACAAACCAAGGGCTGCAACACGGAGGTTTCAGCAACCCTCCAATACCATAATTATATTTTATCTCATTCAAATATTTATTCCACAAATATTTATCAGGCATCTGCCATACATGAAGGAATGTGCTAGGCTTCAGATTTCTATCTGTTTGGCCTATAACATGGATCAGCCTGAGTTCAGCAGGTAAGTCTCACTGATTTCCCACAGTGGTACCTGTACTCCTTTTTCTATACGAGCATATACTATGAGGCTGATTCAGTAGAAAAAGTACCAGACAGGGAGCAGGAGGTCTCAGCTCTAGTTCTACCTCTACCACACCCTTGCTATCATCTTGGGTAAATCATATCTTCCCTCAGTTTTGTCTTCCTTCCTGACACATTAGGGGTTAGGGCTAGGTAATCATTAAGGTTTTCTTTTTTTTTTTTCCTAGCTTGATTGATCTTTGGTTACATGACTACTTGACTAGCATTCATTCATTCACTCACCAAATATTAGATTAAAAGGGGGGTAAACTGAAAATACAGTGAAGATCGTGAGTAAAAGTAGTTCTGGTTATGGCTTTCATTTCCTGAGCATCCTTTAAAGGTTAAAGTGAAGCTCAGGAATGAGAAGTGCAGGAAGTCCTGAATTAAAGCCACAGGAATTAGTAACTTAGTAAAGCAATGGGAGGAAACTCTTGTGATAATTCATTGTTTTTCCACTTGCATAGCAGTTACTGCCTCCAACAGATCATGTCTTAATGAATGCGGTGGGTGCTTATCAAACACAATGCTAATCAAATGTCCTGTGGAGAACTGAATGCATGGTAGAAAACTACCTGTACAATAAAGACTACATTGTCCGCCAATACAGAATTGTCTTTATAGTCAGGAAAACGCAATGTGGACTGAGGTGGAAGGTAAACTAAAGAAACACTGTGCTAGTTAATGAGGGTTACAGTTGGCTGAAATGAGAGGAGAAAGAAAGGAAACAGGCATGCGTAGCTCCTGGGAAAACTGCATGATTTTAGGCTCATTTTCTCACTTTTCTCTGTCTTCTCCTATGTGCTGCCAGAATATAGGAGAGGGAAGATATTTTCTAATTTAAATGTTGAAAAAGCCCACTCTAAGAAGCAGGTGCCACTTATCTTTGCTGTCTTCTAACAGCTCTCTCTCCATTTCACTCATTCTAAAGCAGAGGCAGTTTTGCTCCCCAGTGAACATTTGGCAATGTTTGGTGACATATTTTGCTGTCACAACTGGGGGTGGGGGTGGTGTTACTGACATCTACTGGGTGGAGATAAGTACTGCTACAATTTAAAGGCTAGGTGTCCCATAACAAAGAAATACCCAGCCCCAGATGTCAATAGTGCTGAGATTTGGAAACCTTGCTTTGGTTTATTCATGCATTAAGTCATTCTACTGTATTCCAGGCACTGTGCTAGGTTCTGGGGATGAGTGATAAAACCAACATGGTGCCTGCTCTCACGGAATTTACAATGGGGGAGAGAGAACAAACACGTAGCTATAGATTCTCTTTATTTCCACCATTTTCCAGGCTTATTAATACAACAAACATTCAATGAATACTTACTTCCAGTGAGATATCTTGTCCAGGAAGGAATGATGCTTAAGCCAGATTTAATACTTGTCTGAATAAAGCTTAGTCTAGTGAGACAGAAAGATATGGAAATAAACAATTGCAATACTAGATAATAGTTTTAATGGAGATAGGGTCAAAGTGCTATAGGAATATAGATTATATGTGTACAGGCTTTCCTGGAGGTGATGATGCCAGAAAAACTCTTCAGAGAATATGTTCTTGCAGCTGAGACTTGAAAAAATATTTCAGTTCATTGGACAGAAGTTGAGAAATGCATTTCTGTTAAAGAGACCAATATGAACAAAGTCATGGAGGGTGAACATTCATATGTATTTGTGAAATGGCCATGACATGGTGTGGTAGGGTACCTGAATGAGAGTAACTGGGATGAGGTTGGAGAGACAAGCAAGAGCCATAACAAGAAGGACCTAAAACAATGTTAAGAACTTGGAGTTTTCTCTCAGAGGCAATTGGGAGCTGTTGAAATGTTTTAAGTAGGTTACTGATATGGTCAGTTTGCTGCTATAGATGGGCAAGACTTAAACCCCTCTGGCATCTACTGTGATTACAGTTATTTTACTGTGGTCTTTTATGCACCCCCAAATCGAGGTTGTTGTCTATCACTGATATCTCATTGTTCACTGTAACAGCTTTCAACCCCACCAAGAAATTGGGTGCCTGACATGAGCCTGGGCTCCTTAGAGTGATTGGTCTGCATTTACCATTAATTTGATTCACCAGGAATCATAGCCTATTGAGTTTGGAAAGCATCTTAGAGGAAGGACAAGAGGAAAGGTCTAACATTTAACGACTGCTTACTATGTGCCAGTAACTGTGCCTACCTTATTTCCCATATACCTCCAGTACTAAATGCTCAGCAGCAGCTCAATAAATGTTAACTATCATCATCATATTGTCTTATATGTTTCTCACAACTCCTTGAGATAGATGCTACTGTTGTTTCTATTTTGTGCATGGTAAAACTCAGAGTCAGAGCTCATTGCTTCTGAAACAAGGGATTTCTATTAGGTAGACAGACAAATGTTTATGGTACACATAAACATTTGAGGAGGAGCATGCCTTTGCCAGTATGTGCCCATTGATATTTTTGAATGCAAGCACTGTTGTCCTTCTTTTGAGGGGGAAATTTCTAATTTGAGATTCTCATTTTACTTGGTTCAAGAAGGATTTCAGAAGGAAATGGCTGGGATATCAATTTTTTTTCCAACCTTTTTTTGTGGGTAAACTTTAATCAGTGTTTTTAAGCTTTCCACTGTGACCCACAGTAAGAAATGTATATTGTAATCTAATATACCCTGTTTCCTTGAAAATAAGACCTAGACGGACAATCAGCTCTAATGCATCTGTTGGAGCAAAAATTAATATAAGACCGGGTCTTATATTACATTATATAAGACCCGGTCTTATATTATAGTAAAATAAGAGTGGGTCTTAATTTTTTCTCCAAAAGACGCATTAGAGCTGATTGTTTGGCTAGGTCTCATTTTCAGGGAAACATGGTACATACACCCAATTGAAACAAACATTTTATCAAACAAGTTTAACTTTACCATATGTGACACATTTTTAGATTTTTCATAGAATATACTCTATTCTATTCTTTCCCATTCCATTCCATCAAAAAATGCTAGTTCTGACCCATAGGGTTTTTGTTTGTTTGTTTTTGTTTGTTTGTTTTTTAAAACACTGTTTAAACTATCTTGTACCAGTTCTACATAAGGCTTGGAATCCAAAAGGACTTCATCTGGACAGGCAGTTATCAATTTTGGATACAGATACCACGTTGCCTACAAAACCCAGCTGGAGTCCTGAGTTCCTTTTTTAGGCAATAGCCAGTCCACAAGAACATCTCACCAACTCAGGCAAGAAGCTCAAGGGTAGGTATGATATCATGTGAGCACAGGAAACGCACACAAACTATTATTAAAGCACGAGCAAATATGCATATGGAGCCTCATGCAAGAATGTTGCTGAACTCAGATACCATCTCAAAGGTAAACCCATCAAATGCAATTTTGAGGAGCAAGATCAAACCCAAACGGTATAACTAAAAGTTAGGAACAATTGTAATTATGCCACTGCCTATTTTAGCATAA
Organism: Rhinolophus hipposideros; assembly: GCF_964194185.1. Lineage (NCBI taxonomy): Eukaryota > Metazoa > Chordata > Mammalia > Chiroptera > Rhinolophidae > Rhinolophus > Rhinolophus hipposideros. The sequence goes on from NC_138046.1 coordinate 28,262,693, forward strand.
ACAGGGATTAGTACTTAAAACCTAGGCAAACTGTTTTGGCCATCTGTTCTTCCAGTCTCCTGACTCCTGTTTCCTTTTACCCTGCCCCATACTAGAATCTTAAGGTCATATTTGTTTTTTTAAAATGTCCCATTATTAGAAGTAGAATGTATACTAGGCTCACTATACTTAGCCGAGGGTTTCACAGATTTCAAAGCCTTGTTCCAGATCATGCATTAAATTATAAACAGCATGGATCTTGTATGTGCAGATGAAAGCTTTATTAGTTCTTAATTTCTTTGCATTTAAGTAGTACTCTTCATACTATGGAGAGTGTGGTAGTTTCTCTTTGTATCCGATACTTATAGCAACAAAATTGTCAATGAAGCTTTATTATTTGAAGGTTGCTGAATAAATGTGAAAATATCAAAGGCTTCATAAAGCATGCTTTTCAATCTTATGACAGATATGACTTGGTGCACAGCTTCTCTTTTTGTAACACCACATTGTACTTCAATTCACCCTTTTGAATGTAGTCAGGTGGGAATGTGTTCCCATCTGAAACTTTTTTTTATTTTTTTATTCAGAGGCATACATCTCTCCCTATCCAAACCTGGATCCCATAGGGTCTCTCTGACATATTGTTGAATAGCCAACCTCTTTTTTAAAATTAAATTTATTGGGGTGACAATTGTTAGTAAATTTACATAAATTTCAGGTGTACAATTCTGTATTACATCATCTATAAATCTCATTGTGTGTTCACCACCCAGAGTCAATTCTCTTTCCATCACCATATATTTGATCCCCCTTACCCTCATCACCCAACGCCACCCCCTTACCCTCTGGTAACCACTAAATTATTGTCTGTGGCTATGAGTTTTTCTTTCTCATTTGTTTGTCTCGTTCTTTTGCTGTTTTTGGTTTATATACCACATATCAGTGAAATCATAGGGTTCTCTGCTTTTTCTGTCTGACTTATTTCACTTAGCATTATACTGTCAAGATCCATCCATGTTGTCACAAATGCTCCTATATCATCTTTCCTTAACGCCGAATAGTATTCCATTGTGTATATATACCACAACTTCTTTATCCATTCATCTATCGAAGGACATTTTGGTTATTTCCATATCTTATCCACAATAAACAAAGCACCAATGAACATTGGAGTACACATGTCTCTATAGAGAAATGCTTTCAGATATTTTGGGTAGATACCCAGGAGAGGGATTGCTGGGTCATATGTTAATTCTATTCGTAATTTCTTGAGGAACCGCCACATTGCCTTCCATAGCGGCTGCACCAGTCTGCATTCCCAACAACAGTGTATGAGGGTGCCTTTTTCTCCACAGCCTATCCAACACTTGTTACTATTTGTCTTGTTGATGAAAGCCTTTCTGACTGGGGTGAGGTGATATCTCATTGTGGTTTTCATTTGCATTTCTCTGATGATTAGCAATGTTGAGCATTTTTTCATATGTCTATTTGCCATTTGTATATCCTCTTTGGAGAAATGTCTCTTCAGCTCCTCTGTCCATTTTTCAATTGGGTTGTTTGTTTTTTTGTTGTTGAGTTTCATGAGTTCCTTGTATATTTTGGATATTAGACCCTTATCAGAGGCACTGTTTGCAAAAATCTTCTCCCATTCAGTTGGTTGCCTCATTATTTTGTCAATAGTTTCTTTTGCTGTGCAGAAGCTTTTCAGGTTCATATAATCCCATTCATTTATTTTAGTTTTTACTTCCATTGCCTTTGGAGTCAAATTCATAAAATGCTCTTTCAACCCAAGGTCCATAAGTTTAGTACCTATGTTTCTTCTATGCAGTTTATTGTGTCAGGTCTTATGCTGAAGTCTTTGATCCATTTTGAATTAATTTTGGTACATGGTGACAGATAGCAGTCCAGTTTCATTCTTTTGCACGTGGCTATCCAATTCTGCCAGCACCATTTATTGAAGAGGCTTTCTTTCCTCCATTGTATGCTTTTAGCTTCTTTGTCAAAAATTATCTGTCCATATTTATGTGGTTTTATTTCTGCGTTCTCAATTCTATTCCATTGGTCTATGTGTCTGTTTTTCCGCCAATGTCAAGCTGTTTTGATTATTGTAGCCCTGTAGTACAAGCAAAAATTAGGGAGTGTGATTACTCCAATATTGTTCTTTTTTGTAATACTGCTTTGGCTATTTGGAGTCTTTTGTGATTCCAAACAAATCTGATGATTTTTTGTTCTATTTCTTTAAAAAATGCCATTGGGATTTTCAGGGGGATTGCATTAAATCTGTATATGGCTTTGAGTAATATGGCCATTTTAACTATGTTGATTCTTCCAATCCATGAGCATGGAATGTCTTTCCATTTCTTTGTGTCTTCTTCAATTTCTTTCACAAATGTCTTATAGTTTTCAGCATATAAATCCTTCACATCCTTGGTTAAGTTTATTCCTAGGTATTTTATACTTTTTTTGCTGCAATTGCAAAAGGAATTGTGTTTTCTATTTCTTTTTGTGAGATTTCATTGTTGGTATATAGGAAAGCAATGGACTTTTGTACGTTGCTTTTGTAGCCAGCAACTTTACTGTATTCATTGATTGTTTCTAATAGCTTTTTGGTGGAGTCTTTAGGGTTTTCTATATATAGCATCATGTCATCTGCAAAGAGTGACAATTAAACTTCTTCTTTCTCAATTTGGATGCCTTTTATTTTTTTCTCTTGCCTGATTGCTTTGGCAAGGATTTCCAACACTATGTTAAAAAGGAGAGGTGATAGGGGAAAGCCCTGTTGTGTTCCTGAACGTAGAGCAAAGGGCTTCAGTTTTTCATCGTTATGAGATTAGCTGAGGGCTTGTCTTATATGGCCTTTATTATGTTGAGGTATTTTCCTTCTATACCAATTTTATTAAGTGTTTTAATCATAAATAGATGTTGTACCTTATCAAATGCTTTTTGTGCATTAATTGATAGAATCATATGATTTTTGTCCTTTATTTTGTTTGTGATGTATCACAATGATGGAGTTGTGAATGTTGAACCATCCTTGTGCCCCGGGGATGAACCCCACTTGGTCGTGATGAATAATCTTTTTAATACATTGTTTTATTCGATTTGCTAGAATTTTGTTTAGGATTTTAGCATCAATATTAATCAGAAATATAGGTCTGTAGTTTTCTTTTCTTGTGTTGTCCTAAACAGGTTTTGGTATCAGGGTAATGTTGGCCTGATAAAATGAGTTAGGAAGTACTGACTCTTCTTCAATTTTTTGGAAGAGTTTGAGCAGGATTGGTATTAGATCCTCTTTGAAGGTTTGGTAGGATTCACTGGTGAAGCCATCTGGTCCAGGACTTTTGATTTTGGGAAGGTTTTTGATGACTGATTCAATTTCTTTACTGGTGATCGGCCTGTTTAGATTTTTCCAGTTCTTCATGATTCAGCCTTGGAAGGCTATATGTTTCTAAGAACTTGTCCATTTCTTCCAAATTATTGAATTTGGTGGCATATAGTCCTTCATAGTATTCTTGGATAATCCTTTGTATTTCTGTGGTGTCCGTGATAACTTCCCCTTTTTCATTGCTGATTTTGTTAATTAGTGTCTTCTCTCTTTTTATCTTAGTGAGTCTAGCCAAGGGTTTGTCGATTTTGTTAATCTTTTCAAAGAACCAGCTTTTTGTCACATTAATTTTTTCTATTGTTTTTTTGTTCTCTATTTCATTTAGCTCCGCTCTGATTTTTGTTATTTCCTTTCTTCTGCTGACCTTGGGTTTCGCTTGTTCTTCTTTTTCTAGTTTTTTAAGGTGTAACATGAGGTTATTTATTTGGGATTTTTCTTGTTTCTTGAGATAGGCCTGTAATGATATAAATTTCCCTCTTAAAACTGCTTTTGCAGCATCCCAAAAATTTTGGTAGGATGTATTTTCACTGTCATTTGTTTCTATGTATCTTTTGAGCTCTCCTCTAATTTCTTCTTTGACCCAGTCGTTCTTTAAAAGTATGTTGTTTAATCTCCATGTATTTGGGTTTTTTCCTGCTTTATTTTTGCAGTTGATATCCAATTTCAAAGCTTTGTGATCAGAGAATATGCTTGGTATGATTTCAATCTTCTTAAATTTGCTGAGGCTGATTTTGTGTCCCAATATGTGGTCTATTCTTGAGAATGATCCATGTACACTGAAAAGAATGTATAGTCAGATGTTTTAGGATGAAGTGCTCTATATATATCAACTATGTCCAGTTCATCCAATGTCGCATTTAAGGCTGCTAGCTCGTTATTCATTTTCTGTTTGGATGATCTATCCATAGCTGTCAATGATGTATTTAAGTCCTCTAGTATAATTGTGTTTTGGTCAATTTCTCCCTTTAGTTCTGTTAGTAGTTGCTTGGTATATTTCGGTGCTCCCTGATTGGGGGCATAAATATTGATGACTGTTATGTCTTCTTGTTGTATATTCCCATTTACCATTATGAAATGTCCATCTTTGTCTCTTGTTATCTTTTTCACCCTGAAGTCTGTTTCATCGGAAATCATTATGGCTACACCTGATTTTCTCTGGGTACCATTTGCTTGGAGTGTCAATTTCCACCCTTTCCCTTTGAGTCTATGCTTGTTCTTGTAGCTGAGATGTGTCTCTTGTAGACAGCATATGGTTGTGTTTAGTTTTTTGACCCAATCTGCTACTCTGTGTCTCTTTATTGGTGAGTTCAGTCCATTTACATTTAGGCTGATTATTGATATGTGAGGATTTCCTGTCATTCTGTCTTTAGTTTTCTGGTAAGGCTGTGTCTCCATTGTTTCTTTGCCTTTTTGTTGTTGTCTGTTATTTTTGTGTGGTGGTATTCTGTGATGTTTCCCTCTGTTTCTTCTTTTATTACAGTATATATTTCAGATTTGGATGTTTTTTGAGTGGTTACCCTTGAGTTTATGTAAAAGAAAGTTTGATATTTAGAGTATTCCAGTTTCTTCAGTCCGCTTACTTTCTCTATTCCCATATTCCAGTTCAGGCCTTTACGCTCCCCGTTTTTATGTTTCGGTTGCCACAAGTTGTCCCTGTTGATGGTGGTCTAATAGCCTCCTTTAGTATTTCTTGTAGTGCAGGTCGTGTATTAGTAAATTCCCTCAGCTTCTGGATATCTGGAAAGGTCTTTATTCCTCCTTCATATCTAAAGGAGATCTTTGCTGGATATATTATTCTTGGCTCATAATTTCTCTCTTTCAATAGTTTGAATATTTGGTTCCATTCCCTCCTAGCTTGTAGAGTTTCTGCTGAAAAATCTGATGATTATCTAATGGGCTTTCCTTTGTAAGTTACCGTCTTCTTTTCCCTGGCTGCCTTGAGCATTCTTTCTTTGTCATTGATTTTAGACAGCTTCAATACAATGTGCCTTGGTGAAGGCCTGTTGGGATTGAGGTAATTAGGTGTTATATTTGCTTCTTGGATTCGAGGATCCAGTTCTTTCCACAAGTTTGGGAAGTTCTCATCGACGATTTCTTTGAATATATTCTCTGTTCCCTTCCCTCTTTCTTCTCCTTCTGGTATGCCCATTATTCTTATATTGCTCTTTCTTGTGGAGTCAGAAAGTTCTTGTAGAGTTCTTTCATTTCTTTTAATTCTCAAGTCTCTTTCTTCTTCCCTCTGTGTAAATTCCAGGTTCCTATCTTCGATGTCACTGATTCTTTCCTCCATCTGGTCAACTCTACTACCTAAGCTGGATATTTTATTGTTAATTTCTTCTATTGAGTTCTTAATCTCCAGAAATTCTATTTGGTTCTTTTTCAAGATTTCAATCTCTTTTTTAAAATGCTCATGGTGTTCTTTGATTGTGTTTCTGAGTTCACTAAACTGCCTTCTGTGTTTTCTTGCATCTCGTTCAGTTTTTTCAGAATTGCGATCTTGAATTCTCTGTCATTAAAATCACAAATGTCCATATCTCTAAGTTCCTTTTCTGGAGACTTTTCACTTTCTTTCTGAGCTATCTTGTTGCCTTGGTTATTCATGGCAATCACTGATTTACTATTTCTCTTCCTAGACATCTACAGGAGTGTCTTCTGCAACAGGTTGATAGGTATGCAAGAGCTTTTGGAGTTCCAAAGCTCTTTCTGCACCAGATTCAGAGCCCGTTTGTTTCAGCAGTTCTGTTTACTCCTGCAGGGATCCGCCCAGATTGGTGGGGCCAGGGGCGGGGTGAGTTGTGAGAGGTGGCCCAGAGCAATGGCAGCGACCACCACCACAGCCAGTCCTGCTTCCACAGCTCCCTCCCCTTTGCCGGAACTAGTTGAGCTGCGAATCTGTGTCTGCAGTCCACAGTTCTCAGAGCAGCAAATATTCTGTCCTTTGATCCGACACTGCTATTTTATCGCTTTAGCACCGGCCAGGTGGGGGCGGGGCGAGCTCTGGGATGGTAGGGAGGGGGCAGCTAGTCTTTGTGCCTAGGGCTTCTGTTCTCTGCTGGACAGTGAGGGCTTAAACCACCGATTTCAGCCCTCTTCCCTCAGTCTTTGCTGCCAGGAGCGTTAGGTTCAGCCGTTTTGTATGCTGCCCCCTCATCCCTGTGGGCCGTAAGCGGAGCCCTAGCAGTCCGAGTCCTTCCCTCTCCCGCAGCTGCGGAAGACCTGGGAGCAGCGGGCTCCGAGCACTGAGCTAGGTCTGCGTCCTGTGCCCGCGCGGCTCCGTCTCCGCACTTCTCCTCTCCCTCCTCCCCCGCTCGCGAGATTCACCCACCTGGAGGTGAATTCAGTAGTGGGCCTCTTCGTCTTGCCTGTCTGCTGTGCAAGGAGTCCTTTGTGGAGTTATTGTTGTCCAATATTGATGACTGTTATTTCTTCTTGTTGTATAGTCCCCTTTACCATTATGAAATGTCCATCTTTGTCTCTTGTTATCTTTTTCACCCTGAAGTCTGTTTCATCGGAAATCATTATGGCTACACCTGATTTTCTTTGGGTACCATTTGCTTGGAGTGTCAATTTCCACTCTTTTACTTTGAGTCTATGCTTGTCCTTGTAGCTGAGATGTGTGTCTTATAGACAGCATATAGTTGTGTTTAGTTTTTTGATCCAATCTGCTACTCTGTGTCTCTTTATTGGTGAGTTAAGTCCGTTTACATTTAGGGTGATTATTGATATGTGATGATTTCCTGTCATTCTATGTTTAGTTTTCTGGTAACTGTGTCTCCATTGTTTCACTGACTTTTTGTAGTTGTCTATTATTTCTGCGTGGTTGTATTCTATGAGTTTCCCTCTGTTTCTTCTTTTATTACAGTATATATTTCATTTCTGGATGTTTTTTGAGTGGTTACCCTTAAGTTTATGTAAAAGAAATTTTGATATTTAGAGTATTCTGTTTTCATCAGCACGGTTACCTTCCCTATTCCCGTATTCCCGTTCAGGTCTTTACTCTCCCCCTTTTTATGTTTTGGTTGCCACAAGTTGTCCGTGTTGATGGTGGTCTAATAGCCTCCTTTAATATTTCTTGTAGTGCAGGTCGTGTATTAGAAAATTCCCTCAGCTTCTGGATGTCTGGAAAGGTCTATATTCCTCTTTCATACCTAAAGGAGATTTTTGCTGGATTTATTACTGTTGGCTCATAATTTCTATCTTTCAATAGATTGAATATTTGGTTCCATTCCCTCCTAACTTGTAGAGTTTCTGCTGAAAAATCTGATGATAATCTAATGGGCTTTCCTTTGTAAGTTACCGTGTTCTTTTCCCTGGCTGCCTTGAGGAATCTTTCTTTGTCATTGATTTTAGACGGCTTCAATACAATGTGCCTTGGTGAAGGCCTGTTGGGATTGAGGTAATTAGGTGTTCTATTTGATTCTTGGATTCGAGGATCCAGTTCTTTCCACTAGTTTGGTAAGTTCTCATCGACAATTTGTTTAAATATATTATCTGTTCCTTTCTCTCTTTCTTCTCCTTCTGGTATGCCCATTATTCTTATATTGCTCTTTCTGATGGAGTTAGAAAGTTCTTGTAGAGTTCTTTCATTTCTTTTAAGTCTCAAGTCTCTTTCTTCTTCCATCTGTGTTAATTCCAGGTTCCTATCTTCAATGTCACTGATTCTTTTCTACATCTGCTCAACTCTACTACCTAAGCTGGATATTTTATTGTTAATTTCTTCTATTGATTTCTTAATCTCCAGAAATTCTATTTGGATCTTTTTCAAAATTTCAATCTCTTTTGTAAAATGCTGATGGTGTTCTTTGATTGTGTTTCTGAGTTCATTAAACTGCCTTTCTGTGTTTTATTCCATCTCGTTCAGTTTTTTCAGAATTGCAATCTTGAATTCTCTGTCATTTAAATCACATATTTCCAAATCTCTAAGTTCCTTTTCTGGAGACTTTTCACTTTCTTTCTGAGCTATCTTTTTGCCTTGGTTATTCATGGCAATCACTGATTTACTATTTTACTATTTTACTATTTCTCTTCCTACAGGAGTGTCTTCTGCAACACGTTCATAGTTAAGTGAAATGCTTTTGAAGTCCAAAGTTCCTTCTGCACCAGATTCAGAGCCCAAATGTTTCAGCAGTTCTGTTTACTCCTGCAGGGATCTGCCCAGATATGTGGGGCCAGCGGCAGGGTGAGTTGTGAGAGGTGGCTCAGAGCAATGGTGGCGACCACTACCACAGCCAGTCCTGCTTCCACAGCTCCCTCCCCTTTGCCGGAAGTAGTTGAGCTGTGAATCTGTGCCTGCGGTCCACAGTTCTCAGAGCAGCAAATATTCTGTCCTTTGATCTGACACTGCTGCTTTATCGCTTCTAGCACCGTCCTGGTGGTGGGGTGCGAGCTCTGGGAGGGTAAGGAGGGGGCTGCTAGTCTCTGTGCCTAAGGCTTCCGTTCTCTGCTCGGCAGTGAGGGCTTAAACCACCGATTTCAGCCCTCTATCCTCAGTCTGTGCTCGGAGGTCTACCCTGAGCGAGCGTTGGGTTCAGCCGTTATATATGCTGCCCCCTCAGCCCTGTGGGCCGTAAGCAGAGCCCTAGCAGTCCGAGTCCTTCTTTCTCCCACAGCTGCGGTAGTTCCGGGAGCAGCGAGCCCTGAGCACTGAGCTAGGTTTGCGTCCTTCGCCCGCCCTCATTTCTCCGTCTCTTCATTCTCCTCTCCCTCCTCCCCCGCTTGCGTGATTCACCCACCTGGAGGTGAATTCAGTAGTGGGCCTCTTCGTCTTGCCTGTCTGCTGTGCAGGGAGTCCTTTGTGGAGTTATTGTTGTCTGATTCATTGTAAATTCCAGGGGAGCGCTATAGAGGCTCACCACACACCATCATTTTTTCCGCCTAGCCCAGCCAACCTCTTCATTTTCCTAAATAAGATAATAACTGATGCCAGTCTTTAGAATCTGGGGTGGATTGAGAAATTTATCTACCCCAAAGTGTTTTCTTGCCTGCAGGCATTTGTAATTTAAGCTTTTAATTCCACAATGAATTTTAACCTTTATAAAAGGGTTTCAGGCCTCAGCCAGCAAATATGGGGATTTTGGAGAGATCAAGAGGACCCCTAAAATCTCAAAAGGCCCATAGTCCCATGAAACTGAAGGCAAATCTTAGCCTTTTGAGGTGAGAGAGTGGGGAAGAATGGCTTGTGATTGACCCTGATGTATCTATCACCCCTCTTCTTTCATTTTAATTCCATCCCCTGACAAACTGGTGTTCTATGAAAGATAGGACCATGATGTTGGCTCTGCTAAGGTTACTGGAGGCCTGTTCTTGATAGGGACCAGGAGTCAGTGTGTGTGTGTCGGGTGAAGAATCCATTCTCCCTGACTTTCTCTAAGATCAGAAGCCACTATGACTGCCAGAGCACCCTTCCCCTTGTTTCCTGCCAAAGTACTAAATTTAACCCACTTCTTCACATTTGTATATGCTATTTTCTGACAAGAGTTTTATTTCTGATTTATTACTTTATTTCTGACAGAGAGGGATATAAATTATGCTTCTTTTTCCATTTATATGGTCGGTTGCTATTGTTGACAAGAAAGGCCTTTCCCCATTGATTATTTTATTCTATGCATGTTTCTTGAATGTTTGATGACAAACTGATGGCTTCAGTAGGCTCCCTGTTAGATGGCTTCATAGCCTAGTCCACTTTCATTATCTCCATTTTCAAAGGGCAGGAGTTTTGTCTAACAACATAAGATGTTGTGTTTTTAATATTTTTTGCATAATTTCTGTGTCTGTTACTATTGTAGTGCTTTACATGGATTATGTCACTTAATAGTCACAGCAACTTGATGAGATAGGTTCTGTTATTAACATCTTATTTTAAATTTGAAGGAATTCAGAGGGGTGAAAGATCATGCCCAAGGTCTTTTCATAAAATCTGACTCCTGAATTTAGTATGACTGGACATGTGTAGAAGCAGATATAAGGAATGATTGGACTTAGTGAAGTAGTGATTTGAAACAGATGTACCTCTGGCCCAGGTCTTATACATTTATGTGTATGCTCTCAGAGAACACATAGGTAGTGGTGGGATGATGGCATATTGAATAGATTTGCTTATGGGTTGTGCCTGAGGAGATATTACAGGTCCTCACCTTTTGATTTACAAAAAGCACACTAGAAAATTTAATTAATGGTAACAAGATGTGTTGTTTGCAGTGAAGCTAGGACTTAGAGCAGTGTTCTGCCCAACAGCCAGGGAGAGAAGAACTACACTGAGCTATCGGTATACTCTCACTGCTCCCTCTGGTGGTAGTTTCCAAGCGTCTCCCAGCTGATGTCTTCAACCTGACTGCCTGGTTCAGTTTCTGATCCAATCCTGAACAATACTGCAAAAACTAGCTGTGTATGTGATACACCTCATTCACATGCCCACTGACCTCAGCTTCATCTTCCCCACACTAGGTGTGCTCATTGCAGACCTCATGATTTCTGACTATTTCTCTAGCTAAACTGCTAGGACTTGCATTCCCTAAATTCCACCTCACTTTGTGACTGCCTATGCAGCCCAAGTGTTAACCCCTTCCCTTTGGAGCTGAAACCTGTCACTCAACCCCTAGATTTTTCAGAATATTTTCTTCAAACTGCCTGGAACCATGATTTCAGGTGCTGTGTGCTTGACTTTGGATATTGCCATGGTCTGCAGATTTCTGATGTAGTGTCCCATTCTGTAGACCTCCCCTCCCATTCTTTACAAGATGGCAATTCCAGCCCAAGTTAAACTTAACTGTGAAAATTATTGGACTAATGAGCAACCTCCTACTCCACAACCATAGTTTATGGGTCAATCCACATAGCCACATCATTTCCTTTGACCCTAAACATACCCTGTTTCAGTCTTCTCTACTTTTTCACTGAGATCCTGGCATGCCTTCTTAAAATGGACGTTATTGGTTGAACTCAAACACTTGCTTCTTCAGCACTGTGCTATCAACAACTTACCTGATGGAGGCTCCCCTGCATCAACAAAAATGTAAGGCTGTGAAACAAACAACAACAAAAACAAATGTTTATCTCCTAAAGCTCAATTGCCTAGTGCATGTTGCAAATGAAGAAAAGGATAGAAAAACTAACCCTGCTTCCTCTGACTTTCAAGTGACACATTAATATGGCTAGTTAGTGCTTTCCAGTTTATGCCATCAACATTGTAAATTCAGTAGCTTAAGTCTCACAGTGATTTTGGTATAAGCCTTTAATCTTAGTAATGATTCCTTGATCAGCTGTGTCCCTTTCAATCCAGAGGTCATTAGAGGTCCTCAATGAAAACTCCCCAGCTGTTCCAGTTCAGTTCACACATATTTATTTACATGGCTTTTGAACTGCATTTTGGTATGCAGGAATACAGCTCCTTTTAGAAGCTGGTGTTCCAAATCATTTCCTGAAAATGCAGCAGAACTGGGAGAAAACCAAAACCAAGGGACAGTGTGTTCACAGTGCTTGAGATGCAATTGGAATCCTGCTTTTTACTATACCAGGGTTAGTGATAGGCCTCCCAGATCCTCTTTGTTGCCTTCAAAAATGCCAATTAAAAACAAAAATGCTGTTTTTCCAGGTAAGATATAATTCTATTGTCAAAGACAGGACATTTAGACAAGGAAATCAAAATGATCCACTGAAAAGTGAAAAATTCAATCAAACTGTTCATTTGGCACTACTGAGACCAGAACAAAATGTAGTAGCTTGAAGTATCAGGCTAAAGGGGTTTGCATGAGCAGACATGAGCAAAAAGACCTCACAGTGATCATTTTTATGCTATAGCAAATCAGCACAGAAGAATACCCATTTTGGAAGAACTTATGAAAAACTTGTGGCATCAAATGGCACCTAAATGGATTTTAAGGATTAACATATTTCTCTTTGAAACTTAAAAGTATATAGCTGTGGGGACAGATTCCCAGAGAGCAGTTTCCAGGCTCTCGGCCTCACATGAAAAGGTGCTGGCTCGGGTAGTAGATGGCCATCAACTGTGATTGGATGGCAATCAGCTGTAACCAGTGAGCCATTAGCCACTGATATAACTGCTGTGGCTGCATTGGTTAGTAAATCGGTTGGTTGGCAGGCAGAGAAGCAGAAAACGGTTGCAGGTCGTGTGGCTCCAGCCTCCAGTGAGACTATAGCGCCACCAGTGAGATGATAGTGGTATGACTCCCCTATCTATGGCTCCGTAGGTGTTCCTTTTTGGCCTACTCATATCCTACGTTCTTATGTGGGAAGCAGGACCAGTGACCCCGCAGGCCACCTTGCGTGACAAATGGTGCAGCTAGTAGGGTTCCCTGCATGACAAAAGCCATGAACTGATAGAGGTGAAAAGGACATTAAAATCACCTGGATCAATCTCTTAAATTTACAGATGATTGCTGGGTCATATGGTAATTCTATTCGTAATTTCTTGAGGAACCTCCACACTGCCTTCCATAGCGGCTGCACCAGTCTGCATTCCCACCAACAGTGTATGAGGGTTCCTTTTTCTCCACAGCCTGTCCAACACTTGTTACTATTTGTTTTGTTGATGAAAGCCATTCTGACTGGGGTGAGGTGATATCTCATTGTGGTTTTTATTTGCATTTCTCTGATGATTAGTGATGTTGAGCATTTTTTCATATGTCTATTTGCAATTTGTAAGTCCTCTTTGAAGAAATGTCTCTTCGGGTCCTCTGCCCATTTTTCAATTGGGTTGTTTGTTTTTTTGTTGTTGAGTTTCATGAGTTCCTTGTATATTTTGGATATTAGACCCTTATCGGAGGAACTGTTTGCAAAAATCTTCTCCCATTCAGTTACCATATGACCCAGCAATCGCTCTCCTGGGTATCTACCCAAAAAATTTGAAAGCATTTCTCTATAGAGACACGTGTACTCCAATGTTCATTGCAGCTTTGTTTACGGTGGCCAAGACATGGAAACAACCAAAATGTCTTTCGATAGACGAATGGATAAAGAAGTTGTGGTATATATACACAATGGAATACTATTCGGCATTAAGGAAAGATGATATAGGAACATTTGTGACAACATGGATGGATCTTGAGAGTATAATGCTAAGCGAAATAAGTCACACAGAAAAAACAGAGAACCCTATGATTTCACTGATATGTGGTATATAAACCAAAAACAAGACAAACAAATGAGAAACAAAAACTAATAGACACAGACAATAGTTTAGTGGTTACCAGAGTGTAAGGGGGGTGGGGGGAGGGAGATGAGGGTAAGGGCGATCAAATATATGGTGATGGAAGGAGAACTGACTCTGGGTGGTGAACACACAATGGGATTTATAGTTGATGTAATACAGAATTGTATACCTGAAATTATGTAATTTCATTAACAATTGTCACCCCAATAAATAAATTTAAATTAAAAAAAATTATAGATGACAGAATTGAGGGAACTAGAGAAGACAAACTGCTCACTGAAATTTACACAGCAAGTTAGATGAAGGCAGAGTAAAGACAAAACTTCAGGCAGTGATAGAGTATTGGGAAATTCCCTCCACCATTTAAAATATATATATAGATATACCGGTGGCAAATTTTACACTCCTACCCCAAATTAAGGAGGCAGTAAAGTAGTTGAAAGAGCAAATCTTTGATTTTCAGACAGCCATGGGTCTGAAATCTAATCTTTGATTTCAGACAGCTTGGCTCTACTGCCAAGTAGCTATGTGAACTTGATTAAATCACTTAATTTCTCTGAGACTCAGTTTCTGCACTTGTGAAATAGAGATAAGGATATGGTAGTGCTGGGGTTCAGCTCCCGGCAGGTGGATGCAGGATGCGGTGAGGCCGAAAAGGAACAACAATGGAGCCATGGATAGGAGGTTCATACCACTATATTCTCGATGGCACCTGGTAAAGACACAAGAAGCAAACATCTGCCAGTACCCCAACCAAGGGTTCTTACTACACCACAGTCTCACTGGCAGCCAGGCGAGACACAAGAAGTAGGATCCATACCATCCGTGCTTGCTAACGTAGCCATGGCAGTTATATAAGCAAACAGAATAGTGGCTGATGGTTAACTGGTTACAGCTGATGGCCAACTAGTTACATAAGTGTTTGCAAGTGCGGGTTACATAACTGAGCTAGCACCTTTCCCTAGAGGTGAGAGCCTGGAAACTGCTCTCTGGTACTCCATCGCAACACTCCATCTCTCCAGGCTCTCACCTCACAACCTACGCAACAAGTGTCTTCTGTAAGGGACCCTGTGCGAGGAAACGGGAGCATTGCATCCACAAGCCATAACAATAGTAAAGGTTGCCACAGAAGACCACCACCATCCCACCTTGAGTACCTCAACCCGGGGCGGGTTTAATTCACCTGGCCTACGAGAAAGTTTCATTTCAGTCCAAACAATGTCACAGAGCATGTGCCTCAAGATCCACCTCTACAGCCGTTGCCACCTGGAGTGGCACATTTTCCATAGCAATCTGGAGGCTGAACTGGTGGGCAGTTCCGTGCAGATACAACAAGCTGACTAATTTGGCACACCAGCAAACGTGTGGGATCATTCCACCAAGGCCAGACAGACTACCTTTACCCAGTTGGATCACCCATGGTAGCCATCAACAGCAACCGGCAGCCCCAGAAAGTGCTCGGGGCTCCGTGCAGGAGAGAACACTCCACACCTGTATCCACAAGGGCAAGGACTCACTGTACATTGGTGGGGGAATAATAAATAATCAACTCAATATGAGGCCTCTGGTCCCTGCTTTCCCCCACCAAGCATTCCACTCAGTCTTCTCCCTAGTCAAAACAATGGGTCCAATCATTGGCCTCTGTCATGCAGGGCACCATGCGGCTTCTCAGCTCCCTCTCTCCACATAAGAAACCAGGATATGGTGAGGCCAAAAAGGAACACCCATGGAGTCATAGATAGGAAAGTCATACCATTATATTCTCGCTGGTGGCTGGGTTGGAGACACAGGAAGCAGGAGCCACACTATCCGCAACCTGCTGTCCACTTCTCTTCAATCTGCAACCCGCAGTCCACCACCTGCTAGCTTAGCAATGGCAGTTTTATCAGTGGCTAATGGCTAACTGGTAACAGCTGATGGCCAACTAGTCACAGCTGATGACCATCTACTACCCAAGCCAGCACTTTTCCATGTGAGGCCGAGAGCCTGGAAACAGCTCTCTGGGGCTCTGTCCCCACACCTCTGCTGCCCCTGGGTGCCAAGTTTTGGGGCAAGGAAATCCTGTAGGGAAACCACCCGAGCACAGGGAGAGGCCTTGGCAGCAGGTTTTTCCTTCCCTCTCAGGACTCCGGCTTTAATTCCTTCCATGATTCCAACAGAATCTTGATAGGCTTCCCATCCAATTCCTCCCTGTTGGCCCCTACATTTAGCAAGTTAACACACATTTGCGTTTGGGTGACCCAAATGCATCCCCTTTTTCCCCTTTGGGTGATGCTACATAACCCTTACCCTAAGCACACAGCTTTCATCTCTCCCAGATAGGCCACAGTTCAGGTGACAACCTTTGTACAGGATCCTATGTACAGGGTCAAAATGGCCACTAAGGGGCCAAAGAGGGCAATAGGGGCCGTTTTCAAGGTCGTGTTTCACATACTGTCTGTAAAAATCTCATCCAGCCCATGTATCCCCACATGGTAAATAATGTTCTTCATACCCAGCTCTTGCAATATATGACATACCAATGCTCTTGCAATACATGACATACCAATGTCATGCATACCAATGACCCATTGTGGCTGGGTCAGGCCACGACCATTACCCATTTCAGGAGGGATTGGTTACCTCAGATTTGGTGAGCACTTTGTAACCATTGCTGTGAGGTAGGGTGGGTTGTGACGGAAGGCAACTTTCCCACCTCTAGTTCCAACAGGAGTTTACCGTCCACCCCTACATCCCATAACCACAATAACCAAGCAGCCAGCAACTCAAAGGGCTTTTGCCAGAAGTGGGATCCCAAGTCTACCAGCCCCGCCTGGGTATAGGGTCGGAACATCTGGTGCTGAACCACCTGGGGCAGGGTAGACAGCTCTCCCAGGGCCCCGGGGTTGCTGCGTTTCATCTTCTGCATTACCATGGGCCTGACCTGGAAATGAGTGAGTACCAACCCCTCCTCATCCTTATCGTCTTCCTCAGTGGTTTCTACAATTTTGGGAGAGGCCTCCCCACAGCAGCAGCACACCACCAAAAAGCATGGAATATCTGCTATGGCCAATAGGGTGGTGCACCATCCGAAGGCTAAAGAGGACCACCAATTCACCAAGGGGTCATGCTTCTCCCAGGTAGATTATATTTCCTCCTCCCAACACAGCTCCTCATGAGCTTCTTGCAACTGAATATCCATGTACAGAGACTGGTCCACCACCTTTCGGAGAGCTGTGAGAAACAGTAAACCCATCACATCCGCAGCTGCCTGGCCACTGTGCTTTTCAAAATATTTCCCCAACTTCACCAAGGCCTCTACAGAGCCTTAGGGGAGCAGAGCCATCCATCACCTCTGTCTTCTTGGGAGGGGGGGCAGGTCTCACAGCATGGTTACAGCAAACCACTTACTAGTAGGAGGCCACCCTGGTATCCCACTGTAATGCAGGGTCTCAGCTCCCGCTCCCAGAAGGTGAACACAGGATATGGTGAGGCCAAAAAGAAACAACAATGGAGTCATGGATAGGGGGTTCATATCATTATATTTTTGCCAGAGGCCGGGCGAGACACAGGAAATATGATCCACACGATTCATACCATCCGCAATTCATGCTTGCTAACTGCACTTGCTAACAGAGCTAAGGTACACAAAACAATACACAAAACAATAGTGACTAATGACCAATTGGTTACAGCTGATGGCCATCTAATAAGAGAGCCAGCACCTTTCCATGTGAGGTTGAGAGCCTGGAAATTGTTATCCTGGCATTGTCCCTACACCCACCCTCCAGGGTGGAAGACGGCTCCATGCTTTTGGCCAGCATTGAATCCTGCCAACTCCTCCAAACGTAATGCTGAGGTTCAGCTCCCAGAAGATAAACGCAGGATATGGTGAGGTCAAAAAGGAACAACAATGGAGCCATGGATAGAGGGTTTATACCACTATATTCTTGATGGCGGCTAGTCGAGACACAAGAAGCAAACATCTGCCAATACCCCCAATAAGGGATCTTCCTCCACCACAGTCTCGCTAGCAGCCCAGTGAGACAGGATCTGCAACATCTGTGCTTGCTAGCATAGATACAGCAGTTATATAAGCAAACAGAACCCTGGCTGCCAATTAACCGGTTACAGCTAATGGGCAACTGGTTACATAAGTAGGTTATATAATTGAGCAAGCATTTTTCCACATGAGGCAGAGAGCCTGGAAACTGCTCTCTAGGACTCCGTCCCAACAAATATTTACCTTGGAAAGTAGTTCTGGGATTAAATGTGATAACACATGTAAACTGCCCAGTGTGATGCACAGGCAGTAACCACTAAATGATAGTTGCAACTGTCAACATTGTTATTTGTAAAGGAATACCAGGTTCCCTTGTACTAGAATAATTTTTTTTGTCATTGATTATTGGACTGGGGATCAAAAACAGGCAAAATCTTCAAGCATCTATCACTTGAGGCTAGGTTCTGTGATTGTATTTGTCGTGCGGGGGACCCTGCTCGCTGCGCCATTTGTCGTGCAGGGTCTCTGCTCCCGCTCCCCGCCCAAGAACGCAGGACATGGTAAGGCCAAAAAGGAACACCCATGGAGTCATAAGTAGGGGAGTCAAACCAATATATTCTCGCTGGAGGCTGGGCTGGAGACACAGGAAGCAGGATCTACATAATCTGCCTAACAGCAGTCCGCGCTTGCCAGCCACCATCTTCTTGCTAGCCCCCATTCCTTTCTGCTAGTGTAGCCACAGCCGTTATATTAGTGGCCAATAGCCTACGGGTTACAGCTGACGGCCAACTAGCCACAGCTGCTGGCCATCTGATCACAGTTAATGGCCATTTACTACCCGAGCCAGCACCTTTCTATGTGAGGCCGAGAGCCTGGAAACTACTTTTTTGGGGTTTTGTCCCCACAGTATTGTGTTGCAGTAAAAATATAACTTGATTCACACAAAAAATAATAATTTCAGGAACTCTTCTGGAACCTACTTGCATAAAGCCAGGCCCATCTATCAGCACAGCAGTAACTACTGTGGGGACAAAGCCCCAAAAAACAATTTCCAGGCTCTTGGCCTCACATAAAAAGGTGCTGGCTTGGGTAGTAAATGGCCATCAACTGTGATCAGATGGCCAGCAGCTGTGGCTAGTTGGCCGTCAGCTGTAACCCGTAAGCCATTGGCCACTAATATAACGGCTGTGGCTACGCTAGCAAAGAAGATGGGGGCTAGCAAGAGCGGATTGCAGAGAGGCGGATGCCGCCGGTGAGAATATAGTGATGACTCCCCTACTTATGGCTCCGTGGGTGTTCCTTTTTGGCCTCACCATGTCCTGCGTTCTTATGTGGGGAGCAGGAGCAGAGACCCCACCAGACGCCCTGCATGACACTACACACAGAAGCACTTCTGTTGAAAAAATGTCTTCTAGTAAAGTGGAAAGAATGTACACAGTCTTAGCCTCCAGCTGAGTAGCAAATTTCAGAATATTTCCTGAACAAAGGTTAGTGAGCTTGAGGTATGTAATGTTTGATCATTAGGTAGTTTAGCTGGGGAAAAAATAATGTAACATCAGCACAACAAGTTTCTTGTACTTCATGTTGTGCTTGCAAAATTGGGGTGCTTTTTCAGATTCTCACTTGAAATTGTCTCAGTTTTTCATGGAATGACCTCAGGGATGCCCAGCTGGATCTTATCTCATCTCTTTGCATTAGCTCCCCAATCCTGTCATCAAGTTTTCTTTGCCTTATTGATCAAAATTGAGATCTCTTTCTATGAAAAATAACAAAGCCCTGAGCATTGCCATTCTTCTAGTGGCTGTAGCTGACTCAACTCTAGGCCAGAATGTCAGAGTTGTGGCTATTGATTTGATTAAAGCTCTGGGAAGGAAAGAATTGTGGAAAGCTTCTTTTATCACTGTTAGATCAGGAACTAGTTGTCATGACTAATCTGGAGCCTGAGTACAAACCTCAATAATTGATAGAGAAGGCAAGAATTGAGATACTTGTGAGGGGAAGAAAAGGTCTGATTCATACATTGTATCCAATAAATCCTCTGATGACAACTAAACAGTTTATTGAGGTTTGACTTATGCAGTATGCCATGATTATTTTTCTTTGGAAATAAAAGTAAAACTAGACATTTTTGAATGTCTTCTTAAAACTACTAGTGTAGCCAGAAGTGAACATTGATAGAGAGTCCATTGTTTATTGTTTTGAGCAACGGCTAGAGGTAGAGGAGCTGTGTTCTCTTGAACTGCTCATGGTTTTACTGGAATTACAGGTAGGGTAAGTCTGCTCCTGTAATAAACCTGCAATAAACCACCTGCAATAAACCACCTAAGAAGGTATAGCCACAATGGCATCTAAAGAAAGAGGCAAATACAGAGAAAGAAAAGGGAATAAGTGGATTCCATGTCCAAGTGCCAAGGAAATTTAGATGAGGGCAATATCTGAAGTTTTCATAGAACTGGTTTATTTAGAGATGAGTTTTCAAAGAAGGAAGAAAAAAGTCCTATTATCCCTCTGAGCCTCTAGTTCAATATCTGTACATGAGGTGGATGAAATGATGCCAAGGTTTTGACTAGTTCTAACATGATATGCATCCTATTATAACAACCCCCTTTTACTAAGTGATACTTATGTGCTAGGTTGCATGGTAAGCACTTTGCATACCTACTCTCATTTAATCCTTAAACAACCTAACAAAAAGCTAATATTACCATTCCTATTTAAAAATGAGTAAACCACAACACAGAAAAGTGATTTACCTAAGATCACATAGCTAGTAGATGGCAAAGTTGGGTTTGAACTCAGCTGTCCCTGACTTTAAAGACAGACTCTGTTTCTGGCGTCATATATTTCTCAGTCTAGTGCATCTAACTGGCAAAACCATTAAATCCTCTCCTCATTTCTGGCGCTAAGGTCCTCACTGCATACTAGATGGCATTGTGACAGATATGAACCATCCTGAACATTGTCCTTATCCAGATATCTTACCTCATTAACAGGTATTACATGAGATTTTGGGTTACTTGATAAAAAAAAATAGCTCATAAAGAACAGAGTCCCATTAGAAAGGGACTGAGAGCACAAATACTTTGATTAGGAGATGAGGGGTTCAGACTTGGGTGGATCTGTAGAGGAATGCTCAGAGAGATTAGTACAATGATTACATTTGAATATATTGGGGAAGTATAGAAATCTGCTTATGGTCACTGCTATAACCCAAAATCCCCACATCTCATTGGCATAACATACCCAAAGTATATGTTATTTTCATGTCACTCTCCAGTAGAGGACTGCAGGAGGGCTGTGCTCCACTCAGTCATCAGGGTGTCAGCCTATTTCCATCTAAGGATATCCATAATAGCCATTACATGATTGCTTTTTGTTTTCAGATCAAGGTCTGGGAGGTTATATGCGTTTGCAGGGCTTTAGTGTTACTCAAATTCCATCTGGCTTCACTATCTTCTGGTATCCTCCTGGAATCTAAATGGAAGGGATACAGAAGTTACATCTATTCTTAAGTTCTTTGGCACAGAGGTGACCTAAGTCACTTTTGCTAATTGCTGATAATTAGTTACATGGTCCCATGTAGATGGAAGGGGCTTGCAAATTATAGTTTAGTAGTGCACTCAGGAAGAAGAGAAGAACATAGATTCTGGTCAGCATATGCCATGTTGCTGCCACAGAAGAAAACAGACAATATGGAGAAATCAGAATGAAGAAGATGACAGAGGACTGTGCATAGTAACCATTACATAATAACATTTTTGTTTTCAGATCAAGATCTGGGAGGGCATATGCAATTGCAGGGCTTCAGTGTTACCTAATTCTAAGCAGCATCATTCACATTATAGTCTATATCAATGGTGTCTTCTGGGTGCAAATATATGCCTTTAAAAATGATTTGGGGTTGTGCAGAATTCTTGGTAAATATGGATTCTCAAGCACAACCCTTGAACATCTTCAATTATTAAAGCAGAAATCAGAATACAAAGAGGCAGAGAGCACCAGTGCTATAGTGACAGGATTTGGTTTAAGACCAGTGAGACAGATGGTGGCGTGTTTTCTCTAGAAGCAAACAAGGAAACAACAGATTTGCAAACAAATTTTAACTGCCTTCATTCTTCTAATGCCCCACATGAGCAATGCAAGCCACTGTGAAGCATATTTCTTCTTTTTTTTCCATAATGCTTATTGAAGGCAGCTGTCTCAAATGTCTTCCTTCCCACATATTCAGAAGGAAGAGAGGCCTGCAGCAATTTTAATAAAAATAATTCCACTAGTAATATTATTGAAGCTCTGACCTTTACTCTGGACTCAGAGCAACTGAATTGATCATGTCTATAATAGAAGAGCATAGGAAAATTTGTAAGTCAGTTTCATTTACTTGCTCGAGGTGAGGAGAGTGGTTTCTGGCCTAGATTCTCACTCTAAAATGCAAAAGTGGGCAAATTGAATCATACTTGCATATTATAGAAACACTTATCCCCTTAAAATGGCTTTAATCCCATTGGAATATTTTAGTTAAATAAATGTTCACTTTATAACAAAAAGAGAATACAGGACTCACAAATAATTTTCTTTTTCTTCAAGATTGCCATGTACTCTGGGGGATCATATAAAGCCTGTCACATACTTGGCCCAACTACAATTTTGTAAGTCTATGCCTGACCATTTACTTTTCATGAATTTGAGCCAATACTAGTTCACTTTGACTCATGGTGATTGTAGACATCCAGCCATTGTCTTCATGGGATTCTTTTAATTAACATACTGGCTATAGTAGTGAGGAAGGTTGTATTCTCAGGTATTTAAGTTTGGAACTTCAGTGACCAATTCATTTCACCTTGTCTCCTATTTACCTGGCAGGATCTTTAAGGAATAGGGCATATATTGAGACACCTGTTGGTGAGGGCAGTCAAAGTTCAGTCAGGTGTTTTGTGGGTACTTGTACCCCAAAGATAGACTTTACTTATCATAACTCTGCCCAGGTATTATCATTTTATTTTCTATTATAACAGTTTCCCAAATAGTCTTTCTGCCTTTAACCTCTCCTTTTCAATCCATTCTACACAATAATGCCAGATTACCTTTCTTAAAGCATAGCTCCATTCCTCTGATCAAAATTATTGAATGAAATCTTAGCATGTACAACAAGATGGATGGACATGGGAGGTATTATGCTAAGTGAAAGAAGTCAGAGAAAGACAAATACCATTTGATCTCACTTATATGTGGGATATGAAGAACAAAATAAACAAATAAACAAAACAGAAACAGACTCATAGATAACAGAGAAAAAAAACTGATGGTTGTCAAATGGGAGGAAGTTTGGGGAGTTGGGCGAAAAAGGTAAAGGGATTAAGAAATACAGATTGGGGATTTCTGGTCAAGATAGCAGAGTAGGTAAACACTGTGTTCACTTCCTCTAAAAACCACATCAGTTACAACTAAATCACAGAACAACAATTATTGAGCAGTACCTGAAGTCTAGCTGAACCAAAGCCTTTCAATTATGGACATACAGAAGAAGCCACCTTGAGACTGGTAAGAGGGGCAGAGATGCACAACAGGCTGGTCCAACTTCTGCATGTAACCATTAATAATTAGGAGGGGTATGTTGACTGTGGAGGTCCCCCCTTGAGGAGAGAGTGATCCCAGCCCCTCCCTAGCCCACGGTTTCAGTGCTGAGTAGAGAAATCTCAATAAATTCTGGCTGTGAAAACCAGCAGAGATTGTGGCTGGGTGGTACAGTGGGTGACTGCACTCCCAGGTGCTCCTCTTAAAGGGACAGTGCATAGACTTGCTTGCTGGTGGACATGTTTACTCTAGACTCCAGGGCTGTGTTGATGGCTTGGGGGTTGCTGGGGACATGTGAGGAGGACCTGCATTGTCTGGCTTAAAAGCGAGGGCTGGAAGGACGGCTTTCTTCTAGACATAGCTGCTGGAGGAAGCCTTTTTTTGTGTGTTAAGCCCTCCTACTCCCTACATGTAGACACAGACAGACACCATATGAGTCTCCATCATAATGGCTATCACGTTTTGTCTGCCCCACCTTAGTGATTCCTGAGACCACACCCCACCCAAATTTTAGGCACAACCAAACCTCTTCCAGTGTTTTTTTCTGTATAAACAACCTAGCCTGACTTATGCTGTGGACTTTCCTAAAATCAGTAAAAGGTTCACAAACCCAAACAAGGAGGTCCTGGTTTCAGTGTGTCCTGTACCTCTGGCTGAGCAGCCCTAAGCCTGGCACTAGCAACAGCTGGCCTTGGTTCATGGCTTGGCCTCTCAAGACACCTCCAAACAGAGTGCAGGTGGTGACCATCTGTGGTTTGCTATGTGGCTCATGCAAGGTGGCTTGTGCAGGGCAAAGACTGTGGCTGTACTTTAATTGAGTGGGTCCCCTCCCAGGAGGACTTGAAGCATCACCAAGCCACCTCTAAATATGATACACCCAAATGGCAGACTGGACAGACACCAGAGACACGCTAAAGCAAACCTTGCTCTGTAGGGTTAGCCCCTGCACAACAGCTCATCCAATGTAGTTATAGCCAGTCCTCAAAACCAATCAGCCTGATGACCAATTCATCTCCTTGATGTGCAAACAGCAGTCAAGTCTCAACTACAATAGGAGGGCACACACAACATGAACAAGGGACACACCTGGAACACCTGGCACTGGTGATCAGAGAGACTGCACCACTGGATCCCACAAGACATGCACTACTTAAGGCTACTCTACTAAGACTGGGAGGCATAACAGAAATGAAAATAGGGATACAGCCAACATGGGGAAACAAAGAAACATGTTTCAAATAAAAGAACAGAACAAAGCTCCAGAAAAATAATTAAACAAAATGGAGACACACAATCTACCAGACGCAAAGTTCCAAACTCTGGTTCTAACGATGCTCAATGATCTCAGGGAAAACATCAACAAAGAGATCAAAAACATAAAAATGGAAATAAAAAACAGAAAAAGAACCAGTCAGAAATAAAGTCTACAATCATTGAAATGAAGAATACATTTGAGGTAATCAACAGTACAAGGTATGACAATTAAGACTCATCCTGAAAAAAGTGCTACATACCTCATTGCTGAATATCACTATGGTCACCTTTGAAGTACTCCCCTTGGGAAGCTGTGCATCTAGTACATCCTTCAAATCAATTTTGAAACTCTTTTTCTGGATGATCGTCAGAGCTGTCATCATATTACAATTGATGCCCTGAATGTCATCAAAATGTCCTCCTTTCAATGCTTCCTTTATCTTTGGGTAATGAAAGAAGTCATTGGGCATCAGATCAGGTGACTAGGAAGGGTGTTCCAATACAGTTATTTGTTTACTGGCTAAAAACTCATTCACAGACATCTCCGTGTGAGCTGGTACATTGTCATGTTGCAAGAACCATGAATTGTTGGCGAAAAGTTCAGGTTGTCTAACTTTTTCCTGCAGCCTTTTCAGCACTTCCAAATGGTAAAGTCGGTTAACTGTTTGTCCAGTTGGTACAAATTCATAATGAATAATCCCTCTGGTATCAAAAAAGTTTAGCAATGTCTTTGCAGCAAGTTCGCAAACTTAATTGTCAGACCTCATAAGTTAAATGAAGCAGAGGTTCAAATCAGTGATGGAGAAGATAAGGCAGCAGAAAATGCCCAATCAGAACAGAAAAAAAAGAATAAAAATACCAGGAGAGTTTAAGGGGACTCTGGGACAACACGAAGAGTACCAACACTCACATCATAGGAGTACCAGAAGGAGAATAAACAGAGCAAGGAATTGAAAGGCTATTTGAAGAAATAATGACTGAAAACTTTCCTAATCTGGTGAAGGAAATAGATAGAGAAGCCCAGGAAGTATAGAGTCCCAAACAAGAAGAACCCAAAGAGGCCCACATCAAGACACATCATAATTAAAGACAAAGAGAGAATCTTAAAGCAGCAAGGGAAAAGCAATTTGTTACCTACAAGGGAACTTTCATAAGCCTATCAGCTGATTTCTCAACAGAAACTCTGCACACCAGAAGGGATTGACAGGAAATATTCAGTGATAAATAGTAAGTAAAGACCTATAACCAAGGTTACTCTACCCAGCAAAGCTATCGTTTAGAAATGAAGGACAGCTAAAACCTTCCCAGGCAAGAAAAAGCTGAAGGAGTTCCTCAGAACCAAGCCAGTATTACAAAGATCATTAGAGGGACTTCTTAAAGGCAAAAAATAAAAATAAAAAGTATGAATAATAAAATGGCAATAACTACATATGTATCAATAATTACTTTAATTATAAATGGATTAAATGTTCCAATCAAAAGTTAAGGTAGCTTAATGGATAAGAAAACAAGAACCTTACATATGCTGCTTACAAGAGACTCACTTCCAATTGAAAGACACACACAGACTGAAAGTAAAGAAATGGAAAAAAAATATTTCACAAAAATGAAAATCAAAAGGTGTGCTAGCAGTATTTATACCAGACAAAATAGACTTTAAAATAAAGGCTATAAGAAGAGACAAAGAAGAACTCAGTAATCTCACTTCTGGGTAATTATCAAAAAACCCAAAATGATTCTTTGAGGGGATGTGTGTGCATCTATATAGTCATTACAGCATTGTTTAAAATGGCCACGATGTGCAGGCAGCTTGAGTGTCTATCAATGGATGAGTGGATAAAGAGTAGGTAGTACATATATGCAATGCAATATTACTTGACTGTGCAAGTGAATGGGTTCTTGTCATCCATGGTGGCATGGATGGACCTGAAGGGTATTGTGCCAAGTAGAGTATGGATGCAATGTGATTTCACTTATATGTGGAAGCTAAAGAACAAAACAAATAATAATAATAAAAAAAACTAAACAGAAACAAACTCATAGATAGAATATTTTGATGGTTGCCAGACAGGAGGGTGTGGTGAGAATGGGTGAAAAAGGGGAAGGTATTAAGAAGTAAAAAATGGTTGATACAAAGTAGTCATGGCAATGTAGGGTATAACATAAGGAATATAGTCGATAATATTGTAATAACTAAGTATTGTGTCGGATGGATACTAGATTCATTGGGATAATAGATGGGAGGAGGGTTGTGGGACAGGGTGAAAAAGGTGAGGGAATTAAGAAGTACAAATTGGTAGTTATAAAACAGTCATGGGAATATAAAGTATAGGGAATATAGTCAATAACATGGTAATAACTATGCATAGTGCCAGGCGGGACTAGACTACTCAGAAAGAGCACTTCTAAAATTATATAAATGTTTAAACACTATGCTCTACACCTGAAATTAATATTTAAGTAATATCGAATGTCAAATGAATGTAATGTGATTGTTCAAATGCAATTGTACTTATTCAAATGTAATTGAATAAGTAAAAAAGGGGGTGAAGGGTGAAGAGGAGTAAGAGTTTCAAATTTCCAGGTTATAAAACAAAGAAGTCATGGGGATGTAATGTACAGTATTTTCTAACCATTATGCTATTCACCTGAAACTAATATAAAATAATACTGCATGTCAACTGTAATTGAAAATAAGTAAATTAAATATATATATATATATATATATATATATATATATATATATATATATATATATGTACTTGGGGAAAAAACTTAAATGATCCAACATTTCCAAAATAATAAAGTCAAATTCCTTAACCACACACTTAAGGATCTCCATGTTAGGGCCTCATTGTCTTTTTAGTTTCACTTTCACACCACTCATAATAACAGACTGAAGGCTCATCAAAATGTGCCTGAAAATATCTTAGCTATAGGCCTTTGCTTGTACTGCACACTCTAGAATACTCTTTTATCTTTCCCTCTCCCTTATCATCGCCTACAAAATCTGCTATTTCTTCAATTATCAGCTCAAATTTTAACTGATCTTTGATACTTTCCTGACTCCAAGTAAAAGGAATCACTTCCATGTGTGACCACAGCATATTGCTGATACCTATATTTGACATTGATGTTACTCTGCTTCTAGTCCTGGTTTCTTGTTTATAAGCCTATCACCACTAGTCTGTGAAAGACTCTCAAAGACAAGAGCTGTGTCTTTTTCATATATGTATCTCCCACAGCACATGGCACAGTAATTGGCAAAGAGGAGGTATGTGATGAACAATTGGTGACTTGAATTGATATAGTTCTCAATTTTCACCTGTGATATAAGCGGTGATAGCTTGCTTCTTGTGAGCACCAACCACATTTCTCCAAGTGAGGTTCGATGTTGTGGTCAATTCACTCCCTTCCGGTATGGAAGCCTTAACGTTTCCTCATGAACCCATCAGGCAACATTTATTATGAAGTTTAATATAATTAATATAATATAATATAATATAATATAGTATAGTATAGTATAGTATAGTATAGTATAATATAATATAATATAATATAATATAATATAATATATTGTATTTTGCCCTGAATAATATGCACTTTTTTGCTCAAATTTGTGAGGGAAACATAAGGATGCACATTATACATGGGTAGTGCTACTTCTGTATCTATACAAATGTTTTTAAGGGCTATGAGTTAAAAGTGTAACTCTAGAAATCAATAATGATATATGTATGCAAAATAATACCCTAGAATACAATAATCGGTTTTGTTGAATTTATGATGAACTTGCAACGACAAAGAGTTCTTGGTCTCCTACGATGTGTAATATCATAAATGTCTTACTAGTACATAAAATTTCTTATATCTTGTATCTGTTCTTGTGTTTTGTAGTTATTTGTTACATAAAATTTCTTGTACCATAATATGTTAAAACACAAATGATAAAATTTCTGTATAATACAAAAAACAAGTACCTAAATGTAAACAAATAAAAATTTGTGAGGGCCAAAAACGTGAGCGTGCATTATACATGGCAAAATATGGCAATATAATGTATTTATATTATAAAGAATGGGTTAGTGTACTGAAAAGAGAAGTTTGGTAATTAATTGAATCAAAGTATATGTCCGTCACTATTAATGTGAGAGGCCCAGGACTTTACAGGCTGTAGAGACCAGCAGATAGAGCCAATGAGGTTGTAATGATACAAATTTACCTTGTCACCTGCCAAGCTTCATTCTGTTTCTGTCTTCATTACTACCTTCTCCGGGTTCAAACATATACTCCATGATTTCTGTTTCTCCAATATTTAAGATACAAGTGATACTATTACTTATATGTAGCATAAGGGTTAATAACAAAAGACTCTGGATCTTGACTGACTGGTTTTGAATCATGACTGCACCTTACTAGCTCGGTGATTCTGGAAAAGTTATTTTACTTCTCTGGGATTCAGATTGGTCATGTGCAAAAGGGATAATAATAGCAATTAACTGGAAAGGTTTTTGTAAGTGTGAAATGAGTTACTACATAGAGAACAATTAGTTAAGTGCTTAAAATGTTTATTATTATCACATAAGAGCACAACATATGATAATCGAGTCCAGTGTAAAGAACAAAGCTGGAAAGTCAGAAGACTTATATTTTGGCCCTGAGTACCACTCACTCACCTTGACCAACATATATGTCCTCTTTGATTCTTGGTGTGCTAACTATGGGATGAAGTATAGAACTAAATAATATCTGAAATTCCTTCGTGCTTTAAAATGTTAGTGTTCAATATTGAACACAAGATCCTTCCTCAGTAGAACATGGTTTATTAAAAAAGAAAAACATAGTAAAGAATGCAATTTTTATCTGCCAAAAGAGAGTTTTCTCCTCCTCCTTTCATTGGCTTCTGATAATCAGAAAAAAAATCAAACGTGGAGCAGTTTGCTTTTATGAATCCTATCTGGATTTTCCATCAGTTCTCCCGTTACCATTTCACCAATGTTCAAGAAAATGAAGTATTTAAAAATAAAGACTTGTAAATGCCACTGGTTGCAAAACAGCAGAGGTGATTTTCTGGTGCAGAGATTAAGCTCAGTGCAGCTTTACTTGGAGATTACTTCAGGTAATTAAAAATGCAGTTTACCTAAGGAGAGAGCAATCTTCTTTGTGGAGAGAAAGCTTTTATAAACTAACTTTTTAACTAAAACGAAGTTTTAGACGTAATCAAAATGGCAGCATGAGGTGAGCCTCTGGAAATAGCCCTGGAAATCACAACAAATTGAAAAACTGTAACTCCACAAAGCACTCCCTGCAGAGCAGACAGGCAAGATGAAGAGTCTCACTACAGAATTCACCTAAAGGTGGGCAAATTGCACCAGCAGGGCAGGAAGGAAGGAAGGAGACAGAGCCTCACTGGCGCACCATGCAGACCTAGCTCAGTGCTCTGAGCTCGCTGCACCCGGGAACTACTGCAGCGGCAAAAGAGGGAAGAACATGGACAGCTGAGGCTCTGTTTATGGCCTACAGGGCTGAGGGGACAGCATATAACATGGATGGACCCAATGCTCACAGCAGAGACCTTAGAGCAAAGACTGAGGGAAGAAGACTCCTAACAGTGGTGTAAGCCCTTAATGCCGCAGAGAACAGAAGCCTTAGGCACTGAGACTAGCCGCCCACTTCCCACCGTACCAGAGCTCGCCCTGCGCCCACCCGGCCAGTACTAGAAGCTGAATAGTAGCAGTATCAGATCAAAAGAAAAGAATATTTGTAGTTCTGAGAACGGTGGCCCACAAACAGATTCATAGCACAACCAGTTCTGGCACAGGGGAGGGAGGTGTGGAAGCAGGACTGGCTGTGGTTGTGGTCACCGCCATTGCTCTGGGCCACCTCTCACAACTCACCCTGCCCCTCTTCCCACCTATCTGGGCAGATCCCTGCATTAGTAAACATAGCAGCTGAAACACAGAGGATCTGAATCTGGTGCGGGAAGAGCTTTGGAACTTCAAATGCTCTCTGCATCCCAACAGGGACACGGTGCCCTATGACCCAGGCGAACTGGAAACGGAGGAGAAGCCCGCCTTCCAGAGAATCCCACCATTGTGTGAGAAGCTGGAATAGTGCAGAGAATACATATCACTACAGTGTGAGAGAAAAAAAAAGGCTGCAGTCAGAGAGAAAATAAAACATTCTACAAACACATACAAGAAACAAAAAGAAAGACCTCTTCCTATCAACCTGTTGCAGAACCCACCTCTGTAGATGTCTAGGAACAGAAATAATAAATCATTAATTGCCATGAATAACCAAGGCAACAAGACAGCTCAGAAAGAAAGTGAAAAGTCTCCAGAAAATGAACTTAAAAACATGGAAACATGTGACTTAAATGACAGAGAATTCAAGATTGCAGTTCAAAAAAACTAAACGAGGTGCAAGAATACACAGAAAGGAAGTTTAATGAGCTCAGAAACACAATCAAAGAAAAACATGAACATTTTACCAAAGAGATTGAAATTTTAGAAAAGAACCAAATAGAATTTCTGGAGAGGAAGAACTTAGTAGAAGAAATTAAGAATGAAATAGCCAGCTTAGGTAGTAGAGATGACCAGATGAAGGAAAGAATCAGTGAAGTCGAAGATAGAAACTGGGAAATCACATGGATGGAAGAAGAAAGAAACTTGAGACTTAAAAGAAATGAAAGAAACTCTACAAGAACTTTCTGACTCCATCAGAAAGAGCAATATAATAATAATGGGCATGCCAGAAGGACAAAAAAGAGAGAATGGAACGGAGAGTGTATTCAAACAAATAGTCGATGAGAACTTCCCAAATTTATGGAAAGAACTGGATCCTCGAATCCAAGAAGCAAATAGAACACCTAATTACCTCAAATCCAACAGGCCTTCTCTAAGGTACATTGTATTGAAGCTGTCAAAAATCAATGACAAAGAAAGAATACTCAAGGGAAAAGAACATGGTAACGTACAAAGGAAAGCCCATGAGATTATAATCAGATTTCTCAGCAGAAACTCTACAAGCCAGGAGGGAGTGGAACCAAATATTGAAACTATTGAAAGAGACAAATGATGAGCCAAAAATACTATATACAGCAAAGATATCCTTTAGAAATGAAGAAGGAATAAAGACCTTTCCAGACATAGAGAAGCTGAGGGAATTTTCTAATACATGACCTGCACTACAAGAAATGCTAAAGAAGGCTATTCGACCACCATCAACAGGGAGAATTTGTGGCAATCAAAACATAAAAAGAGGGAGAGTCTGAGCTGGAATATGAGAATGGAGAAAGTAGGCATGCTGAAGAAAATGGAATACTCTAAATATCAAACTTTCTTTAACATAAACTTAATGGTAACCACTCAAAAAAAACAACAACAAAAAAAAAAACTCAGAAATGAAATATATACTGTAATAAAAGAAGAAACAATGGGAAACTTCATAGAATACAACCATACGGAGATAGTAGACAACATAAAAGCAAAGAAACACTGGAGACACCATCCTACTAGAAAAAAAAAAGAGATAGAATTATAAAAAATTCTTATATACCAATAATCACTCTAAATGTAAATGGACTGAACTCACCAATAAAAAGGCAAAGAGTAAAAGATTGGCTCAAAAAACTAAACCCAACCATATGCTGTCTCCAAGAGATGGAGCTCAGCTACAAGGAAAACCACAGACTCAAAGTGAAAGGGTGGAAATTGACACTCCAAGCAAATGGTATCCAGAGAAAATATAGTGTAGCTATACCGATATCAGATGAAACAGTCTTCAGGGTAAAATAGGTAACAATAGACAAAGATCGACATTTCATAACGGTAAGGCTCAGTATACAACAAGAAGTCATAACAGTAATCAATATTTATGCCCCCAATCAGGGAGCACCAAAATATACCAAGCAACTACTAACAGAAATAAAGGGAGAAATTAACCAAATCACAATTATACTAGGGGACCTAAACACACCATTGACAGCTATGGATAGATCATCCAAACAGAAAATAAACAATGAAATACCAGTCTAATAGACACGTTAGATGAAATAGACATAAGTGACATTTATAGAGAATTTCATACTAAAACATCAGACTATACATTTTTTTTTTCTAGAGTACGTGGAACGATCTCAAGGATAGACAATATACTGGAACATAAAACTAACCTCAGCAAATTTAAAAAGATTGAAATCATACCAAGCATATTCCCTGATCACAAGGCTTTGAAATTGGATATCAACTGCAAAAAGAAAGCAGGGAAAACCACAAATACGTGGAGATTAACCAACATACTTTTAAAGAAGAACTGGGTCAAAGAAGAAATTAGAAGAGAGATCAAAAGATACATAGAAACAAATGACAATGAAAATACATTCTACCAAAATCTTAGGGACGCAGTGAAAGCAGTTTTAAGAGGGAAATTTATATCATTACAGTCCTATCTCAAGAAACATGAAAAATCCCAAATAAATAACCTCACTTTATACCTTAAACAACTAGAAAAAGAAGAACAAGTGAAACCCAAGGTCAGCAGAAGAAAGGAAATAACGAAAATCAGAGCAGAACTCAATGAAATAGAGAACAAAAAGACAATAGAAAAAAATAATGTGACAAAGAGTTGGTTCTTTGAAAAGATTAAGAAAATTGGCAAACCCTTGGCTAAGCTCACTAAGATAAAAAGGGAGAAGATACTAATAAACAAAAACAGAAATGAAAAGGGGAAGTTATCACTGATGCCTCAGAAATACAAAGGAGCATCCAAGAATACTATGAAAGACTATATGCCACCAAATTCATTAACCTAGAAGAAACGGACAAGTTCTTAGAAACATACAGCCTACCTAGACTGAACCATGAAGAACTGGAAAATCTAAACACACCAATCACCAGTAACAAAATTGAATCAGTCATCCAAAAGCTTCCCAAAAGCAAATATCCGGGACCAGATGGCTTCATTAGTGAATTCTACCAAACTTTCAAAGAGGATCTAATACCAATCCTGGTCAACCTCTTCCAAAATATTGAACAAGAGACAGTACTCCCTATCTCATTTTATGAAGCCCTGATACCAAAACCTGGTAAGGGCAACACACAAAAAAAGAAAACTACAGACCAATATCTCTGATGAATACCGATGAAGAAATCCTAAACAAAATTCTAGCAAATTAAATGCAACAGTGCATTAAAAAGATTATTCATCATGACCAAGTGGGATTCACCCTAGGAGCACAAGGATGGTTCAACATACGCAAATCCATCGATGTGATACACCACATAAACAAAATAAAGGACAAAAATCATATGATTCTATCAATTGTTGCAGGAAAACCATTTGAAAGATACAACATCTATTTATGATTAAAACACTTAATAAAATAGGTATAAAAGGAAAATGCCTTAATATAATAAAGGCCATGTATGACAAACCCTCAGCTAATCTCATAATTAATGGTGAAAAACTGAAGCCCTGTGCTCTACGTTCACGAACATGACAGGGCTGTCCCCTATCACCTCTGCTTTTCAACATAGTGTTGGAAGTCCTTGCAAGAGCAGTCTGGCAAGAGAAAGAAATAAAAGACATCCAAATTGGGAATGAAGAAGTTAAATTGTCACTCTTTGCAGATG
Source organism: Rhinolophus hipposideros (assembly GCF_964194185.1). Classification (NCBI taxonomy): domain Eukaryota; kingdom Metazoa; phylum Chordata; class Mammalia; order Chiroptera; family Rhinolophidae; genus Rhinolophus; species Rhinolophus hipposideros. The sequence goes on from NC_138046.1 coordinate 28,296,667, forward strand.
ACATGATGCTATACAGAGAAATTCCTAATGACACCACCAAAAAGCTATTAGAAACAAACAATGAATACAGTAAAGTTGCTGGCTACAAAATCAACGTACAAAAGTCCATTGCATTCCTATATACTAAGAATGAAACTTCACAAAAAAAAATAAAAAAAAAATCCTTTTGCAACTCCAGCAAAAGGAATAAAATACCTAGGAATAAACTTAACCAATGATGTGAAAGACCTATATTCTGAAAACTATGGGACATTTTTAAAAGAAATTGAAGAAGACACAAAGAAATAGAAAGTCATTCCATGCTCATGGATTGGAAGAATCAACGTAGTTTAAATGGCCACATAACCCAAAGCAATATACAGATTTAATGCAATCCCCATCAAAATGCCAATGGCATATGTTAAAGAAATAGTACAGAAAATCATCAGATTTGTTTGGAACCACAAAAGACCCCGAATAGCCAAAGCAATCTTAAGAAAAATGAACAATGCTGGAGATATCACACTCGCTGATTTTAGCTTGTACTATAGGGCAACAGTAATCAAAACAGCATGGTATTGGCAGAAAAATAGACACATAGACCAACTCAGAAATAAAAACACATAAATGTGTACAGATAATTTTTGACAAAGAAGGAAAAAACATGCAATGGAGGAAAGGCAGTCTCTTCAATAAATGGTGCTGGCAGAATTGGAAAACCACCTGCAAAAGAATGAAACTGGACTGTTGTCTGTCACTATGAAACAACATTAATTCAAAATGGATCAAAGAATTAAGCATAAGAGCTGAAATAATAAACTGCTTATAAGAAAACATAGGTACTAAACTTATGGACCTTGGGTTCAAAGAGCATTTTATGAATTTGACTCCAAAGGCAATGGAAGTAAAAGCTAAGGTAAATGAACGGGACTATTTCAAACTTAAAAGCTTCTGCACAGCAAAAGAAACCATCAACAAAATAAAGAGGCGACCAACTGAATGGGAGAAGATTTTTGCAAACAGTGCCTCTGATAAGGGCTAATATCCAAAGTATACAAGGAACTCATGCAACTCAACAACAAAAAAACAAACAACCCAACTGAAAAATGGGCAGAGGACCTGAAAAGACACTTCTCCAAAGAGGACATACAAATGGCAAATAGACATATGAAAAAATGTTCAACATAACTAATCATCAGAGAAATGCAAATAAAACCACAATGAGATATCACATCACCCCAGTTAGAATTGCTATCATCAACAAGGCAAATATTAACAAGTGCTGGAGAGGCTCTGGAGAAAAAGGAACCCTCATACACTGTTGGTGGGTCTGCAGACTGGTGCAGCCACTATGGATGGCAGTGTGGATGTTCCTCAAAAAATTACAAATAGAATTACCGTATGACCCAGGAATCCCTCTTCTGCATATCTAACAAAAAAATCTGAAAATAATCCATAAAGGCACGTGTGCTCCAATGTTCATTGCGGCTTTACTTAAGTGGCCAAGACATGAAAACACCCAAAATGTCCTTAGATAGATGAATGGATAAAGAAGTTGTGGTATATGTACGCAATGGAATACAATTCGGCGGTTAGAAAGATGAAATAGGACCATTTGTGACAACATGGATGGATCTTGAGATTATAATGCTAAGCGAAATTAGTCAGACAGAAAAAGCAGAGAACCATATGATTTTATTGGTATGTGGTATATAAACCAAAACCAACAAAAGAACAAGACAAACAAATGAGAAACAAAAACTCATAGACACTGACAATACTTTAGTGGTTACCAGAGGTTAAGGGGACAGGGGGATGGTAGATGAAGGTAAGAGGGATCAAATATATGGTGATGGAAGGAGAACTGACTCTGGGTGGTGAACACACAATGGGATTTATAGATGATGTAATACTGAATTGTATACCTGAAATCTAGGTAACTTTACTAACAATTGTCACTCAAATAATCTTTAATTATAAAAATATAAAAAAAAGTGAAGTTTCAAAATAACTTTCTTTTTGAGACCTCTGAAACATGATTGAAGTGAGCTTGAATGCAGTTACTATTTACCAAAATTTAATAACATCCTGTTATCAGCCCTAGGTGAGAGACATGCACATCTCAGCAATTCCCAGGTTCTATTTTTTTAATTTAAATTTATTTATTTGTTTTTTTCAGTTACAGTTGGCATTCAATATTATTTCAAATTAGTTTCCGGTGTACAGCATAGTGGTTAGACATTTCTATAATTTATGCAGTGATGCCCCCGATTAGTTTACCCACGTGGCACTATGCATCATTGTAACATTATTTACTATGTTCTCTGTGCTGTACTTTATATCCCTGTGGCTATTTTGTAACTAACAATTTGTATTTCTTAATGCTTTTACCTTTTTAACCCAGCTACCCAACCCTCTTCCCTCTGGCAATGGTCAGTTTTTTCTCTGTATATTTGAGCCTGTTACTGTTGTTTGTTCATTTAGGGGACCCTCATGCACTGTTGATGGGATTGCAAATTGGTCCAGTCACTGTGGAAAATAATTTGGAGGTTCCTCAAAACATTAAAAATAGACCTACCTTTGACCCAACAGTTCCATTTCTGGGTATTTATCTGAAGAAATCTAAAACACTAACTCAAAAAGAAGTATACTCCCGTATGTTTATTGCAGCACTATTTACAATTTTCAAGATATGGAAGCAACCCAAGTGCCCTTCAATAGACGATTGGATAAAGAAGAGGTGGACACATATATACAATGTTACGTTACTCAGTCATAACAACAAATGATATTTTACCATTTGCAGCAACATGGATGAACTTAGAGGGTATTATGCTAAGTGAAATAAGTCACTCCCAGGTTCTATTTTCAATTTATTGAGTACTCTGACAACTCTCTCTCCTTCCACCATATCCACTCCCCATAACAGCAAAAATAAGGTCAAAAGAGGTATACATTTTCCTAGTGTTTACCACTTCTTTGCTTTTTAAACTAGGCTGATCTACTTGTGAACCACTTCTTAAAGGCTCACAAAAGCCGATTGACAGTCACTGCAGCTTGGCATAGGTCCACCTTTCCTCTGCAAAGTGGTAGGGGTACTCAAATTGAAAAGACTTGAAGGTAAGGAAGTGACATTTGGTTAAGAACATATTTTACCTTAAAGTTAGTATGGTGGGAAGCTGTTAGGATTATGTCTTTGGAATAATGTTCAAATATTTCAATTTAATATGGGTTAACCTAATAGCAGTTGGGCCTGGACTCAGATGCACATCATTGGAAATGTTCATTCATGCCGTTGGTCACTAGTCTTTGGCACAATACACAGATACTTAGAGGCAAAGTTTATTGAAATACTTTCTAGTTTTTATGCAAAAGAATGATATTCATTAATATAGCCTGCCTCCCTTTCACCATTTTCTTCCTTAAAATTTTTTCTTCCTTTTACATTCCTTTTTGTTTCTTTCCTTTACATCTATTGTGTCACTTTCTTTTTTTGTGCTCTTATTGTCACTCTACTTCCTCTAGGTAAGTAGTAATGTGTGGAGATTGGAATTCTGCTTTCATCACTCTTTTCATATAACTCTGAATAAGACACTTTATCTCTTTCTCCTATAGATTACCTATCTGTACACTTGGATTATACGTATGATTATACGTACGTATGTACACATATGATTATACGTACTTCATCAGGTTGCTGAAAAGATGAAATGAGATTATATGCATGAAACATTTAGTTCTGTGCCTAGTACATAGTGAATGCTATTTAAGCTCAATTTTGACATTATTATTTTCTCCTTTCCTTCTTTGTTCATGTTTAATGTATCTCTCACACATTGTTTTATTATTTTTCCATGTCTCTTGTTCTCATCAGTGCTGAACTCCACTCTTCAGCATTGCTAGTTTGTCTCAGTGAGTGGACAGCTCCAGGCAGGTACTTGACAACTTGGACTCTGTGATATATCCTTCAATCTCTTTCCCCTAGCCTGTCTACATCTGAACGTTAGAGTGATTTTTCTAAAATGCAAATATGACCATGTAATTCCCTGCTTATAGTATATAATCCTAAAACCTAAGCATGGATGAGTGTACAAGGCCATCCACAATATGGCTCCTATCATCATCAAACTTCATCTTTGTCACTGAAATAATCTGTAAAAATAGGTCACATAAATGTGTTTGATCCCTAAACACACCAGTTTTTGGTTTTTCTCAACTGTGCTGCATTCTCTTCGACTCTTCTACCTAACAAACTCAAGATCTAGCCACAAATCTCCTTCAAGTCCCCTATCCAGATTCGATTTGTCTTTCCTTTTTGATCCCATAGAATTTTGTGTAAATTGCTATTACCGTGCCTATCATCTTTAGTATGAATCTCCCTAAATAGACTGTGAGCCCCTAGGAACAAAGCTCTTTGTTGCTCCTCTTTATTGTTCCTAAGTCCTATAAATAAGCCTGTTACTCAGCAAATAAACATGTTCTACCATGTTTCCCCGAAAATAAGACCTAGTTGGACAATCAGCTCTAATGCATCTTTTGGAGCAAAAATCAATATAAAATCCAATCTTATTTTACTATAAGACCTGGTATAATATAATATAATATAATATAATATAATATAATATAATATAATATAATATAATATAATATATGACTGGGTCTTATATTAATTTTTGCTCCAAAAGATGCATTAGAGCTGATTGTCTGGCTAGGTCTTATTTTTGGGGAAACACAATATTTCCAAAAAAATAGTCTTCCACCAGTCTAGATAAGATTTATGTTTAGAGTTTATGTTCCCATAGCTTATATTATTTAAATGAACTTTGATGTCTTTGCTCTATTGCAGACAACACCAGATAAAAGTTGCATAGTGACCCTTACTGAAATGGGCAAGTAATTCTAATAAGAATAAGACCATATTGTTTGAAGACCAGGCGATAGACAAGGATGATCCTTCAAGTCCTCTTTTAGTATTAGGGTTCTATTTTAACAAGCCATAGAGTTAGTATGTTTTGGTAAGTCCTTGAAATTTTTGACTGATTATTTTTTATTACCTTTGTATCTGAAGTTTTCTGATAATAGAATAAAGATTAAGGATCTTCTGTATTTCTGATTGAGAGGAGGGCATGGGTAAGGAATAGTATTTTGTTTTCCAGTTTGGCTCACGTAATAACCTCCCTCCCTGATTTAAAGGGATGCCATTTTTGCTTTTTGGTTTTACATCTGGGGCATTACCTGGCGTACTTGCAAGCTATTTAACAATGGGAATTAAATAGAATCTCCACTGTATCAAGACTTCAATAAACAATTTTAAGAAAAAGAACTGTAGGGATTACTTGAAGCTGCGCAAATTGGGCGAGCAGGGGAAGAAAGAAGGGAGCGGAGAGGAAACGCGCGGTCGCGCGGTGGAATCAAGCCGGCGGCGGCGGCTGGCGGTAAACTGCAGCTCTAAAGACACAGGGAGATATAGAACACGCAGAACAGCGGGGAGACTCGTGGAGGAATTTGCCTGAAGGTGTGCGCGGATTACAAGCAGGGGAGGAGGCGGGACAGCGAAGTGGAAGCGCGCCCCCCCACCCCCACCCACGCGGAGCCGAGGCCGGCGGCGCCGGGACTACGGAGCGCAGACTCCTGGAAGCGGAGCACAGGCCGTGCAGCAACGGCTGCGCTGCGCGGCTCCCAGGTCGGACGGAGGCTCGTGGAAGGTTTGCTTTGAGGTGCACTAGGTGGGCGAGCTGGGGGGAGGAGCGTGCTCACAGAAAAAGTGGAGGGCAGCACCCGGGGCTCTAGAGTCCCACGGGAGCCCAGGGTGTGGCGGAGAGCGTAGGGTCCAGGAGGTGAGCTCTTTCCCTGCGTCCCACAGTTGATCGCTCCCGCCAGGGCGGGCAGCTCGTGGGCCCTAGGGCAGACAAAGAACTGAGACGCCACACCTGGGCCCCTCACCGCGCTTTTCGAATCCTCCCCCCGCCCTTCCAGAGACTCAAACTACCCCTAACTGAGAAACAGTGTCAGATTACAGAGGGGCGTCTGCGCTCAGGCGCTGGGAAGATTGGCAGCCGGCTCTGACCTTCGGAAGAGGCTGGGAGGAGGGGATTTTCGCTGGACGAGGAGAGAGGAGACTCCCACACCCCCAGCCACCACCTTTTCAGGCCTGCGGGAGGAGTGTGAGTGGCTGGCCTGGGAGGGAGGAGACCCCTCCATCCCCAGGCCCCACTTTTTCTGGCTGGCCTGCGGCGGGGCAAGGGCAACCGCGGAAGCAATCCCTGAGTTCAGCAGTAAGCGGCAGTCGCAGCTCCCGGCTTTCAGCAGCTTAGAGATCTCCCGCCCGCCCCCTCCCACTCATCCTTGGAAGGAGGGCCCTAAGACTCAGGAGTACTGGGCACAGGGCTGTTGGAGCTACTCTCAGCGTGCATTTGTGCAGGAAAGGACAGAAACTGCATGGTCTCTCTGAAAACTGTCATCCAGACCCCTCAGCCCCTCGCATTTAAATCTACACTCCCAAATTCACTCTGGGCACCAGGTGACTAGCGATGCCTGCGCACTAGGCAGGGAACTCTTTGGCACAGCGGAGGACAACCTGGAGATCACCTGGTGGGCTTAAGCCAAGACTGGTGCTGCTTTCTGTTTTGCTTTGCTTGGTGGTCTTTATTTTTATTTATTTTTTTATTTTTATTTTTTATTTTTTATTTTTTTATTTTATTTTATTTTTTTTTTCTTTCTTTCTCTTCTTTTTTTTTTTCTTTTTTCTGCTTGTTGTGATTTGCTTTGTTCTGTCTTTATTTCTTTGATATCTTTGCCTATGTAGAGTGGGGATTGTCGGTTGTATTTTATTTGTGAATGTACTTGATTTGTTTTCTTTGTTGTTGTTGTTGTTGTTGTACTTGCTAACTTTATTTGTGCTGAAACTGCCCTACCAGGGCCCAGCTTAAGAGGCACAAGATTCAACATATCCAGAAGCCAACTCTGGACCAAACCAGAGTACTACCGGGTTTGACCTACAAGTCACCCACGGAAGGAGGGCCCTAAGACTCAGGAGTACTGGGCACAGGGCTGGTGGAGCTACTCTCAGTGTGCATTTGTGCAGGAAAGAACAGAAACTGCATGGTCTCTCTGAAAACTGTCATCCAGACCCCTCAGCCCCTCGCATTTAAATCTACACTCCCAAATTCACTCTGGGCACCAGGTGACTAGCGCTGCCTGTGCACTAGGCAGGGAACTCTTTGGCACAGCAAAGGACAACCCGGAGATTACCTGGTGGGCTTAAGCCAAGACTGGTGCTGCTTTCTGTTTTGCTTTGCTTGGTGATTTTTTTTTTTGTTTGTTTGTTTGTTTGTTTTGTTTTGCTTTTTTGTTTTTTTGCTTTTGTTTTTGTCTTGTTTTGTGTTGTTTTGCTTTGTTCTTCTCTTTTTTCCTTTCTTTTCTTTTTCTTTTTTTTCTTTCTTTCTCTTCTTTTTTTTTCTTTTCCTTGCTTGTTGTGATTTGCTTTGTTCTGTCTTTATTTCTTTGATATCTTTGCCTATGTTGAGTGGGGATTGTCGGTTGTATTTTACATGCGAATGTACTTGATTTGTTTTCCTTGTTGTTGTTGTTGTTGTTGTTGTTGTACTTGGTAACTTTATTTGTGCTGAAACTGCCCTACCAGGGCCCAGATTAAGAGGCACAAGATTCAACATATCCAGAAGCCAACTCTGGACCAAACCAGAGTACTACCGGGTTTGACCTACAAGTCACCCATGGAAGGAGGGCCCTAAGATTCAGGAATACTGACCACAGGGCTGGTGGAGCCTCTCAGCGTGCATTTGTGCAGGAAAGGACAGAAACTGCATGGTCTCTCTGAAAACTGTCATCCAGACCCCTCAGCCCCTCGCATTTAAATCTACACTCCCAAATTCACTCTGGGCACCAGGTGACCAGCGCTGCCTGCGCAATAGGCAGGGAACTCTTTGGCACAGCAGAGGACAACCTGGAGATTACCTGGTGGGCTTAAGCCAAGACTGGTTCTGCTTTCTGTTTTGCTTTGCTTGGTACTTCCTTTTTTTTTTTTTTTTTTTTTTTTTTTTTTTCTGCTTGTAGTGATTTGCTTTGTTCTGTCATTATTGCTTTGATATCTTTGCCTATGTTGAGGGGGGATTGTCGGTTGTATTTTATTTGTGAATGTACTTGATTTGTTTTCTTTGTTGTTGTTGTTGTTGTACTTGGTAACTTGATTTGTGCTGAAACTGCCCTACCAGGGCCCAGCTTAAGAGGCACAAGATTCAACATTTTCCAGAAGCCAACTCTGGACCAAACCAGAGTACTACCGAGTTTGACCTACAAGTCACACACCCAGAGGGAATTCTCTGAAGGCACAAGAGCCCATAGAGGCCAAACCTCATTTAAGTGGCCAACCCTCACCCAGCAGAACACCCTGTGGTGAGCAGAGCCAAGTTTCACAACTAGACGGCCTAGGAGTTAAGCCCACCTACTCACAAGCAAAAAGCAATCAAAGTTCTTCTTGAACAGGACGATATACTAAACACACGAGCCTCCTGTGGAGCACATGCAGAGAAGAACGAAGTAGTCCAAGTCAAATATAAAAGACACATACTACATAAGATAACCCAGCAAGAACTAAGAGCTCTAGGGGATCTTCCTAATACATCAAAGCAAACACAGAGAGTCAGTCAGAATGGGGAGACAAAGAAACATGTCCCAAATAAAAGAACAGAAGAAACCTCCACAACTGGAACCAAATGAAGCAGAGGTAACCAACATGTCAGAGACAGAGTTCAGAACACTGGTGATAAGAATGTTTAAGGAGCTTAGAGAAGACATAAAGAAGGATATAGAAATCATAAAGAACAACCAGTTAGAGCTAAAAAAGGATGTAGAAATCTTAACGAACAACCAGCTAGAACTAAAAAACACAATTACCGAAATTAAGAACTCACTTGAAGGAATGACCAGCAGGTTAGATGAAGCAGAGGATCGAATCAGCGACTTAGAAGACAAGTTAGCAGAGATCACTCAAACTGAACAACAGAAAGAAAAAAGAATAAAAAACAATGAAGATGGGTTAAGAGACCTCTGGGATAACATCAAGCGCAACAACATGCGCATCATAGGAATACCAGAAGGCGAAGAGAAGAAGCAAGGGATTGAGAACATATTTGAGGTAATAATGTCAGAAAACTTCCCTAACCTGATGAAGGAAACCAACATACAAGCCCAGGAAGTGCAGAGAGTTCCAACCAGGATAAACCCAAACAGGCCCACACCAAGACACATTATAGTTAAAATGGCAAAGCTTAAAGACAAAGAGAGAATCTTGAAAGCAGCAAGAGAAAGGCAGAAGGTTACATACAAGGGAACTCCCATAAGACTATCAAATGACTTTTCTACAGAAACATTGAAGGCAAGGAGGGAGTGGCAGGAGATACTCAAAGTGATGGAACACAAAGGCCTACAACCTAGATTGCTTTATCCAGCAAGGCTATCATTTAAAGTTGATGGAGAGATAAAGAGCTTCCCAGAAAAGAACAAACTGAAAGAATTTATGACAACCAAGCCAGCATTGCAAGAAATACTAAAAGGACTTCTGTAAATAGAAGAAAGATGAAAACAATTTACTACAAATCTAAAAATGGCAATAACTATGTACCTATCAATAATCACTTTAAATGTAAATGGATTAAACGCTCCAATCAAGAGACATAGGGTGGCTGAGTGGATAAGGAAACAAGACCCTTGTATATGCTGTATACAAGAGACTCATTTCAGATCAAAAGACACACACAGGCTGAAAGTGAAGGGTTGGAGTAACATATTTCATGCAAATGGAAGCAAAAAAAAAGCTGGAGTTGCAATACTTATATCTGACAAAATAGACTTTAAAATGAAAAAAATATTAAAAGACAAAGATGGGCACTATATAATAATAAAGGGATCAATCCGACAAGAGGACATAACCCTAGTAAACATCTATGCACCTAACATAGGAGCACCTAAATATATAAAACAGGTACTGATGGACATAAAGACAGAGATCAACAGCAACACTATCATAGTAGGGGACTTCAACACACCTCTGACAACAAGGGACAGGTCCTCCAGACAGAAAATCAATATGGAAACAACAGCCTTAAATGATACTTTGGAGCAGTTGGACTTAATTGATATTTTCAGAGCATTTCACCCCAATGCTGCAGAATACACGTTCTTCTCAAGTGCTCATGGAACATTTTCTAAAATAGATCATATGTTAGGACACAAGACAAGCCTCAATAAATTTAAGAAAATTGAAATCATACCAATTGTCTTCTCTGACCACAGTGCTATGAAATTAGAAATGAACTACAGGGGAAAAAAACCAGGAAGATACACCAATTCATGGAGGCTGAATAACATGTTGCTAAATAATGAATGGGTCAAGCAGCAGATCAAAGAAGAAATCAAAAGATATCTTGAGACAAATGAGAATGAGAACACGACGACCCAAAATCTATGGGATGCTGCGAAAGCAGTCCTAAGAGGGAAGTTCATAGCACTGCAGGCCTACCTAAAGAAACAAGAAACATCACTAATTGACAGTTTATCTTCACACTTAAGGGATCTGGAAAAAGAACAGCAAAATAAACCCAAAGGGAGCACAAGGAAGGAGATAATAAGGATCAGAGCAGAAATAAATGAAATAGAAACCAGAAAAACAATACAAAAGATCAATGAATCCAAGAGTTGGTTCTTAGAGAAGATAAACAAAATTGACAAACCTTTAGCCAGACTCATTAAAAAAAGGAGAGAGAGGACCCAAATTAATAAAATCAGAAATGAAAGAGGAGAAGTGACAACAGACACCACAGAAATACAAAAAATTGTAAGAAATTACTATGAGCAACTATATGCCAACAAATTTGACAACCTTGAAGAAATGGACAATTTTCTAGAGGCGCACAACCTTCCAAAGCTAACTCAAGAAGAAACAGAAAGCCTGAACAGTCTGATTACCACCAGGGAAATTGAATCAGTAATCAATAATCTCCCAACAAACAAAAGCCCTGGACCAGATGGCTTTACAGGTGAATTTTTCAAAACGTTCAAAAAAGAATTATCACCTATTCTCCTCAAGCTCTTCCAAAAAATCCAGAAGGAAGGAAGACTCCCAAACACTTTTTACGAAGCCACTATCACCCTGATCCCAAAAGCAGACAAAGACACCACAAAGAAAGAAAACTACAGGCCGATATCTCTAATGAACATAGATGCAAAAATTCTCAACAAATTATTAGCAAACAGAATTCAGCAATACATTAAAAAGATCATACACCATGATCAAGTGGGATTCATCCCTGGTATGCAGGGGTGGTTCAACATCCGCAAATCAATTAATGTGATACACCACATTAACAAAATGAAAAATAAAAATCACATGATCATATCAATAGATGCAGAAAAAGCATTTGATAAAATACAGCAACCTTTTATGATAAAAACCCTTAAGAAAGTGGGAATAGAGGGATCATATCTTAACATAATAAAGGCCATATATGACAAACCCACAGCTAACATCATACTCAATGGGGAAAAGCTAAAACCATTCCCCCTAAGATCAGGAACAAGACAAGGTTGCCCACTTTCTCCACTTCTATTCAACATAGTGCTGGAAGTTCTAGCCACAGCAATCAGACAAGAGAAAGAAATAAAAGGCATCCAAATTGGTAAGGAGGAAGTAAAATTATCATTATATGCAGATGATATGATACTATATATAGAGAACCCTAAAGACTCCACCAAGAAATTATTAGAACTGATAGATGAATTTAGTAAAGTAGCAGGATATAAAATTAATATTCGGAAATCAGTTGCATTTGTATATACCAATGATAAAATAGCAGAAGGAGAAATTAAAAAAACAATTCCATTTACAATTGCTCCAAAGACTATAAAATATCTGGGAATAAATCTAACCAAAGATGTAAAGGATCTGTACTCAGAAAATTATACAACACTGAAGAAAGAAATGAAAGAAGACATAAATAGATGGAAACACATTCCATGTTCATGGATAGGAAGAATTAATATAATTAAAATGTCCATACTGCCTAAGGCAATATACATATTCAACGCAATTCCTATCAAACTACCAACGACGTTTTTCACAGAAATAGAACATATAATCCTAAAATTTATATGGGACCATAAAAGACCCCGGATAGCCTCAGCAATCTTGAGAAATAAGAACAAAGTGGGAGGTATAACGATACCTGATTTCAAACTATACTACAAGGCTACAGTAATCAAAACAACATGGTACTGGCATAAAAATAGATACATAGATCAATGGAACAGAATAGAGAGTCCAGACATAAATCCATGCCTATATGCCCATCTAATCTACGACAATGGAAGCAAGAATGTACGATGGGGTAAAGATAGTCTGTTCAATAAGTGGTGTTGGGAAACCTGGACGGACACATGCAAGAAAATGAAGCTGGACCACCTCCTTACACCATATACAAAAACAAATTCAAAATGGCTTAAAGACTTAAATGTAAGATCTGAAACCATAAAATATCTAGAAGAAAATATAGGAAGAAACTTCATGGACATTACCCGGAGTAAGATTTTCACTGATATATCCCCTCGCGCGAGCGAAGTAAGAGAAAAAATAAACATGTGGGATTACATCAAACTAAAAAGTTTTTTCACAGCAAAGGAAACCATCAATAAAACAAAAAGGGATCCTACTGTATGGGAAAAGATATTTGCCAATGATATATCTGATAAGGGATTAATATCACAAATCTATAAAAAACTTACTCAACTCAACTCCAAAAAAACAAACAACCCAATTAAAAAATGGGCAGAGGACTTGGGGAGACATTTCTCTAAGAAGGACATACAGAAGGCAAGAAGACATATGAAGAAATGCTCAACCTCACTAACCATCAGAGAAATGCAAATAAAAACCACAATGAGATACCACCTCACTCCAGTCAAAATGGCTATTATCAATAAATCAACAAACAACAAATGCTGGCGCGGATGTGGAGAAAAGGGAACGCTAGTGCACTGTTGGTGGGACTGCAGATTAGTGCAGCCACTATGGAAAACAGTATGGAGGTATCTCAGGAATCTGAAAATGGAACTACCCTATGATCCAGTAATTCCACTCCTAGGCATCTACCCGGAGAAATCCAAAACTCCAATTCAAAAATCTGTATGCACTCCTATGTTTATTGCAGCACTTTACACAATAGCCAAGATATGGAAACAACCAAAATGCCCATCGGTAGATGACTGGATTAAGAAGCTGTGGTACATTTATACAATGGATTATTACGCAGCCATAAAGAAGAAAGAAATCTTATCATTTGCAGCAACATGGATGGATCTAGAGAACATTATGTTAAGTGAAATAAGTCAGAAAGAGAAAGACAAGTACCATATGATCTCACTTATATATGGAATCTAAAGAAAAGACTATGTGAATGAACTAATCAGAGTCAGTTTTGGGGACGCAGAGAAAAAACCGAGAGTGGTTAGATGGGTGTGTGGGAGGGGGTTGGGGATAAGGGGAAAGGTGAAGGGATTTGGAAGCAGCTGGTAACCACAAGATGGCCTCAGGGTTTTTCTTTTGAAAATTAATTTGGGGAAGGTATTCTATAATGTTGTAAAGATTTTGTTGGGTATCCGATGGACATGCGTCCTATCTGGGAGACCACCTCAGGGATACTGTGGATACCTGATCATGGCATTGTACATCAGAAGCTAAACATTAATGAATGCCAACTATAATTTTATATATATAATGTGATGGTTCAGTGTGGGGTCGGAGGGATGGTGGATGGGGGGAGGGGGGTTCGCAGTGTGGGGGATGTAGATGATGAACGTCTGGGTATTGCCTTGTTTTGTACACCTGAAACTAATAAATAAATTAATTATAAAAAAAAAAAAAAAAAAAAAAAAGAAAATTAAAAAAAAAAAAAAAGAAATTAACTTTGAGGAAGCCAATCCTTAGCCTTAGAGCAGCACTCTCCAGGAGAAATGTAAAGCGAGCCTCATCAGTAATTTAAAATTTTCTAGTAGACACATTAAAAAGGTAAAAGGAAACAGATGAAATTAATTTTAAGAATATATTTATTTAACCCAAAATATCCCAAACATTTCAACAACAAATCAATAAAAATTAAGGAGATATTTTACATTAAAAAAAAAAAAAAAAAAAAAAAGAAAAAGAACTGTAAACTTTGGGATCAACAAAATTTAAAGCTGATATATTCAGAGATCCCTGGATTCTAAAGAAAGAGTAAAATCTACATGTGGGATTGGTGGCTTTCACTAGTGTTAATAGAAAATGATAAATTGGAATTATTTTCTGCAGAAAATAATGAAGAAAAGATTGGGGACAGGGGAAAGATTTAGCCATGTATGCAGGAGACATTACACAATAAAAAAAGAAAATGTGGTATATACATACATTGTAATATTATCCAGTCTAAGGAAAAGAAAAGCAAATTGTGCAAAATGTGACAACACGAATGAACTTTAAGGACCTTATTTCAAGTGAAATGAGCCAGTCACAAAAAGACATATACTGCATGATTCTACTCATCTGAGGTATCTAAAATAGTCAAATTCGTAGAACCAGAATGTGAAATGGTGGTTGCCAGAGCCTAAGAAGGGGGAAATGGGGAGTTACTAATCAATGGGCATGAAGTTTCAGTTAAGCAACATCAATAAACTCTAGATATCTGCTGTAGAGCATTGTGGCTATAGTCAACAACACTGTGTCATACACTTGTTAAGAGGGTAACTCTCATGTTTAGCGTCTTTACCACAATAAAATTAAGCAAAAAGAAAACAGTTTTGCACTTCAAAACCCTCTTACTCTTGCAGTCATGGGAATTATGTTAGGCATTAGTTAATCTAGGAAGAAATTTCACTGCCTCTAGAAAATGCATCCTAGGTAAGTGAGACACTCTAAATTCCCTGAAGTTCCCAAACTATCTCCAGAGATGTCTGAATGTGTAGAGACTGACATTTAGGTAGCCCCTATCATTCTGAAATGTTAATGTGGCTCTCAGTCCCTGTGGACGGCCATGTCCCTAAGTGCTAGTGAAGGAGCAGCAGCTTCTGAGATGGGAATTCCAAGTATTCATCTGAATGACGAAAAAGAAGCAAGGAACCAGTGTCAAGTTTTACATATTAACATAGAATGAGTATACACCATCCCTGAGCCCTACTCTGGACCTAATTTTAACCAGTAACAATTTTATGAGCTCTAAGGGAGGCTGGGAGGTTTTCAGGACCGTGGTACCCAAATTGGTAAGAGATGAGGATCATGTGGACCTAGGATTTAAGTGTGATCTAAACAACCCATGAAAAACTACCTGTGCATGAAGTATGTTGCTTTTAGTCAATAAACCTCAATGTATAACAGCATTCCAGTGTAGTATCTCCAAGTATATTTCTAACAAATTTTTCTCTTAATATTGTTTTCCATTAATACTTTTAGCAGTAATACAACAAAATTAAACATTTGAAACTCAAAAAAATTGAAGATTGAAACAATATTTTAAATATTTTATTAAAATATAGCTAACATTATATTAGTTTCAGGTGTACACCACAGTTATTCAATATTTCTATACCTAAGGAAGTGATCACAATGACAAGTCTAGCAACCATCTGACACTGTTCCACTGTATCATAATATTATTGACTATATTCCTTATGCTGTACACTATGTCACAATGATTTATTTGTTTTATACTTGGAAATTGATCCTCTTAGTTCCTTTCACCTTTCCTGCCCCCCTTTTTAACTTTTCAGTTACAGTTGACATTAAATATTATTATTTTTATTTTTTATTATTCATTTCAGGTGTCTAAAACAACACCATGATTAAATATTTATACCCCTTTACAAAGAGATAGCCCCCTCTCAGTCTACTACCACAATGACATCGTATATAGCTGTTACTATGCCATTGACTGTATTCCCCATGCTATACTTTACATCCTGTGACCATATATATATTTAATTATAGTTGACATTCAATATTATTTTACATTAACTTCAGATATACAGCACAGTAGTCAGGCATCTACACAATCTATGAAGTGATCCCCTCCAGTAAGTCCAGTATCCATCTGGCACCCTACCTAATCTATTCAACACTATTGATTATATTCCCCATAATGTATTTCACATCCCCATGACTATTTTGTGACTACCAATTTGTACTTTCTAATCCCTTCACCTTCTCCCCCATCCCGAAAACCTCCTCCCATCTAGCAACCTTCAGGTTTCTCTGTATCTCTGAGTCTATTTCTGTTTTGTTTGCTTGCTTATTCTGGTTGTTAGATTCCACATATAAGTGAGATCATGTGGTATTTGTCTTTCTCAGTCTGGCCTTAAAAAAAATGACATCTTACCATTTGCAATAACATAGATGGACCTAGATTAGATTATGCTAAGTAAAATAAGTATTATTTCATATTAACTTCAAGTGTACAGTGTAGTGGTTAGACATTTACATAATTTAAGAAGCGATCCCCTGATTGGTCTAGCACTGTACATAGTTATTACCATATTATTTACTATATTCTCTTATGTTTTATTTTTTTTTCTCTTATGTTTTATTTTATATCCCCATGACTATGTATGTTTTAACTACCAATTTGTACTTCTTAATCCCTTCACTCTTTTCACTCTGCCCAACCTCTTCCCATCCATCAACTTGATAAATCTAGTACACATCTGACACAGTACACAGTTATTACAATATTATTGACTATATTCCTTATGCTATACCTCACATCCCCATGACTGTTGTGTAACAACCAATTTGTACTTCTTAATCCCTTCTTCTTTTTCACCCAACCCCTCAAGTCCCTTCCCATCCAGCAACCATCAAAATTTTCTCTGTATCTATGAATTTGTTTCTGTTTTGTTTGTTTGTTTATTTTAATCTTTAGATTCCACATAAAAGCAAAATCACATTGCATCTGTCTTTCTCTGTCTGATATACTATACTCAGCAAAATACTCTCAGGTCCATTCATGCCACTACAGATGGCAAGAATGGATTCCCTTCCATGGCTGAAAAATATTCTATTGTATGCATGTACCACTTCCTCTTTATCCATTCATCCATCAATGGATACCCCGGCTTTGTCCACATCTTGGCTATTGTACACCATGCTGAAGGGAACATATGGATGCACACATCCCCTCAAAGTATCTTTTGTTTTGTTTTTTTTGTTTGTTTTTTTTTGTAGATATAGATATAGATATAGATATAGATGTAGATATAGATATAGATATAGATATAGATATAGATATAGATATAGATATAGGTATAGATATAGATATAGATCCAGAAGTGGGATTACTGTGTTCTTCTATGCCTCTTGATATAGTCTTTGTTTAGAAGTCTATTTGTTATAAGTATTGTTACTTCAGCTGTTTTGGTGTTTGTGTCCATTTTCCAAAAAATATCTTTTTCTATTTTTTTACTTTCAGTCTGTGTGGGTCTTTTGATCTGAAGTGAATGTCTGGTAGAAAGCGTATGTAAGAGTCTTGTTTTCTTATCCATTCAGCCACTTTATCTTTTCTTTTTTTATTATTAGTTTCAGGTGCACAAGACAAAGTAATACTTAGACGTTTATCATTTATATCCCTCACACTGTGTGAAGCCTCCTTCCCCCATCCACTATCCCTCTGACATCGCACAGAGCCATTACATTACCACAGTCTCTATTCCTAAGGCTGTACTCCGCTTCTTGTAAGTATATACATACATATACATACATACATACATACATACATACATATATATATATATATATATATATATGTATATATATATATATATATATAATTATAGTTGGCATTCATTATTGTTCAGCTTCAGGTGTACAGTGCAGTGATCAGGCATCTACAATATCCCTGAGATGGTCTTCCAAATGGGACACATGTCCATCGGATACCCTACAAAATCTTTACAACACTATTGATTACATTCCCCAAATTAATTTTCAAAACCCCGTAACCATCTTGTGGTTACCTACTGTTTTCTCATCCCCTCACCTTCCCCCTTATCCCCAGCACCCCGCCCATCTAGCAACCCTCAGTTTTTTCTCTTTGTCCCCAAAACTGTTTCTGATTAGTTTATTCACTTATTCTTTTCTTTAGATTCCACATAAAAGTGAGATCATCTGGTATTTGTCTTTCTCTGTCTGAGTTATTACACTTAACATAATGTTGTCTAGGTCCATCCATGTTGTTGCAAATGGTAAGATTTCTTTGTTCTTTATGGCTGTGTAGTATTCTATTGTATAAATGTACCACAGTTTCTTAATCCAGTCATCTACCGATGGGCATTTTTGTTGTTTCCATGTCTTGGCTATTGTGTATTGTGCTGCAATAAACATAGGAGTGCATAAAGATTTTTGACCTGGAGTTTTGGATTTCTCCGGATAGATACCTAGGAGTGGAATTACGGGATTATAAGGTAGTTCCATTTTCAGATTCCTGAGATACCTTCATACTGTTTTCCATAGTGGCTGCACCAATCTGCAATCACACCAATAGTATACAAGGGTTCCCTTTTCTCCACATCCTCACCAGATCTTGTTATTTGTTGATTTATTGATGATAGCCATTTTGACTGCGGTGAGTTGGTATCTCATTGTGGTTTTTATTTGCATTTCTCTGATGGTTAGTGAGGTTGAGCATTTCTTCATATGTCTGTCTGCCATCTGTATGTCCTATTTAGAAAAATGTCTCTTCATGTCCTCTGGCCATTTTTTAATTGAATGGTTTGTTGTTTAGGAGTTGAGTTGAGTGAGTTTTTTTTATAAATTTGTGATATTAACCCCTTATCAGATATATCATTGGCAAACATCTTTTCCCATTCAGTAGGATCTCTTTTTGTTTTATTGTTGTTTTCCTTTGCTGTGAAAAAACGTTTTAGTTTGATGAAATCCCACATGTTTATTTTTTCACTTACTTCCTTAGTGCGAGGGGATATATCAGTAAAAATCTTAGTCCATGTAATGTCTGCGAAGTTTCTTCCTATATTTTCTTATAGATATTTTATGGTTTCAGATCTTACATTTAAGTCTTTAAGCCATTTTGAATTTGTTTTTGTATATGGTGTAAGGAGGTGGTCCGGCTTCATTTTTTTGCATGTGTCTGTCCAGGTTTCCCAGCACCATTTGTTGAATAGACTGTCTTTCCCACACTGTAAATTCTTGCTTCCATTGTCGTAGATTAAATCGCCATATCGGCATGGATTTATTTCTGGACTCTCTATTCTGTTCCATTGATCTATGTGTCTGTTTTTATGCCAATACCATGCTGTTTTGTTTTTTTTTAATTAAATTTATTGGGGTGAAAATTGTTAGTAAATTTACATGGATTTCAGGTGTACAATTCTGTATTACATCATCTATAAGTCCCATTGTGTGTTCACCACCCAGAGTCAGTTCTCCTTCCATCACCATATATTTGATCCCGCTTACCCTCATCTCTCACCCCCCACCCCCTTACCCTCTGGTAACCACTAAATTACTGTCTGTGTCTATGAGTTTTTGTTTCTCATTTGTTTGTCTTGTTCTTTTCTTGTTTTTGGTTTATATACCACATATCAGTGAAATCATAGGGTTCTCTGCTTTTTCTGTCTGACTTATTTCACTTAGCATTATACTCTCAAGATTCATCCATGTTGTCACAAATGCTCCTATATCATCTTTCCTTAATGCCGAATAGTATTCCATTGTGTATATATACCACAACTTCTTTATCCATTCATCTATCGAAGGACATTTTGGTTGTTTCCATGTCTTGGCCGCCGTAAACAAAGCTGCAATGAACATTGGAGTACACGTGTCTCTATAGAGAAATGCTTTCAGATTTTTTGGGTAGATACCCAGGAGAGCGATTGCTGGGTCGTACGGTAATTCTTTTTTTTTTTTTAACTCACTTTTTTAAAAAATTAAATTTATTGAGGTGACAATTGTTAGTAAATTTACATAGATTTCAGGTGTGCAATTCTGTATTACATTGTCTATAAATCCCATTGTGTGTTCACCACCCAGAGTCAGTTCTCCTTCCATCACCATATATTTGATCCCCTTTACCCTCATCACCCACCCCCCACCCCCTTACCCTCTGGTAACCACTAAATTATTGTCTGTGTCTATGAGTTTTTCTTTCTCATTTGTTTGTGTTGTTATTTCTTGAGGAACCTCCACACTGCCTTCCACAGCGGTTGCACCAGTCTGCATTCCCACCAACAGTGTATGAGAGTTTTTTTTTTCTACACAGCCTCTCCAACACTTGTTACTATTTGTCTTGTTGATGAAAGCCATTCTGACTGGGGTGAGATGATATCTCATTGTGGTTTTCATTTGCATTTCTCTGATGATTAGTGATGTTGAGCATTTTTTCATATGTCTATTTGCCATTTGTATATCCTCTTTGGAGAAATGTCTCTTCAAGTCCTCTGTCCATTTTTCAATTGGGTTGTTTGTTTTTTTGTTGTTGAGTTTCATGAGTTCCTTGTATATTTTGGATATTAGCCCCTTATCAGAGGCACTGATTCCAAAAATCTTCTCCCATTCAGTTGGTTGCCTCATTATTTTGTCAATAGTTTCTTTTGCTGTGCAGAAGCTTTCCAGTTTCATATAATCCCATTTGTTTATTTTAGTTTTTACTTCCATTGCCTTTGGAGTCAAATTCATAAAATGTTCTTTGAACCCAAGGTCCATAAATTTAGTACCTATGTTTTCTTCGATGCAGTTTATTGTGTCAGGTCTTATGCTTAAGTCTTTGATCCATTTTGAATTAATTTTGGTACATGGTGACAGATAGCAGTCCAGTTTCATTCTTTTGCACGTGGCTATCCAATTCTGCCAGCACCATTTATTGAAGGGGCGGTCTTTCCTCCATTGTATGTTTTCAGCTTCTTTGTCAAAAATTATCTGTCCATATTTATGTGGTTTTATTTCTGGGTTCTCAATTCTATTCCATTGATCTATGTGTCTGTTTTTCCGCCAATACCAAGCTGTTTTGATTATTGTAGCCCTGTAGTACAAGCTAAAGTCAGGGAGTGTGATACCTCCAGTATTGTTCTTTTTTTTTTTAATAATGCTTTGGCTATTCGGGGTCTTTTGTAGTTCCAAACAAATCTGATGCTTTTTTGTTCTATTTCTTTAAAAAATGCCATTGGGATTTTAATGGGGATTGCATGAAATCTGTATATGGCTTTGTATAATATGTCCATTTTAACTATGTTGATTCTTCCAATCCATGAGCACGGAATGTCTTTCCATTTCTTTGTGTCTTCTTCAATTTCTTTCAAAAATGTCTTATAGTTTTCAGCATATAAATCCTTCACATCCTTGGCTAAGTTTATTCCTAGGTATTTTATTCTTTTTGCTGCAATTGCAAAAAGAATTGTTTTTTCTATTTCTTTTTCTGAGATTTCATTGTTGGTATATAGGAAAGCAATGGATTTTTGTAAGTTGATTTTGTAGCCAGCAACTTTACTGTATTCATTGATTGTTTCTAAGAGCTTTTTGGTGGAGTCTTTAGGGTTTTCTATATATAGCATCATGTCATCTGCAAAGAGTGACAATTGAACTTCTTCATTCCCAATTTGGATGCCTTTTATTTCTTTCTCTTGCCTGATTGCCCTGGCAAGGACTTACAACAATATGTTGAAAAGCAGAGGTGATAGGGGACAACCTTGTCGTGTTCCTGAACGTAGAGCAAAGTGCTTCAGCTTTTCACCATTAATTATGAGATTAGCAGAAGGCTTGTCGTATATGGCCTTTATTATGTTGAGGTATTTTCCTTCTATACCTATTTTATTAAGTGTTTTAATCATAAATGGATGATGTATCTTATCAAATGGTTTTTCTGCATCCATTGATAGAATCATATGGTTTTTGATCTTTATTTTGCTTATGTGATGTATCACATTGATGGATTTGCGAATGTTGAACCATCCTTGTGCCCCAGGGATGAATCCCACTTGGTCTTGATGAATAATCTTTTTAATGCATTGTTGTATTCGATTTGCTAGAATTTTGTTTAGGATTTTAGCATCTGTATTCATCAGAGATATTGGTCTGTAGTTTTCTTTTTTAGTGTTGTCCTTAGCACGTTTTGCTATAAGGGTAATGTTGGCCTCATAAAATGAGTTAGGGAGTACTGACTCTTCTTCAATTTTTTGGAAGAGTTTGAGCAGGGTTGGTATTAGATCCTCTTTGAAGGTTTGGTAGAATTCACTGGTGAAGCCATCTGGTCCAGGACTTTTGCTTTTGGGAAGGTTTTTGATGACTGATTCAATGTCGTTACTGGTGATCGGCCTGTTTAGATTTTCCAGTTCTTCATGATTCAGCCTTGGAAGGCTATATGTTTCTAAGAACTTGTCCATTTCTTCGAGGTTATTGATTTGGTGACATATAGTCCTTCATAGTATTTTTGCATGATCCTTTGTATTTCTGTGGTGTCCGTGATAACTTCCCCTTTTTCATTTCTGATTTTTTAAATTAGTGTCCTCTCTCTTTTTATCTTACTGAGTCTAGCAAAGGGTTTGTTGATTTTGTTAATCTTTTCAAAGAACCAGCTCTTTGTCACATTAAGTTTTTCTATTTTTTTTTGTTCTCTATTTCATTTAGTTCTACTGTGATTTTTGTTATTTCCTTTCATCTGCTGACCTTGGGTTTAACTTGTTCTGCTTTTTCTAGTTCTTTAAGGTGTAACATGAGGTTATTTATTTGGGATTTTTCTTGTTTCTTGAGATAGGCCTGTAATGATATAAATTTCCCTGTTAAAACTGCTTTCACTGTATCTTCAAAATTTTGATAGGATGCATTTTCATTGTCATTTGTTTCTATGTATCTTTTGATCTCCTCTAATTTCTTCTTTGACAAAGTCGTTCTTTAAAAGTATGTTGTCTAATCTCCATGTATTTGTGTTTTTTCCCTGCTTTCTTTTCGCAGTTGATATCCAATTTTAAAGCCTTGTGCTCGAAGAATATGCTTGGTATGATTTAAATCTGCTTAAATTTGCTGAGGCTGATTTTATGTCCCAATATATAGTCTGTCCTTGAGATTGTTCCACATACACTCGAAAAGAATGTATAGTCTGATGTTTTAGGATGAAGTGCTCTATATATGTCAATTATGTTCATTTCATCTAATGTGTCATTTAGGGCTGTTATTTTGTTATTTATTTTCTGTTTGGATGATCTATCCATAACTGTCAATGATGTATTTAAGTTCCCTAGTGTAATTGTGTTTTGGTGAATTTCTTCCTTTAATTCTGTTAGTTGTAGCTTGGTATATATGGGTGCTTACTTTTTGGGGGCAAAAATATTGATGACTGTTATGTGTTCTTGTTGTATAGTCCCCTTTACCATAATGAAATATCAATCTCTGTCTCTTGTTAACTTTTTCACCCTGAAGTCTGTTTCATCTGATATCAGTATGGCTATACCTGATTTTCTCTGGATACCATTTGCTTGCAGTGTCAATTTTCACCCTTTCACGTTGAGTCTATGCGTGTCCTTGTAGCTGAGATGTATCTTTTGGAGGTAACATATGGTTAGGTTTAGTTTCTTGATCCAATCTGCTACTCTGTGCCTTTTTATTGGTGAGTTCAGACTATTTACATTTAGGGTGATTATTGATGTGTGGAAATTTCCTGTCATTCTGTCTTTAGTTTTCTGGTAAGGCTGTGTCTCCATTGTTTCTTTTCCTTTTTGTTGTTGTTTATTATTTCTGTGTGGTGGTATTCTATGATGTTACCCTCTGTTTCTTCTTTTTTACAGTATATATTTCAGTTCTGGATTTTTTTTTGAATAGTTCCCCTTAAGTTTATGTAAAATAAATATTGATATGTAGAGTATTTCATTTTCCTCAGCATGCTTACTTTCTCCATTCCCATATTCCAGTGCAGGCCTTTACTCTCTCCCTTTTTATGTTTTGGTTGCCACAAATTGTCCCTGTTTGTTGTGGTGGAATAGCCTCCATTCTTATTTCTTGTAGTGCAGGTAATGTAATAGAAAATTCCCTCATCTTCTGTATGTCTGGAAAGGTCTTTATTCCTCCTTCATATCTAAATGATATGTTTGCTGGATATATTATTCTTGGCTCATAATTTCTCTCTTTCAATAGTTTGAATATTTGGTTCCACTGTCTCTTTGCTTGTAGAGTTTCTGCTGAAAAATCTGATGATAATCTAATGGGCTTACCTTTGTAGGTTACTGTCTTCTTTTCCCTGGCTACCTTGAGGATTCTTTCTTTTTCGTTGATTTTAGACAGCTTCAACACAATGTGCCTTGCAGGAGCCCTGTTGGGATTGAGGTAATTAGGTGTTCTATTTGCTTCTTGGATTTGAGGATCCAGTTCTGTCCATAAGTTTGTGAAGTTCCCATCAACAATTTCTTTGAATATATTCTCTGTTCCGTTTTCTTTTACTTCTCCTTCAGTTATGCCTATATTTTTATATTGATCTTTCTGATAGAGTCAGAAATTTCTTGTAGAGTTTTTTCATTTCTTTTAAATCTCAAGTCTCTTTCTTCTTCCCTCTGTGTAATTTCCAAGTTTCTATCTTTTATGTCACTGATTCTTTCCGTCATCTGGTCAACTCTATTACCTAAGCTGATTATTTCATTCTTAATCTCTTCTATTGAGTTCTTAATCGCCAGGAACTCTACTTGGGTCTTTTTTAAAATTTCAATCTCTTTTATAAAATCCTCTGGTGTGTTTTGATTGTGTTTCTGATTTCATTAACCTGCTTTTCTGTGTTTTCTTGCATCTTGTTAAGTTTTTTCAGAACTGCAATCTTGAATTCTCTGTCATGTAAGTCACATATTTCCATGTTTTTAAGTTCCTTTCTTGGAGACTTTTCACTTTCTTTCTGAGCTGTCTTGTTGCTTTGGTTATTCATGGCAATTACTGACTTATTATTTCTCTTTTTAGACATCTACAGAGTGGCTTCTGCAATAGGTTTTTAGGAAGAGGTCTTTCTTCCGTTTTTCAGTACTTGTTGGTAGAATGTTTTATTTTCTCTCTGACTGCACCCCTTTTTTTCTCTCTCACACTGTAGTGATGTGTTTTCTCTGCACTATTCCAGCTTCTCACACAATGGGGTATTCCCTGGGAGACAGGCTTCTCCTCTCTTAATAGTTCACCTGGGTCACAGGGCGCTGTGTCCGTGTGGGCATGTGGAGAGCTTTTGAAGTACCAAAGCTCTTCCTGCACCTGATTCAGAGGCTGTATGTTTCAGCAGTTCTGTTTACTCCTGCAGGTATTCACCCAGATAGGTGATGCCAGGGGCAGAGTGAGTTGTGACAGGTGGCCCAGAGCAATGGCAGCGACCACCACTGCAGCCGGTCCTGCTTCAACAGCTCCCTCCCTTTTTCCAGAAGTAGTTGTGCTGCCAATATCTGTCTGCGGTCCACATTTCTCGAAACAGCAAATGTTCTGTTCTTTTGATCTGACACTGCTAGTGTTCCACTTCTAACATCGGGCTGGTGGGGAAGAGTTGAGCTCTGGCAGGGTAGGGATGGTGCAGCTAGTCTCAGTGCCTAAGGCTTCTATTCTCTGCTCAGCACTGAGGGCTAAACCATCGTTTTCAGCGTTCTTCCTTCATTCTTTTCTCTGAGGTCTCTGTCGTGAGCTTTTGGTTCAGCCGTGTTATATGCTGCCCCCTCAGCCCTGTGGGACAGAAACGGAGCCCTAGTAGTTCGAGTTCTCCTTTCTCCCATAGCTGCGGTAGTTCTTGGATGCGGGGAGCGCGGAGCACTGAGGTAGGTCTATGTCCTGAGCCTGCACGGCTCAGTCCCTGCAGTTCTTCCTTCCCTCCTTCTGCACTCGCAGATTCTCCCACCTTTAGGTGAATTCAGTAGTGGGACTCTTCATCTTGCCTGTCTTCTGTGCAGGGAGTATTGTGTTGATTTATTGTTGTTCGATTAGTTGTATATTCCAGGGGAGCTTTACTGAGGCTCACCGCATGCCAAAATTTTCTGCTAGTCCATTTCTAAATCCACTTTTCACTTTCTTTCGAAACTGTGTTTTTGCTTTGGTTATTCATGGCACTTAATGATTTATTATTTACCTTGCTAGATATTTACAGGAGGGTGTTCTGCAACAAGTTGATAGTAACAGTGTTTTCTTTTGGTTTGTAGTACGTGTTTGTAGAATGCTTTATTTTCTCTCTGACCTCAGACTTTTTTTTTACACTCACACTATAGTGTTGTGTTTTATCTGCACTATTCCTGCTTCTCACACAATGAGGGGATTTTCTGGAAGAGAGTCTTTTCCACTGCTAACAGTTCACGTAAGTCACACTTCTGAAAACTGTGGTCCGCAGACACAGATTCACAGCCCAACTAGTTCTGGCCAAGGGGAGGGAGCTGTGGAAGCAGGACTGGCTATGGTGGTGGTCGCCGCCATTGCTCAGGGCCACCTCTCACAACCCACCCTGTCCCTGTCCCAACCTGTTTGGGGAGAACCCTGCAAGAGTAAAAAGAACTGCTGAAACACACAGGCTCTGAATCTGGTGCAGGAAGACCTTTGGAACTTGAAAAGCTCTCCGCATTCTCACACGGACATGGTGCTCCATGACTTAGGTGAACTGTTAGCAGAGGAAAAGACTCTTCCAGAAAATCCCCTCATTGTGTGAGAAGCAGGAATAGTGCAGATAAAACACAACGATATAGTGTGAGTGTAAAAAAATGTCTGAGGTCAGAGAGAAAATAAAGCATTCTACAAACACGTACTACAAACCAAAATGCTCTCTGGGGCTCTGGGGTTCACTATATTCACACTGGAGGCTGAGTTAAAGACCCAGGAATCAGGAGCCATAAGATCCACAACCCTCACTTCGCCGCTTGCTGGCTCAGCCACCATCTTCTTGCTAGCCCTCATTTTTGCTAGCGTAGCCACGGCAGTTATATCATGGCCAATGGCTCACTGGTTACAGCTGACGGCCAACTAGCCACAGCTGATGGTCATCAAATCACAGTTGATGGCCATCTACTACCTGAGACAGTACGCCTCCAAGTGAGGCCTAGAGCCTGGAAAATGCTGTCTGGGGCTCTGTCCCCACACTCCACCCCTACAGGGTCTCGCCTCACAATCTATGTGACAAGCGTCTTCCACGAGGGTCCCTGTGTGAGGAGCCTGGAGGTGAATGCAATATCCTGGACACACCCAGGCTCTCTGGGTACAGCCATGGTTTCTCAGGGTATCACCATTTCTTCTGGTCATGGCCAGATTTCCTGGGCTTCTAAGGGTACCAACAGTACTTCTCGGCACAGCCAGACTTCCTGGGCTTTTTAGGGTACCACCAACCTCTCCGTGCACAGCCAGGACCTCTCAGGGCACTGCCACTCTCTCTGGGCACAGTCAGACCTCCTGGACTCAGCCAGGGCTCTCAGTGCACTGCCACTCTCTCTGGGCACAGCCAGACTTCCTGGGCTCAGCCAGGGCTCTCAGGGCACCGCCACTCTCTCTGGGCACAGCCAGACCTCCTGGACTCAGCCAGGGCTCTCAGGGCACTGCCACTCTCTCGGGGCACAGCCAGACCTCCTGGACTCAGCCAGGGCTCTCAGGGCACTGCCACTCTCTCTGGGCACAGGCAGACTTCCTGGATACAGCCAGGGTTCTCACGGTACCACCAGTCTATTTGGCAGTCTTCCTGGGCACAGTCAGTCTTTGTCACAGATTCTCCATGGCAGCTGGTCGAGACACAAAGACAAACATCAGCCTGTTCCACTATATGGTCGTACGTTCCCAAGCAAACAGTTAGGCTGTCCATTAAATTAGGGATGGAGCCCATTCCCCATAGTCCACAGTCATTAGCCAGGGATGTGCGTTAGCCTCACAATGTGTGCCCTCTCCAAAGGGCGAGGTCTCCAAGTCCTCCCCAACCTGGGGGTGAGGGCCTCAACAAGCACTTCCCAGCCCACAGGGCTGCAATGACCTTCGCTTTCTCTGGCCTATGCTTTTTGGGGAACCATCCATGTCTTCCCACCCCTGCACAGGGTTGCAGCTCTCTGGCAGCTGCTCCTCGTGGTCTTCCTGAGACTGAGTGTTCATACACACAAACTGCTCCACTGCCCTTTGGGGAGTTTTGGCAGGCACCGTACCGAGCTCGCTGTGCCATTTGTTGTGTGGGGCGGCCTGTGGGGTCTCTGCTCCCACTCCCCACATAAGAACGCAGGACATGGTGCAGCCAAAAAGGAACACCCACTGAGCCATAGATAGGGGAGTCATACTACTATCGTCTTGTTGGCAGCTGCGTTGAAGGCACAGGATGCAGGAGCCACACTGTCTGCGACCTGCTGTCCACATCTCTGCAATCCACAACCTGCACTCCGCAGTTCTAACTGCAATCCATGCCTGCCAGCCCTGCCTATCTTCTTGCTAGCCCCCCCCCTTTTCTGCTAGTGTAGCCACAGCAATTATATTAGTGGCCATTGCCTCACTGGTTACAGCTGCCAGCCAACTAGCCACAGCTGACGGCCATCTACTACCTGAGCTAGCACGCCTCCACATGAGGCCTAGAGCCTGGAAACTGCTCTCTGGGACTCTGTCCCCACACTCCACCCCTATAGGGTCTCTGCTCACAATCTACACGACAAGTGTCTTCCGCGAGGGTCCCTGTGCGAGGAGCCTATTGGTGGATGCAGTATCCTGGACACAGCCAGGGCTCTCAGCACTGCCACTCTCTCTGGGCCTCTCAGGGTACCATGCTAGAATAACAGCGGCTCACAGTCAAGGTGCTTACATATTCTCAATGGTGGCTGGTCAAGACACCTTCTTTCTCACTGTAGTCTTATGTTATCTCTGCACTGTTCGAGCCTCTCACACAATTGGGGGATTCCCTGGAAGGCAGTCTTCTCCTCTGTTTACAGTTTGCCTTTGTCACAGGGCGCCACATCTGTTTGGGGATGCAGAGAGCTTTTTAAGTTCCAAAGCTCTTCTTCCACCAGATTCAGAGCCTGTGTGTTTCAGCAGTTCTGTTTACTCTTGAAGGGATCTCCCCAAATAGGTTGGGACAGGGACGGGGTGGGTTGTGAGAGGTGGCCCAGAGCCATGGCGGCAACCACCAACATAGCCAGTCCTGCTTCCATAGCTCAGTCTCCTTTGCCAGAACTAGTTGGGCTGTGAATCTGTGTCTGTGGACCACAGTTCTCAGAACTGCAAATATTCTGTTCTTTTGATCTGACACTGCTACTGTTCAGCTTCTAGCACTGGGCAGGTGGGGGTGGGGTGAATTCTGGTAGGGTAGGGAGAAAATAACTAGTCTCAGTGTCTAAGGCTTCCATTCTCTGTGCCATTGAGGGCTTAAACCATCATTTTCAGCCTTCTTCCCTCAGTCTTTGCTCCAAGGTCTCTGCCGTGAGTGTTGGGTTCAGCCGTGTTATATCGCCCTCAGTCCTGTGGGCCATAAGCGCAACCTTAGCGGTCCAAGTTCTCTCTCTCTCTCTCTCTCTCTCTCTCTCTCTCAGTTGTGGTAGTTCTGGAATGCAGGGAGCTAGGAGCCCTGAGCTATGTCTGTGTTCTGCCCCCGCACAGCTCCCTCTCTGCACTTCTCCCTTCCATCCTCCCCTGCTCATGCAATTTGCCCACCTGTAGGTGAATTCAGTAGTCAGCCTCTTAGTCTGCCTGTCTGCTGTGCAGGGAGTCCTTTGTGGAGTTGTAGTTTTTCAATTTGTTGTAAATTCCAGGGAAGATTTCAAGAGGCTCTCCTCAGGCTGTCATTTTGATTACGTAATATTCTATATGCATTTTATTCACTGTTTTAATCACAAATGGATGTTGTATGGTATCAAATGTTTTTTTTCTGCATCTATTCATATCATAAAGTTATTTTTATTTGTTATTTTCATGTGATGTAGCACATTTATTGATTTGCTTATTTTGATCTATCCTGTGACCATGGGATGAACCCCACTAGATCGTTATGTGTAGTCTTTTTAATGTATTTTTGTATTTGATTTGCTAGAATTTTGATTAGGATTTTTGCATCTGTATTATAGAGATATTCGTCTGTAATTTTATGTGTATGCATGTGTTATCCTTACCAGGTTTTCAGATCAGAATGATGTTGGCCTCATAAAATCAGTTAGGAAGTATTGAATGTTTTACAATTTTTTCGAAGAGTTTGAGTTGGACAGGTGTTAGATCCTCTTTGAACGTTTGTTAGAATTCACTAGTGAAGCCATCTGGCCCTGGGTTTTGCTTTTTTTTTTTTTTTTGGGGGGGGGGTAGTGAAACAACACAAATTTATTGTCTCACAATACTGGAAGGTAGAAATCCAAGATCAAGGTGTTGGCAAGATTGGTTTCTTCCAAGGCCTCTCTCCTTGTCTTGTAGATGACCATCTTCTCCCTGTGTATTCAGATGGTATTTCCTCTATGTATGTTTGTGTCCTGATCTCTTACTTTTTTTTCTTTTGAGAAGGTGTTGGATGACTGATTCAATTTCCTTATTATTAATCAGTCTATTTACATTTTTCTGTTTTTGTGAGTCCATCTAGGAAGGCTACATGTTTCCAAGAACTTGACCATTTCTTCCTGGTTATTGAATTTGGTAGCATATAGTCCTTCATAGTATTCTGGTATGATCCTTTGTATTTCTGTGTTACTTGTAGTGAATTTTCCTCTTTCATTTCTGATTGTGTTTATTTGTGTCTTTTCTCTTTTTACATTATTGAGTCTAGCGAAAGGATTGTCAAATTTTATTAATCTTTTCAACGAACTGCCTTTTTGTTGCATTAAGTTTTTCTGTTGTCCTTTTGTTCTCTATTTCATTTATTCCTTCTCTAATTTTTATTATTTTGTTCCTTCTGCTGAGCTTTGCTTTCATTTTTTCTTCTCTTTCTAGTTCTTTAAGGTGTAACGTGAGGCTGTTTATCTGGAATTTTTCTTCTTTCATGAGATAGGCCTTCAATGATATAAAATTCCCTCTTACTGTTTTCACTACCTCCCAACAATTTTGATAGGGTGTATATTTGTTCCTATTTGTTTCTATGTATCCTTTGATCTCTCCTTTTATTTCTTCTTCGACCCAGTCATTCTCTAATAGCACATTGTTTAATCTCCACATATTTGTTGTTTTTACTGCTGTCTTTTTGCAGTTGATATTTAATTTCAAAGTCTTGTAATCAGAGAATATGCTTGAAATGGTTTCAATCTTCTTAAATTTCCTGAGTCTAGTTTATGTCCCAATCTATGGTATATACATGAGAATATTCCACGCACACTAGAAAAGAATGTGAAGTCTGATGTTCTAGGATGAAGTGCTCTCTAAATGTGAGCTATGTCCATTTCATCTGATGTGTAATAGGGCTGCTATTTCATTAATTATTTTCTGTTTGGATGATGTATGCATAGCTGTCAATGATGTATTTATGTCCCCTAGTACAATTTTGTTTTGGATAATTTCTCTCTTTCTTTCTGTTAGTAGTTGCTTTGTATATTTTGATTCTTTCTGATTGGGGGCATATATATTGATAAGTGGCATATCTTCTTTTATTGTCCCCTTTATCATTATGAAATGCCCATCCTTATCTCTTGTTACTTTTTTATCCTGAAGTCTGTTTCATCTGATATAATCATGGCTCCACCTGTGGTCTCTGGATACCATTTGCTTGGAATATCAATTTCCACCCTTTCCCTGTGAGTCTATATCTGTCCTTGTAGCTGAGATGTGTCTCTTGGAGGCAGCATATAGTTGAGTTTAGTTTTTTTACCCATCTACTACTCTATGCCTTTTGTATTGGTGAGTTGAGTCTATTTACATTTAGGGTAATTATTGATATATGAGAATTTCCTATTGACATTCTATCTCTTGTTTTCTGGTAGTTTGTTGTCTCCATTGTTTCTTTGCCTTTTTGTTGCCTTTTAGCTTTGTTGTATTCTATGATTTTCCCCTTTATTTCTTCTTTTTTATGTTATATGTCTCAGTTCCACATTTTTTTTGAGTTGTTACTGTTAAGTTTATGTAAAAGGAAGTTTCATATATACAGCAGAACTTTTTCTTTAATATGCTTCTTCCTTTTCAGGTTCACATGTTTATTGAATACCCTTTCATGTTTCTATTGTCACATGTTATCCCTATCTATGCTATGAGTT
Organism: Rhinolophus hipposideros; assembly: GCF_964194185.1. NCBI lineage: Eukaryota > Metazoa > Chordata > Mammalia > Chiroptera > Rhinolophidae > Rhinolophus > Rhinolophus hipposideros. Next base: position 28,328,791 of record NC_138046.1, read on the forward strand.
GATTTCTGAAATGCGGTAGTCTGAAATAGCAAGTTATCTGTTTCTTCTTTTTCCCTTTCTTTATTTTCTTTACCCTTCAAATTATGTTTAAGTGTATAGTGTCCTGTTTTGTTTAGGGGTTGAGATTGTCTGATTCTGTCTGTCTGTTAGTAACCTTGCTCGTGTTTTTTATTTTGTTGATTTTTTGTTTCAGTTGGAATAGCTTTATTCAGTATTACTTGCAAGGCAAGTTGTGTGTTAGAAAATTCCCTCAGCTTTTGTATGTCTATAAAGGTATTTATTCCTCCTAAATACCTAAAGGATAACTTTAGTGAATATTTTAGTCTTGGCTGATAATTTATATCTTTCAATAGTTTGAATACTTTATTCTACTTCCTCCTAGTTTGCAGAGTTTCTGCTGAAAAGTCTGATGATAATCTAACAAGTGTTCCCTTATAGGTTACTGCTGCCCCACTACTGCTGCCTTGAGAATTTTTTCTTTGTCATTAATTCTTGCCAGTTTCAATATAATGTGCCTTGGAAATGGCCTGTTGTAATTGAGGTAATTAGCTGTTCGGTTTGTTTCTTAGATTTGAGAATCCAGTTCTTTCCACAGATTTGGGAAGTTCTTGTTGACTATTTGTTTGAATATACTCTCTGTTCCCTTCTCCCTTTCTTTCCCTTTTGGTATACCCACTATTCTTATGTTGCTCTTTCTGATGGAGTCAGAAAGTTCTTGTATCTTCCTTTCTTTGCTTTTAATTCTCAAGTCTCTCTTTTCTTCTATCTATGTCATTTCCAGATTTGTATGTTTGATATCACTGATTTTTTTCCTCCACCTGGTCAGCTGTGTTTCCTCAACTGGCTATTTCACTCTTCACTTATTTTATTGTGTTCTTCATCTACAGAATATTTTTCTTTTTTAAATTTCAATCACTTTGGTAAAATATTATTTGTATTCATTGATTTTGTTTCTGAGTTCATTAAACTGCCTATCTGAGTTTTCTTGCGTCTCTGATTTTTTTCAGAACTGCAATCTTGAATTCTCTGCCAATTATGTCACATATTTACATGTCTTTAAGTTCATTTTCAGGAGACTTTACATTTTCTTTCTGTGCTGTCTTGTTTCCTTGGTTATTCATGGCAATTAATACATTATTATTTCTTTCCCTGGGCTTTTACAGGAGTGGGTTCTGCACCAGGTAGATTAGAAGAGGTCTTTCTTTTGCTTTCCAGTAGTTGTTGCTGGAATGTTTTATTTTCGCTCCCACTAAAACCTTTTATTTTCTCTCACACTGTAGCATTTTATTTTCTCTAGAGCTGTTCCAGCATCTAATATGATGGGGGGTTTTCTGGAAGGTGGGCTTCTCCTCTGTGAACAGGTCGACTGGGTCTCAAGGCCTTGCCAACATGGGAAGATGTGGTGGACAATAAAGTTCTGAGCTTCTGAAATCCTAATGTTGCCCCTGCAGTCCGATGCTAAGCTTGTGTCTCAGTAGCTCTGGTCGTTCCAGCAGGGATTTGCCCAGAAAACTGGAGGTGGGGTGAGCTGTGAGAAACATCTTGTGTGTTTGTGGCTTCAAAAAATGGCGACTTCCATTTCACAGCTGTCTCGCTGCTACAGATCTTTCCCTATCACTGGAATTTGTCACACTGTGCATTTGCAACTGTGAGACTGTCTCTCTAGCTCTTAGAGCTATAGATAGATACTCTGTTATTTAATCTGACACTGCTACCATTTCTTCAGGAGCCAGCTTCTAACTCTGGGAGAGTGGGGGGCAAGCTCTGGAAGGGTAGGGGGGAGTCACCTTGACTTTGTGTCTATATTTTCTGATTTCTGCCTAAAACTGAGAGTGCAAGTTTGCCCTATGTATGTGCCACACTTTCTTGATTTTTTGCATGTCCTATATTTTTGTTGAAAACTTTACATTTTAAACGATATGGAATCTATAGAAATTAAATTGTTCACCTTTCCAGGGTTTGTTGTTCTTGCTGATTGTTGTTTGTTAATTTAGTTACTTTTCTGATCTAATTCTGTAAAATCTGTTTTCTTCATTGTGTATGGCTACTAAAGTGTTTCCTCAGTTATTTTAGTGATCAGCTAATGATTGAACAGAAATTTTGTTAATTTTTTGGAACCAATGAGACTCCCAGTCTTTACTGAGTGATTCTGTATTCCAATTGGGGCACATCTTTGACACTTAGCCAGACAGCTCATAACTCTGCCTTAGTGTTCCCTTCTAGTTTGTGCAGAGCCTCATGGTCATCCACAAGTGATGGCTTGGGCTTTCTCAGATCTTTTATGAGCTTTTGTTCACAGACTGATGTATACTCATGGTCTTTTAGATTTCTGGGGATATTTAAGTGCTTTTCAAAGCCTCCCAGGGATATCAAATTTTCCAGATTTTCCTGTTAGGCTTTTTGGTTAGCCTATCATTTATCTAGATGTTATCTACTACATCAGGCAACCTCAATGTGAAACAACTGCCAATAATTGTTTTCAACAAATTTCCCTTAGACATAGAGTCATCTTTTAGTCAGTTCAATTAAAGTCAAGGCTTGTAAGAAAGATATTTTAGAAAAATCACACAGGTCAGATGACAATTTTTTCTGTTAATGGGGCTTTGAAAGAGACCCAACCCCATTCTAACACCACCAGTGGCTGTTAGGCTACTGCTGTTCATTGTGATTAAATATTGTTGGTTTACAAGTCTACTGTGATACTGAAAAGAGATTGGAATAGACCAAGTTAAAATACGACAAAGCTCACTGCTATTATCAATACTTGACCATTTTTCTTAAATAAATGCTCATCAGATTATTGTAGTCATTTGATTAACTTCCAGAGTTTTAAAAAGTTGATTCTTATAATTTTTGTGAACAGTGCTTTTGCGGAAGACAGGATTTTTAAAGGTATTTATTTTACCATTCCTGCTGATGTCACATTTTTTACAAGACATCTCTGAACTGCACTTATATGGTTCTATCTCTACAGTTTCTTGTTCATGTAGTATGGTTATTACTCAAAATGTTCATAAAAATACATGCCTGAGAACACCAAATACAAGTGGAAGTTACATGTTCAGGAATATGAGGAAATACAATATTATATGTAAAAGACAAATTATGAAAGAAGATTAACTTAATATGTTAAGATTAATTGTGACTAAACTTTCTCAAAAACAGAAGTCAAGGACAGCAAGACAAGTGGATAAAGGGATAAGGAAGAAAGAAAATTTAAAGAAATGTAGCCACCTCCAAAACCGAGGTAGCATCATTCAAATATATAGTTTCCGAGAGCTGTAAAAAGTCAGAAATAAGTGAAGGCAGAAGTTAGAACAGTGCAGGATGAATTTAGAAACATGATCAAAGTGGATGGTAAAATTAATGAAGTATTAAATTAATTTCTTAATGGATTTATAAAAAGGATACTAGCCAAATGCAAGCTGTCATTTGCTATTTATATATCATTTTACTGGACTTCAAATCAGCATTGCAGGGTGTTTAAACAAGCCATGGAGATTCAAAACCAACAATCTCCTTAACTGCATGGTGTTAACTCTATGTACCCAGCTTTGACCACAGCCAACTTTCTTGGTGACTATTGGCAATACTTGAAGGAAAACTACTGTACCAGCTTAGGCTGGCACTAGAACAGTTTAAAATAATGTGGTGCCACTCTCTGTGTTTTGCCTTGAGACTGGCTTCTGGAAATGAGCTACCCAATTGAATGGACTTCTAAAACAATGGAAACAACTTCTTCTCCATTGAAGTGGAAACTTCTGTGTGACAGATTTAAAGTTGTGTCAAAGATTAAAGCCAGAATAACCAATATCTTTTTTTTTTTAAGTTCTAAATACTAAGGCATTTTTATTTTTTTATTTTTTTTATTCCAGCTTTTTTTTTTAGTTTTATTTTATTTTATTTCTTTTTACTGATTAACCAATATCTTTTAAATCAATGTCCTGACATAATTCATAATTTAAGAATTAAAAGAAATAACCATATTGTAACTCCTCCTAAAGGAACATATATGACCTTTCCTCTCGATTTATTTCTTTTTCCCTTTAAATCTCTTTTTATTGTGAAGTAGAACTCATACACAGATGTTCACAGAACATGAATGTACAACTCAATAAACTATCACAAAGCAAACACCCATGTAACCACTCTTCAAGTCAAAAAATAGAACATTGGTAGCACCCCAGAGACTCTCCTTGACTTTTCAAAGAGTGCATTGCAATTAATTTTGTTAAATGATTTTGTGACAATTCTATAAATAAAGGTAGTTTGGTGAGAAAGGGGGATGTTATAAAACCAGATTTAGAAAATAGTGTATTAGAGGGTGGCCGGTTAGCTCAGTTGGTTAGAGTGTGGTGCTAATAACACCAAGGCTGCCAGTTCGATCCCCGCATGGGCCACTGTGAGCTGTGCCCTCCTTAAAAACACACACACACACACACACACACACACACAACAACAACAACAAAAAAACAAAAAAAGTGTATTATAGAAGTAGGAATAAGGAATTAACATTGGGAACTTAAATCTAATGGCAGAAGAAAATGGATTGGTATGTTAGTAAAAGTGGCATAAAACCAGAGGAAAATATTCTATGTGATTGCATATTGAACTTGCACCCCTCTCACTAAAGACTTAGTTTCAAACTGTGGAAAGCTCAGTAGAAATGTGACAGGCCAACAGAAAGTAATGCTTTCTTACTCTGAGACATGAGCTAATTAGATTTTACCAATAGTTGCTAAAGTACAAGGCATGCACTTGGCCTCCATAAACTCCCATCAAATATTTCTAATGATGTTGTGTCTAGTACTCACACAATATTTCATTTTCAAATAGTTCACAATTATATAGATAATTAACACAAACAAAGCACTTAGTATATGCTAGACCCTGTTCTAATTATTTTTCATATATTAACTCATTTAACCCCATAGCCCTTTAGGAAAAATGGATACTTTGAATCACAAAGGAGTTCATACATTACCCATAGGGGTCACTCTGGTAGGTGTTAAAGCTGGGACTCTAGCTCTGGCAGGTATTTATTAGCAGTATTGTAGATAGTACAGCCTACAAGGTATTTCCTAGTATTACTGTGAAAATAATGTTGAATTCGCAAACCTCATGAAAAGATTTCAGGGATCACCAGTAACAAATAGACCACTCTTTGAAAACTGCAAACCAAAATGTTTTACTTAATTTTTTTTTTTTTTTTTACTTTTGGGGAACAATTATTTTCTGAAATCTTAGGTCTGACTTCTGTCTCAGGATCATTATTGTATTGTGACCACCTAATCCCTTGCTTACAAATTTGGTTCTCCAGGCTTCCCAAGCCCACAGTCAGATGCTATTTTCATTTTTAAAAATTGTCCAAAGGGCAGAAGTCCCTGACTGAAGTCTCTCCTTTGACCTCTTACAACATGAATTTCTTCTAGAAACTCCTAAAATCCTGACTCAGCCTAGCCCTGCATCTGTTTGTACCAATAATGGAAAAAAACAAATGAGAGTCCGGTCTTTCCTGCTCCCTTAGGCAAGATTCATAGTAGATAGGTCATTATGACAGATAAATTCTAGGCTGATATTTCTGTTCCATTTCTCATGGCACCTCACTGTGACTGCACAATTTCCCTGGGAGCAGCTCCCTACAAAGTAGTTTAGAAGGACAATTTCATAGGGAATCTGACCCAACTAATTCTGACAATAACATCAGGCATGCTAGGACCTTAAATTATATCAAGCAAGGGGTCTAGATCGGAAGGAAATCTGAGTCTGGATAAATGATTACCTTCCTTCATGACATTCTTTTATCGTCATCACCGTCATTAGAATCTTTTATCTGCAGAGTTTAAAATTTATTTTTAAAAACTTTTTGTCTTCCCCTTTCTATTTATAAAAAAAATCATAATAAAGATTTCAAAGGTGACTAATATTTATTTTTAGCTTATACGAGGTTTTGACTCCTCCAACCATATTCAAGTTATAGCAAAAGCACTTATACTACTTTCACCTGATTCTTAGTGGTTACTCAGAGGGACCTGGCTCACAGTCAGATGAGCTAGCAGGCAGTCAAGGTCTCCCCGCTTTTTGGGATGCTGTGTGCATGAGAACAGGCCTGCAGGGCAAGCCAAATGATTTCTCCTATGAAACAGTCTTTGTTTTGCTGTGCCTCTATAACTTCGCTTCTTCTCTGCCTGAGTGCAGAGTGCCACCCTTCTGGCCAGCCACCACCGGAGACTGTCCCCTGTCCGTAAATCTCAGTAAACCTATGTCCTGCACTCAATTACCTGGTGTGCTCTTTGGGTTTGCAACTTCTCAGGCACAAATCTTAGAACAACCAGGATTCAGTCTGAACAATTGGCGAGCCAGCCAGGAGCCCAGAAACACCTGTGTCCATGTGGACATGGGGAAAGAGAAGGGGAATTCTGCAGTGGAAATCCAGGGATGACCCAGCACCTCTGTGTAAGTGGCTGTGACATCAATAATCAGTGGGTGGGGGCTGCCACGTGCATATGTGGATGCCCTGAAAATACTGTCTGGGGTGGAGAAATTACTGAGCACCATAGCCAAGGACATAGGTTTAGAGAGAAAGAAAAGCTGACTGAACAGTGGCGGAAGCCATGGCCTGGGTCAACTGGGTGCTCACCACCCTGACTGAAATCCCAAGGACTGGGATCCCTTAGACACCTCTTCCGATGATGAAGAGGACATGTAGGAAGATGTAATAGAAAGGGATGTCCGGATGTAGAACCGTGTACTCCCTATGCTGCAAGCTCATCCAATTCTGTAGCAAAAATGAAAACAGAACAGGACCAGTCACAGGAAGTTGACCTTCCTAACTTGCCAGCACCCAAGAAGAAGCTATTTACCTCTATGAAAGAGTATACTGCTGCTGAATTGGTGGAGATGGGCAGTGGCTTTAGGCAGAAAGCTAGTTAAAGTCTGTTGGAATGGCTGCTCCCGTTATGGGATAACAAGGCAGAACGAGTCATTCTGAACAGGGACTGAGATGAGTAAACTTGCACTGGTAACAAGCCACCCCTTGCTCAGGCAGGGGTTTATGCAGCCATTAATGAGGAGAAAATGATTTCACTCCTTGCATAGTTAATTGCTGCTTGCTAGGCAGCCTGGCCCAGTAAGGAGACATACCCATGCAACCCGTGAGGTGGCAGACTATAGAATTGCAGGACATTCTTTGAAGTCTGGAAATGAGACATGCTGTCTATTCTCAGAACTTAGCATGGCCAGATAATGAAAATTTTACAGCAGGGATCAAAGATGTCATTTTACAGTCATCCCCTAGTAAACATTATGTTACCTTGGTTTTTCCATCTTGAGTCCCCTGGCAGGGCAAGTAATCTCCTGTGTTGCACAAGCAGCATCTGACCTAGAAGAAACTGAGAGTCTGCTGAACAAAAGGGGAAAGGGGAGGTGCTGTCTGTGTCACCCATAACCAGATGACACTTGGAAGGTGACTGTGGATTACTGGATATTATATAAAGTAACTCCCCCCATTCTATGCAGCTGTACCTAATATTGCTTCCCTTCTAGATGACATTGGACGAGCCCTGGGAACATACCATTTTGTCATAGATCTAACTAATGTTTTTTTTTTTGTTGTTGTTATTTTGTTTTTGTTTTTGTGTTTTTGTTTTCAGGATAGCTATTGATTCAGCTAGTCAAGACCAATCTGCCTTCATGTTGGAAAGACAACAATGGACATTTACAATCCTCCCCCAAATTTACCTGCATAGTCACACTATTTGCCATGGCCTCATGGCAAGAGCTCTGCAGCTCAGGCAAAGGCCTATTTCAGTGCACCTGTTTCACTACATAGATGACAAGGTAACCTGTGAGTCTCTTTCAGATCTAGAGAGCAAGCAGGTGGAACACTGATTCACCACCTGAAACAATGAGGATGGGCAGTGAACCTTACCAAAGTGCAAGGGCCTGTGTTCTCTGTCAAATTCTTGGATGTAATGTGAGCAGGTAAGATAAAAGTCATGCCAGAAGCAGTTATTAACAAAAATACAGGTTTTTCCCCTTCCCACATCTATTCCACAGTTACAGTCTTTTTTGAACCTCCTGGGCTATTGGCAACCATTCATCCCCCAGTTGGACCAAATCCTTAGGCCATTATATGGACAGGTCAAGAAGAGGGTGCTTTGGGATTGGGAAACCCAGCATATTGAGACAGTCATTGCTGTAAAATGGGCAGTCAATCAGATGCAGGTATTTGGTATGATTCCACCTGACATGCCCTGTGAATTGGGTGTAGCTAATTCCACAGAGCGTTTTGACTGGAGTTTGTGGCAGCAGCAGAATGGACATAATGTGTCTCTTGGCTTCTAGTTGCAATTATGAAAAGGATCTGAGAAGTGGTACTGCCCCATCTAAAAACAAATCTGTGTGGTGTCATGCCCTTCATCAGTGCGAACCACTCACCAGCATGGTCCCTCTCACCATAAAGACTTCCCTCCAGATTGCTGGGTGGATTCAGGACACACTGAGGAAACCACATTCAAGTATATCACAGACACTGACTAAATGGCATGCTTATGTACAGCAGTGCAGCACCTTTGCAACTAGCCCACTTAGTGAGGATATGCATGTTATCCTGGGACCTGTAACCTATCTCACTATGGGCCTCTCTGCTGACACCCCAGATATGGACATACAACCATTCCCCATGAAGGAAGTTGTGGGGACAGAGGCCCAAAGAGCAGTTTCCAAGCTCTCAGCCTCACGTGGACAGGTGCTTGGTCGGGTAGTAGATGGTCATCAGCTGTGACTAGTTAGCCATCAGCTGTTACCAGTTAACCATTAGTCAGTAATATAACTGCCATGACTAAGCTAGCAAGCATGGATTGTGGATTGCAGAGAGGTGGATTGCAGTTAGCATGGTGGATTGCAGTTAGCAAGTGAGATTGGTTGGCAGAGAAGTGCAAGGCAGGTTGCGGATTGTGTGGCTCCTGTTTCCTGTGTCTCCAACCCAGCTGCCAGCAAGACTGTAGTGGTATGACTTCCCTATCTATGGCTCCATGGGTGTTCCTTTTTGGCCTCACCATGTCCTGCGTTCTTATGTGGAGAGTGGGACCAGAGACACCACATGACACCCTGCATGACAGAAGGACAAGGAGCAATCCAACCAGATGTCTGGTACACAGATGGCTCTGCAGCAGGGCAGCTGCCCCAATGGACTCCCCATCGATACCTTATGGTGGGATACTGAAACAGGCAAAGCAGTCAGTGGGTGGAACTATGAGCAACATGGATGGTGACTGTTTTAGAGACAACAGATGTTACCCTGTGTACCAACAGTTGGGTGGTCTTCAAGGACCTCACTCTATGGCTTCCAACCTGGACTGCAAATGATTGGATGATTGCAAAGTGACCATTGTGGGACAAGAACTTATGACAAGACATATGGTCAGTGGTGCAGCTGAAAACCGTCAGAGTGTACCATGTCCCAGCTTATGTAGGATTAAATATTCCATCTGGAAATCATGAGGCAAACAACCTCACCTGGCTGCTACAGGTCCTCAGGACCATCAACAACTCCCCTCAAAGACAAAGGCCTAGTGTGTATACTTTCCTGATAGCTGGGACCTACCAGGCCGTCCAAATTCACGCAACTGGGCCATATAGTCTCATAACCCAGTGAGACACCAAAAACAACCTCCTTTTGCCATTGCCAGAAGACCTACTGCGGGGACAGAGCCAGGAGTGCAGTTTCCAGGCTCTCAGCCTCACGTGGAAAGGTGCTGGCTCAGGTAGTAAATGGCCATCAACTGTGATTGGATGGCCATCAGCTGTAACCAGTGAGCCATTGGCCACTAATACAACTGCTGTGGCTACGCTAGCAGCAAAAATGGGGGCTAGCAAGAACGTGTTGGCTGAGCTAGCAAGAGCAGATTGCAGTTAGCATGGCGGGTTGTGGATCGTGTGGCTCCTGTTTCCTGTGTCTTCAACCCAGCCCCCAGCAAGAATATAGTACGACTCCCCGATCTATGGCTCTGTAGGTGTTCCTTTTTGGCCTCACCACATCCTGCATTCTTATGTGGGGAGCAGGACTAGAGACCGCACATAAAACCCTGCATGACACCTACCCGTGGAGACACATGTGGTTTCTTGGCCATGGCACTGGCAAACCAGGCCTCGGTGGGTGGGGATCTTAGCCCCATGGAGTATTGGTATAGAATAAGGACTAGTAATACCCACAACCTTTGTCTTTAAAACCCCTCCCCACATCATTATTCAGAGCCCTGGGCCCACAATAAAGCACGTCTCTCTATGAATGACCCCTTCTCTAGTTAGTTAGCCTCCTTGCCCCCTCCTGGTCTCTCACATTTTGGGGTATTATTGGGGTATTGCTTTCCTTCTGGGCCTGTTACTGTTTTTCATTTGCCTATATTGTTGTTGCAGTGTCTGATTATAATGTACAATCTTTAACCTGCAGGAATCCGGGAGCTATGACTGCCGAGAAATGGAATATAGCGACTTGGCCCATATTCAGATGAGCTAGCAGACAGTCAAGGTCTCCAGCTCCATGGGAACTCTGATTATCAGACAGCCAGTTCTGTATGCTGTTCAGCAGTCAAGGTCTTCCAGCTTCCTAGGACGCTGTGTGCATGAGAGCAGGCCTGCAGGGCCTGCCAGATGATTTCTCCAATGAAATGTTCTTTGTTTTGCTATACCTCTTGTCATGCGGGAGATCCTGCTCGCTTCGCCATTTGTCGTGCGGGGCGGCCTGCGGAGTCTCTGGTCCCACTCCCCACATAAGAATGCAGGATATGGTGAGGAGCGGGACCAGAGACCCCGCAGGCCGCCCCGCTCGACAAATGGCACAGCGAGCAGGGTCCCCTGCATGACACATGGTGCAGTGAGCAGGGTGGGGAGCAGAAGCTGAGACCCTGCATGACACCTCGTGTGACAAATGGCACAGCGAGCAGGGTGCGGTGCCGGCCAAAGCTCTCCAAAGGATGGTGGAGCAGTTTGTGTGTATGAAAACTCAGTCTCAGGAAGACCAGAAGGAGCAGTTGCCAGAGAGCTGGACCCCCGTGGAGGGGTGGGAAGACATGGACGCTTCCCCATCTAGCACAGGCCGGAGAAAGCGAAGGTCGTTGCACCCCTGTGGGCTGGGAAATTCTTGCTGAGGCAGCCCAGAAGCAGGACTTGTAGTCCCAGGAGGAAACGCTTGCTGAGTCTTCCGTGGGAGCTGAGGGTGAGGTCAAGGTCATCCCTCACCCCCAGGACAGCCCTAGCGAATGATTGTGGACTATGGGGAATTGCCTTCCATCCCTAATTTAATGGACTGCTTGACTGTTTGCTTGGGAACATACCACCATGTAGTGGAACTGGCAGATGTTTGCTTTTGTGTCTTGACTGGCTGCCATCGAGAATATGTAAGCACCTTGACTGTGAGCCGCTGTTGTTCCTGCATGGTACCCTGAGAGGCCCAGAGAGAAAGGCAGTGCCCTGAGAACCCTGGCTGTACCCAGGAAGTCGGGCTGTGCCCAGTGACAGTGGTGGTGACCTGAGAGGCCTTGGCTGTGCCCAGGGAGACTTTCGGTGGTACCCTAAGAAGCCCAGGAAGTCTGGTTGTGTCCAGAAGGATTTGTGGTGCCCTGAGAAAACCTGGCTGTGCTCAGAGAGACTGGATGTGTCCAGGATATTGCATTCACCTCCAGGCTCTTCGCACAGGGACCCTCATGGAAGATGCTTGTCACATTGATTGGGAAGCGAGACCCTGTAGGGGTCAGAGCCAGGAGTGCAGTTTCCAGGCTCTCGGCCTCACATGGAAATGTGCTGGCTGAGGTAGTAAATGGCCATCAGCTGTGGCTAGTTGGCTGTCAGCTGTAACCAGTGAGCTATTGGTCACTAATATAACTGCCGTGGCTACACTAGCAAAAATGGAGGGGTAGCAAGAAGACGGTGGCTGAGCAAGCAGGAGTGGATTGCAGTTAGCATGGCGGAATGTGGCGGAGTGTGGATTGCGGATTCTGTGGCTCTTGCCTCCTGTGTCTCCAACCCAGCCGCCAGTGAGACTATAGTGATATGACACCCTGTCGTGCAGGAGACCCTGCTCGCTGCGCCATTTGTCATGCAGGGTCTCAGCTCCCACTCCCCGCCCAAGAACGCAGGACATGGTGAGGCCAAAAAGGAACACCCACGGAGCCATAGGTAGGGAAGTCATACCGCTATGGTCTCACTGGAGGCTGGGTTTACACGACGTGCGATCTGCTGTCCGCTTTGCTGCCAACCGACCAACTGTCCTCGACTCTCTTTACTCTCCTTCAGTCTCCTCCTTCACTCTCCTCGGCTCCCCTCCATAGCCGAGGCAGTTATATCAGTGACCAATGGCTTGATGGCTACAGCTGATGGCTAAACCAGCCACAGCTGACAGCCATCCACTATCCGAGCCAGCACCTCTCCACATGAGGCCGAGAGCCTGGAAACTGCTTTCTGGGGCTCTGTCCCCACACTCCACCCCTACAGGTTCTCGCCTCATAATCTACACAACAAGCGTCTTCTGCAAGGGTCCCTGTGCCATAATAGACTATTGACACCTACGGACGAAAAGAAACGGTAGTCTTAGGAACCAATAATGGCAAATCCCTTCCATCTGGGAGGATACACGCTAGCTTTTTGTCCTGGGAAAGGAGGGTCGCTGCCACTGGCACCTTTCCCGGTTTATGGTACCAGACTTTTATGGCAGTGCTTGGGATCCCCTGCATAGTTTCAACATGTAACAGTACAGGGGACCCCATAATAGGCCATAGTGAGAGCACATAGGTTCCCTGCAAAATCATCCCGGTATCAGGACCTCCATATACTACAGTCACTTGCGGTGGCCACTCAGCCACCACCCCTGGCATCACTTGCAAATCATGAGTCAAACCGGCCCCCCATGGGGCTATCAGGCCCAACCATGGACAGTGGGGGCTTTTGACCTGCCAGGGCCAAGTCCATTGCTGCCGTTCCCCTGCTTTCAAGCATGTGGGTGCTGGCAGCAAAATGTTTCCATTTCTGCCGTAGCCTGGCTTTAACAGAGTCTCACTGGTGGTAACTTGTAATTGAATGGGAGCGGCCGTTCGATGTAGCAGAGCTTCTACTGGTGCCGGTCCTCCCTTCCGTGGTCTCTCATTCAGGACTCTCAGGACATCCCATAGACGCGAGGCCCAGTCACGCATCGTGGGAGGGTATTTTGACACCCGGAGGCCTTGCTTCAAAAGGCCATTATAGCGTTCAATCATGCCAGCTGCTTGTGGGTTACACGGAGCATGAAACAACCATTGTATGTCCATCCTGGCAGCCCAGCGCTGCACCTCTTGCCCCGTAAAATGGGTACCCCTGTCACTTTCAATGACTTGGGGGCGCCCATAAAGGGCGCACAGCCGTGTAAGAGCGACGACTGTATGCCGCTGATCCGCGGCCGGACATGGCCAAGCAAACATCAACCCCGTAGCAGTGTCCACTGCAGTGAACGCGTATATCGCATTGCGGGCCTTAGGCAGGTGTCCAATGTAATCCACTTGCCAGCGAGTGAGGGGCACCCTCCCTCGCGTTATCTGCTGTGTCTCCCAGGGGAGCCTCCACCTTTGGGGACTGTCCTGGGCACAGACGGCACAGTCATAGCAGGCATCTGCTATCTCCTGCCATTTCAAAGGCAGACCCCAGCGTCTGCTCACCTGCCACATGGTTCGGCTTCCAGTGTGCTGCAATTTCCTGTGCAGCCAATGGGCCACATCAGTGGCAGGAGCCCGTTCTAACCATCGGACCCGTGCTAGGGCATCTGCCTCGTCATTACCTGGGGACACTAAAGGGGAGTGACCTGTGACATGTATTAGGGTTACCTCCTTTCTCTGCCCTAGGTCCCAGAGGTCCTGCCACATGGCTTGACCCCACAGTGGACGGTGTCCTACCAACCAGTTTTGGTGTTTCCATGTAGGGAGCCACAACGTTAGGCCCCGGAACACCGCCCAGCTGTCAGTACAAATAACCAGGGGCCCAGGCTCATGGCTGATTACCATCCACACAGCTCGTAATTCAGCCCATTGGCTACTCTGGCCTATCCCAGTATCAAACCAAATGGTGTCTGTTTTGGGCTGCACACCAATAGCCGTCCAAACAGCTGCAGCCCCTCGGCTAGAACCATCAGTAAACCAGGCATCCTCAGGCACTGGGGACTGTCCTTCTTTGTAGGGCGAGGGCTCCAAGTCCTCCCCTTTAGGCAGAGCGCTTGGCTCAGCCTGGGCTACAAGCTCCACAGGCCCCAGGACCTGTTGTAGCTCTGTGCTCAAAGGGCTTGAGCTAAGGGTGCTACGTTGCTCCAAGTAGGCACCCCACTTGGCGAGGGTCGTGGTCTGTGCCACCCCCGTTTTTGGTCCCTGGGTCCACGTACGCACCCACCCTTGGACAGGATAGGTTGTTCGAACCACTACCCGTGCCGTTCCTGTAATGGCTTCTGTGGCCACTCGGGCTGCGTACACAGCGGCCAGCTGTTTCTCTATCAGAGAGTAGCGGACCTCCGCTCCTTTCCATAATTGGGACCAAAATCCCACTGGCAACCGGAGACGCTCCTGCCGTTGCCAGAGGCCCCATCCGTACCCCTCTTGGGTTACGTGAACATCAAGTTCAAATGGGCGGCCAGGGTCCACTACTTGCAGAGCCTGTGCCTGCTGCACTGCCCGTTTCGTGGCAACGAAGGCTTGCTCTATAGCCTCTGTCCAATCCCATGAGGTCCCCTTTTTAATCATGTTGTACAAGGGCCTTGCCATTTGTGCCATGTGGGGTACAAATGCCCGCCAATATCCTAGCAGACCCAAATATGTCTGCAGTTGGGAGACCTTGGTCGGCCGGGGAAAGGCTTGTATCTTATCAATAATTGCCTCGGGTATAACCTTTGTCTTACCCGACCACACGACACCCAAAAACTTGACGGATAAGCCAGGGCCTTGGACCTTTTCCTCATTCACCGCCCTGCCGCGTGACTTCAGGTGGCGGAGAACAGAGGGAGCTGCTTTCTCTAAATCAGGAAGAGAATCTGATGTTAATAGAATATCATCGACATAATGAAACAAGGCCACAGAGGACGGGTGATCCCACTGTGCCAAATCCTGGGCCACGAGCCCGTGGCAGATAGTGGGGCTGTGCAAGTATCCTTGCGGAAGGACTTGAAAAGTCCACTGCCGCCCGTCCCAAGTAAAAGCAAACTGCTCTTGACACTCGGGTGCAATGTCAATGGAAAAAAAAGCATTGGCCAAGTCCACTACATAATGATATGTCCCCAGGCTGACAGTCAGACGATCCATTAAATCATGTACTGAAGGCACTGCAGCGTGCAAGGGTGGTGTCACTTTATTTAACTCCCTATAGTCCACAGTCATTCGCCAGGTCCCATCTGGCTTCTTGACAGGCCATACTGGGGAGTTAAAAGGACTGTGCGTTGGCCTCACAATATGTGCCTTCTCCAACTCCAATATTGTACGACCAATCTCCTCCTGCCCTCCTGGCAGGCGGTACTGTCGCACTGTAACCACGCGCCAGGGCTGTGGCAACACTTGAGGAGGGTGGTGAGCATGCCCGCGTGTCACCGCTTTCACCACCCGGATCCGGAGACGGAACTCTCCTACCGACGTCTGTAAGCTGAGGCCATGTAGCACATCCACCCCTAGAATATACTCCGGAACAGGGGAGACATAAACCTTGTAGGTACGAGGGGGAAGCCTTCCTATACCCAGTGGCAAGGAAACGGCTTTCACAGTCACAGTCTTTCCCCCATAGCCATCAATGCAGATTGCTGGTCCAGGGAACATTTCTGGGTTCCCATAGACAAGACTGCAGTCTGCACCAGTGTCAACTAGGGCCAAAACCCTCTGCACATTAGAAGGGGACCAATGTATGGACAGTTCCACATGGGGCCTCCGGTCCCTGCTCGTCCCCTCAGACCGGGTACCTTGGCCCCGCCCCTAATCAAGCTGAATGGAGTCGTCCTCAAGTGGCGGCATAAAGTCCTGGAGGGACACGGGTCGTGCTTTCCCAGACTTCTCCTTTTGGCTTCGGAATTGCTGTTCTGGACGCAGCTGTTTCCAAAGTTCCAGCAGCAGTGCATTGGGTTGTTGGTCTATTTTCTCCTGATCAACCCCTGCTGCTACGAGATCACGCCACATCTGTGCGCGTGTTACTCTCTGAGGCCCGCGACCTCGCCCCTTTACCTTTGGTTTGGGCTTCCAGGTCTCAACTGTGCGGACCTCCTGTCTTAACTTTCTTCGCCTCCGGCTTTCAACATCCCCTAGGGTGGCCATGGCAGTTGTAACTTCATGGATCCGTCGCCCTACATAAGGTGTTAGAATAGCAACCAAGGATCCAAAAGCACTCTCAGGTGCAGTATCCAAAACCAGATCTCTCATGCTGGCTGTAAAAAGCTCGTCATCCGGCCCCTGCATGTTAAGGTTAAAAATAGCATTTCTCATTCCCATTTCACGGACAATTTGCATGAGATCTGTGTATGAATGCCATTGACTCACCGCACCTGGCAGTTCACTAGCCTGTCCCCATACTGTGCGTACTGCAGCAGTGAGCCACTGCATTAGAGAGTGGTTGCCCTGGTCGTGGGCCAACCTATGGCAGTTCTGTAACCTCTGTCGCAGGGATGGATGCACTGTCACAAAGGCTAGCTTTTCCATCTCGCCTGGGGAGCAGAGAATGTTGTCTGCTCCCTCATCCCATAAACGTAGTAGCCAAGCCGAGACTGGCTCTCCAGGGCGCTGTCGGCACCGCCCCCCCAGCTCCTGCAACTCAGTGGGAGTATAAGGGGTGTAGGTCGTGAACTCAGTCACAGCTGGGTTGCCGGCAGCCACGCCCCCGGGGCCCAAAGGTTGCTCACGTTTTACCCTTTGCTTCAAGATTGGCCGGGCTTGGGGGTTGGGAGCTACATTGTCTCCACTGTGGGGCCCCTCTTCTAACAGGCGGACCCGGGCTTCCAGCTCCTCCAACCGGGACACTTGGTCCGGCACCTGGGCCATTTCATTAAGCGCATTTTCCGTGTTAAGACTCAAGGCCCTGAGGAACATCCAGCCCACGCGGCCGGCTGTAGCCTTCTCCTCCTCCGGCAACTGCTCAGTCAGATCTTGCAGGGCCCTTTCCAGGCTGGCCGGAGAGCCGTCCATGTCCTCCCACCCCTCCTTGGGGGTCCAACTCCTGAGAACAGTGGCCACCGAGCACCACACACTGTGCGGGGGCCACATGTCCTCCTGCCCAGAGTCAGACTCCATTCCTACCTGGTCGGAATCTTGCTCATCGTGCCAGGTGTCTGAGTGGGTGGAGGCCTCCGTGGAAGATATCCACAAGCCTCGGAGCCTAAGGCAGCAGCAGATCACCAAAATAAGGACAACGACTTCCATGGCCAAGATGGTGGTGTGCCAGCTGGAGGCTTGAGTCTCCCAGGCAGACCGCGCCTCCCGTTCCCGGTGTTGCTTCTCATGGGCCTCCCGAAGCTGGGCTCTCATACGCACAAACCGCTCCACCATACTTTGGTAGGATTTGGCTTGCACTGTAGGCTGCTTACGAAACTGAGATTTTATAAGTGTAACCTGCTCCAGTATATTCCTTAGAGTTTCAGCCGACACCATATCCTGCCGACTACGCCATGTGTCGTGCAGGAGACCCTGCTCGCTGCGCCATTTGTCATGCAGGGTCTCAGCTCCCACTCCCCGCCCAAGAACGCAGGACATGGTGAGGCCAAAAAGGAACACCCACGGAGCCATAGGTAGGGAAGTCATACCGCTATGGTCTCACTGGAGGCTGGGTTTACACGACGTGCGATCTGCTGTCCACTTTGCTGCCAACCGACCAACTGTCCTCGACTCTCTTTACTCTCCTTCAGTCTCCTCCTTCACTCTCCTCGGCTCCCCTCCATAGCCGAGGCAGTTATATCAGTGACCAATGGCTTGATGGCTACAGCTGATGGCTAAACCAGCCACAGCTGACAGCCATCCACTATCCGAGCCAGCACCTCTCCACATGAGGCCGAGAGCCTGGAAACTGCTTTCTGGGGCTCTGTCCCCACACACCCCTACTTATGGCTATGTGGGTGTTCCTTTTTGGCCTCACCATATCCTGTGTTCTTGTGTGGGGAGCGGGAGCTGAGACCCCGCCTGACACCCCACGTGACACCTCTATAACCTTGCTTCTCCGCCTCAGTGCAGAGTGCCACTGCACTGGCTGGCCACCACCGGAGACTCACCCCAGTCTATAAGTCTCAATAAACCTATGTCCTGCACTCAGTCAACTGGCATATTGTTTGGGCTTGTGGCTTTTCAGGTACAAATCTTGAAACAACTCAGACTTAGTTCGAACATTACTGTAGCTAAAAAACTTATTTAATTAAACAAACATTAATTTAGCACTCGCTAGATGTCAAAATCTTTAAGGAATGTGGGGAGCCAAATAAATTAATAACAAATGCCCACCACACCAAAAAAAAAATCTCAAAATGGATGAAAGGTAGAAAACAGAGGGGGACACATACAGCTATCAATTACTTACGATAGAAACTTGTGAATGAAAGATATATGATATAGACACAGCATGGTACCAACTTACCTCATGCTTTTAATTATAAGATTGGTGGTGGAGAGCAGCCTTTCTCAGGTGCATTATGTTCTCCTAATGAGCCCTCCCCAGGCATTCAGGAACAAGAACTGGTAGTTGATGAAGAACCTGCTTTTTGGGTAGATACCCAGGAGAGTAGTGGTTACCAGAGGGTAAGGGGGTGGGGGGTGGGTGATGAGGGTAAGGGGATTAAATATATGGTGATGGAAGGAGAACTGACTCTGGGTGGTGAACACACAATGGGATTTATAGATGATGTAATACAGAATTGTACACCTGAAATCTATGTAAATTTACCAGCAATTGTCACCCCAATAAATTTAATTAAAAAAAAAGAACCTACTTTTCAAGCACTGGCCCAGATAGTCTGTCAATGAATATCACTCAGGTACTTGAATGTAGACAGAATGAGTCTATGGAAATGAATTTTAGTCTCCCTTCAACTCTCACTCAAGCACCACACTTAGAAGTCCCATCTGGGAAGAAGCTATTTTATCCTCTCTTGGGCAACACCATTAAAAGATCATCACAAAAGGATTGGTTACTATTTCGTAGTTTTAAGGGAAGATACCCAACATCTAAGAATATCCAAGCTGTGATCACAATACTAAACAATTTGCTAAAAATGTTTTTCCCTTTCATTTTACAGTTAAGTAATTAACATCAAAAAAGTGAGATGGGATCAAAGTATTATCTGGAGTGTCTCCTCCCTTTAGGAGATAAGAGGCAAGGTCAAAAATCAAACAGAACCTTACCTTCTATCCCACTCAGCTTTGATTTGGAATGGAGGTAGTTAAGTTATAACATCAAGAAAGTGGCAGTTCTAAAGCTTGCCTTCTATTGCATGCTTTTGCAGCAGCAATTACCTCACCTACAAATCTAATTTACAGAACGCTTTGAAAGTGCTGTCTGGATGATGGCAGAATATACTGGAAATCAATGGAGGGTGATTTAATTCGCAAATTGAAGTTGCCATTTAATAGTCAGGGAAAAAACATACACATGCACAGCCCAACCTCCTTCTTACTCATTAAAGACTCCTCAGTAGCAATTATAAGGCTCAACTTTTACAACTTCAATTACCCCTTGAAAAATATGAATTATAAACACTCTTCCAATTGAAATGCAATGGCATCCTAGTTTCCAGAAGGAAAATAGATAGGAGCTGTTGAAAATTATCCTAATCATGATGTTCATAAGTAACAGCCCAGTACATAGTCTGCAAAACAATCCAGTGCCTGCCTCTTTGCACCTACCATTATGTGATATTTTCTTTACTGATTTATAGTATCCTAGCAACCATTGTGCATGCTAATCCTAATGGATCTAAAAATGTTGTACCAGGAAATATGTGCCTAAGAGCCTCATGCTTTAGGGAGGGACACTTTCTCCTTGGAGGGCATGTCAATAGTCAAATAAATGTGTGGGGATTAGAGTTGTTTTCTTTGCTCTGAGATTTCATTGACCTCACTAATCCTATGTAGTCAGAGAACCTGTAATCCAGGTTTAATCTTAATAGATGGCACTGCTGCCAAGAGATACTAATTCCACATACATATTTAAGAGCACAAAAGAAAAGCATGGGGATATTGCCTCCTAGAGATGACCTTAAATCTAGCAAAAGTTGGCACTAACAATGGCCCTAAATTTCCACCTTATGTACTATTCATTGATTTGAGTTAATACAGGAAGGACATTGTCAAAATTTTTATGTTACCCAGGGTTGGTAAGGCTTTCAGTCATTCTAATCTTCTGGTGACTTGGATTAGCTACCAGCTCCATTAGGGCCCTCTGATAGAGGCTTTTTTTATGTGAAAGATTTAGGACTAGGGATAGGGCCTAAGGGCTAGAGAAAGGCCAGATGAGAGAAGGCTAGAGAGAAGTTCCCCTCTTCTTAATTCTGGCCCAGGTTCTCCAAAGTCAGTGATCAGATACTATCATGGACTATTCGAGATATGTCCTGTATAATGTGATAGACTATACATGAAGGAGTAGAGAGTCCACTGTAAAGTTGAATGGTCTAGTAGTCTCACAATGTTGTCAGGGGAGAGATTTTTATAGTTAAGTAAGACATTGCTGTGTAATCGAGGGTCTTTTTATTCTGGCCCTGAGCTCACTTCCTCAACTGCGTACTCTCTTCATTTCAGTCATAACATGCATTCCATCACTGATCCATGATCCTGAATTCTGATCCTCATCTCTAACCACAATCTCCTGTGCTTCTATGGTTCTCTACTCTTTATTTCATGTTGAATGTTCCCTTTTTTATTCCATCATCACCTTCAAGCCTTCAATTAGTTCAAATGCTCCCAGTCATTTACCTCTCATAGTGGTTTGCCACCATACTCACCTTGGTTCTATGGGCAGATGTTTTGAGGATGTGCTCACTAACACCCTAGGATTCCCTAGCCCCTCAACAATCTGTCAAAGTTTGTGCCTTGCCAATTCAAACCCTGGATAACCTCTGCCAACTTTTTTTTCTTCTGAAGTGCTGAGTGTATCTATGGAAAATCTCAAAAGCACAATGATTTGATTCCCTATAGCCATGATTACTCAATTCAGCGGGGCCTTCTTGGCTACTTATCTACATTTCTTTGCATGAGTTGCTGGCTCCCATTGCCATTAATTTATTCTTTTGACAAGCTTTTATTAGGCAATTAATGCATTTAATCTATGACCCAAACACTGAAGACAGATGCAATGATGATCAAGACCGACGAGTACTCTTCCCCCATGAAGTTTATCACTTAGTGAAGGATGAGAAAAATAAACATGTTTTAAAAAGAAATTTTGTAAATTTGTGCAGAATGGGAAGTGCAAGATGACCTGAGATAAGAACAAGCTCAGGGATGGTCAAAGGTGGTCACAGAATGAAATACAGTGTAGGTGGACTTCAAAGGGAGAATAAGAGTAATAGGATATAAGATCACAGAGATAGGCAAAAAAGCATGAAAAAGACTGCAAATTTCATTCCACTTTCAATGGAAAGCCATTGGAGAGTTTTAAGCCAAGGAGTCACAATATCTGATGTATGCTTTGCAGTGGATGTAAGAGGCAAGTGTTGAAAAAAAGAGGCCAGTGAAGAGGCTGATAGAAGACCCAGGAGAGGGATGATGTTGGCTTGGACTAGGCTTGTAGTAGTAGAGATGGTGAAGAGGGTTTGGATTTCATTGTGGAAGTCAAAGGCTGAATAATATGCCCAGAGTCTAATACAATGGCAACTTTACCTTTACAAGTCATATTCAAACTGTCATTTTACTTCATCTGAAGGAGAGAAAGTGTTTTCTTTTCTGCCCACCCTTCCCCACTTTGGTTCTAGCTCTGGTGCAATTGTAAAAAAGAAAAAAAAATCTACGTACACCTCTACTTTCCTTGAGTGCCCTCTTCCTGTCCCTTTCCTGGGCTTGTTATCCATCAGTGATTTGAACATATTTCTTGCTCTTTTTTCCTACCATCTAAACTAGCTGTGTCTTACCTCTTCAGTCCACAGACATGACTCCCAAGTGAGAATCTCAGTAACCATAAAATCTGTAAGGAGAGAGGCTATTGAGCAGAGATGGAGACTGAGAGAGTCTCTGTAACCCCTCACAGCAAACCATAAGACTGATCTCTGTGGCTACTACTGAGATACATTTCCAAGAAAGTCTTTTTAACTACTCTTTTTATGGTCAGACAGAGAGATACCAAACGTCTTGAAAATAAATAGGTTTTCAAAGGAACCAACAGACCCCATCATGTTACTTCATATTTTCTGAATATTGGAAAGGTTAGAAATGAAATATAAAATTGAACCTGACCTGGAGATGATTCTGAACTTATACCATCTATTTACCAGTGCTAATGTTAATATGTATTACCTTGTTAATATTTTTAAATTATTTTTTCAGTTACAGTTCATATTCTGTATTATTTTGTATTAGTTTCAGATGTACAACAGTGGTTAGACATTTATATAATTTATGCAGTAATTCCCCTGATTAGTCTAGAAGCCACCTGACACTATACATAGTTACATACATATACATAGTTACAACATTATTAACAGTGCTATACGTTACATCTGTGTGACTATTCTGTAACTACTAATTTGTATTTCTTAATCCCTTCACCTTTTTAACCAAATTCTCCAAAACCCTTGACTCTGGCAGCTATCAGTTTGTTTCTGTATTTACATGTCCATTTCTTTTTTGTGTTTCCTTTTTTTATTTTTTGCTATTGCTATTATTGTTGTTTATTTTGCACTTTAGATTCCACATCTAAATGAGATCATATGGTATTTGTCTTCACTGTCTGACTTATTCCACTTAGCATAATACCCTTGAGAACCATCCATGTTGTCTCAAATGGTGAGATTTCATTTTTTATGGCTAAGTAATATTACACTGTATAAATGTACCATATTTGTTTATCCAATCTTCTATTGATGGGCATTTTGGTTGCTTCCATATCTTGGCTACTGTAAATAGTACTGCAGTGAACTCAAGAGTATATACATCCTTTTGAATTAGTTGTTCAGATTTCTTATTTATTGATTTATTTATTTATTTATTTATTTTCTAAATTTATTTCGTAACATTTTTATTAGTTTCAGGTGTACAAAACAATGTGATAGTTAAACATTTATCATTTATATCGCTCACACATTGATAACTCCCATCCCCCATCTACTACTCCTCTGATATCGCATACAACCATTACATTTCCACTGCCTCTATTCCTAATGCTGTACTCCACTTCTTGTGAATATATATATATATACATGCACACATCATTGTAGCTGACGATAATTATTGTTCAGCTTCAGCTTCAGGTATACAGTGCAGTGATCAGGCATCTGCGCCATCCGTGAAATGGTCTCCCTAATAAGACAAGTGTCCATTCAATACCCTACAAAACCTTTCCAACATTATTGATAATATTACCCAAACTGACTTTTGTATCCCCGTGACAGTCTTGTGGTTACTGATTGTGCTTTCTAATCCCCTCACCTTCCCCCTTATCCCCACCCACCTCCCAACTAGCAAATCTCAGTTTTTCCTCTATATCTCTGAGACTGTTTCTGATTAGTTTGTTAAGTTATTATTTTCTTTAGATTCCACATATAAGTGAGATCATATAGTATTTGTCTTTCTCTGTCTGACTTATTTCACTTAACATAACATTCTCTAGGTCCATCCATATTGTTGCAAATGGTACGATTTCATTCTTCTTTATGGCTGCGTAATACTCCATTGTATAAATGTACCACAGTTTCTAATCCAGTCATCTATCCATGGGCATTTCAGTTGTTTCCATGTCTTGGCTATTGTGTATAGTGCTGCAGTAAACATAGGGGTGCATAATTTTTTTCGAATTAGAGTTTTGGATTTCTCCGGATAGATACCTAGGAGTGCAATTCCTGGGTCATAAGGTAGTTCCATTTTCACTTTTTTGATATACTTGCACCAATCTGCAATCCCACCAACAGTGCACAAGGGTTCCCCTTTCTCCACATCCTTGCCAGCACTTGTTGATTGTTGATTTATTGATGATAGCCATTTTGACTGAGGTGAGGTGGTATCTCATTGTGGTTTTCATTTGTATTTCTCTAATGAATAGTGAGGTTGAGCATTTTTTCATATGTCTGTTTGCCATCTGTATGTCTACTTTAGAAAAATGTCTTTTCATGTCCTCTGCCCATTTTTTAATTGGGTTGTTTGTTATTTTGGAGTTGAGGTGAGTGAGTTGTTTTTTTTGTTTGTTTGTTTTTAATAAATTTTGGATATTAACCCCTTATCAGTTATATCATTGGTGTGGGGACAGAGCCCTAGAAAGCAGTTTCCAGGCTCTTGGCCTCATGTGGAGAGGTGCTGTCTCAGATAGTGGATGGCCGTCAGCTGTGGCTGGTTGGCCATCAGCTATAGCCATTAAGCCATTGGTCACTGATATAACTGCTGCGGCTACGGAGGGGAGCTGAGGAGAGTGAAGGAGGAGATTGAAGGAGAGTAAGGAGAGTCGAGGAGAGTTGGTCGGTTGGCAGCAAAGCGGACAGCAGGTAGCAAGTCGTGTAAACCCAGCCTCCAGTGAGACCATAGTGGTATGACTTTCCTACCTATGGCTCCGTGGGTGTTCCTTTTTGGCCTCACCATGTCCTGCGTTCTGATGTGGGGAGCGGGAGTGGAGACCCCGCAGGCCGCCTTGCCAGACACCCCACACGACAATTGGCAAATATCTTCTCCCATTCAGTAGGATCCTTTTGTTTTATTGATGGTTTCCTTTGCTGTGAAAAAACTTTTTAGTTTGATGTAATCCCACGTTTATTTTTTCTCTTACTTCCCTTGCCCAAGTGGATATATCAGTAAGAATCTTACTCCGGGTAATGTCTGTAAAGTTTCTTCCTATATTTTCTTCTAGGAGTTTTATGGTTTCTCATGTTACAATCAAGTCTTTAATCCATTTTGAATTTATTCTTGTATATTGTATAAGGAGGTGGTTCAGCTTCATTTTTTTGCATGCGCCTGTCCAGATTTCCGAGCACTATTTATTGAATAGACTGTCTTTACCCCACCATAAATTCTTGCTTCCATTATCATAGATTAAATGACCATAAAGGCATGGATTTATTCCTGGGCTCTCTGTTCTGTTCCATTGAACTATGTGCCTGTTTTCATGCCAGTACCATGCTGTTTTGATTACTGTGGCCTTGTAGTATAAATTGATGTTAGGTATCGTAATACCTCCCACTTTGTTCTTATTTCTCAAGATTGCAGAGGCTCTCTGGCGTCTTTTATGTTTCCATATAAATTTAAGGATTGTATGTTCTATTTCTGTGAAAACTGTCTTTTGTAGTTTGCTAAGAATTGCATTGAATCTGGTTTGCTAGTTTGATAGGAATTGCATTGAATTGCCCTAGGCATTATGGGCATTTTAAGGATATTAATTCTTCCTATTCATGAGCATGGTATGTGTTTCCATCTATTTGTATCTTCTTTAATTTTTCAGTGTCTTATAATTTTCAGAGAACATATCTTTTACTCCTTTGGTTAAATTTTTCCCAAGTATTTTATAGTCTTTGAAGCAATTGTAAATGGGACTGTTTTCTTAATTTCTCCTTCTGATATTTTATTATTGGTATATACAAATGCAACTGATTTCTGAATATTAATTTTGTATCCTGCTACTTTACTAAATTCATTCATTCATTCTAATAGTTTTTTGCTGGAATCTTTAGTGTTCTCTCTATATAGTATCATGTCATCTGCATATAATGACAATTTTACTACCTCCTTACCAATTTGGATGCCTTTTATTTATTTTTCTTGTCTGATTGCTGTGGCTAGAACTTCCAGCACTATGTTGAATAGAAGTGGAGAAAGTGGGCAACCTTGCCTTGTTCATGATCTTAACGGGAATGGTTTTAGCTTTCCCCATTGAGTATGATGTTAGCTGTCAGTTTATCCTATATTGCCTTTATTATGTTGAGATACGGTCCCTCTATTCCCACTTTCTTAAGAGTTTTTATCATAAATATCTGCTGGATTTTGTCAAATGTTTTTTCCGCATCCATTGATGTGATCATATGATTTATATTTTTCATTTTGTTAATGTGGTATGTCATGTTAATTGATTTGTGGATGTTGAACCACACTTGCATACCAGGAATGAATCCCACTTGATCGTGGTGTATGATCTTTTTAATGTATCGCTGAATTCTCTTTGCTAATATTTTGTTGAGGATTTTTCTATCTATGTTTATTAGCGATATCAGCTTGTAGTTTTCTTTTTTTGTAATGTCTTTGTCTGATTTTGTGATCAGGGTGATATTGGCCTTCTAAAAACTGTTTGGGAGACTTCCATCCTTCTAGATTTTTTGGAATAGTTTGAGGATAATAACAAGTAATTCTATTTTGAATGTTTTGTAAACTTCTTCTGTGAATCCTTCTGGTCCATGGCTTTTGTTTGTTGGGAGCTTATTGATTACTGATTGAATTTCCCTGGTGGTAATCTGTCAATTGAGGTTTTCCATTTTTTTTTTTTTGAGTTAGCCTTGGAAAGTTGTATGCTTCTCGAAAATTCTCCATTTTTTCCAGATTGTCTAACTTGTTGGCATAGAGTTGCTCATAGTA
Organism: Rhinolophus hipposideros; assembly: GCF_964194185.1. Lineage (NCBI taxonomy): Eukaryota > Metazoa > Chordata > Mammalia > Chiroptera > Rhinolophidae > Rhinolophus > Rhinolophus hipposideros. The sequence continues at coordinate 28,355,505 of NC_138046.1, forward strand.
ATTTCTTATTCATTTATTTATTTATTTTGTATTTCTGTGGTGTCTGTAGTCATTTCTCTTTCATTTCTGATTGTATTAATTTGGGTCCTCTCTGTCTCTCTGTCTCTGTCTCTGTCTCTGTCTCTGTCTCTGTCTCTGTCTCTCTCTCTCTCTCTCTCTCTCTCTCTCTCTCTTTTTTGATGAGTCTGTCGATTTTGTTTGTTCTCTCTAAAAACCACCTCTTGGATTCATTGATTTTTGTATTGTATTTTTGTCTCTAATTTCCACTCTGATCTTTATTATCTCCTTCCTTGTACTCTTTTGGGCTTATTTTGATGTTCTTTTCCACATCCCTTAAGTGTGAAGATAAACTGTTGATTAGTGATTATTTCTTGTTTAGATAGGCTTGCATTGCTATGAATATCCCACTTAGGATGGCTTTCACTACATCCCATAGGTTTTGGTTTATCGTGTTATCATTTTTGTTTGTCTTGAAATATCTTTTGATTTCTTCCTTAATCTCATTGTTGACCCATTCACATTCAATATTTAGTGACATGTGATCAGCCTCCATGAATTTGTGTGTCTTTCAGTTTTTTTTCTATAGGTCATTTCTAATCTCATAGCACTGTGGTCAAGAAGACGCTAGGTATGATTTCAATTTTCTTGAATTTATTAAGACTTGTTTTGTGGCCTGACATGTGGTCTATCTTGGAAAATGTTCCATGTGTGCTTGAGAAGAACATGTGTTGTGCAGCTTTGGGGTGAAATGCTCTGAAAATATCGATTAAATCGATCTGGTCCAATGTGTCATTTAGGCCATTGTTTCCATATTGATTTTCTGTCTGAAAGACCTGTCCCTTGTTGTCAGAAGTGTGTTGAAGTCTCCTACTATGATAGTGTTACTGTTGATCTCTGTCTTTATGCCAGTCAGTATCTTTTTTATATATTTAGGTGCTCCTATGTTGGATGCATATATGTTTACTAGGGTTATGTCCTCTTGTTGGGTCGATCACTTTATTATTATGTAGTGCCCATCTTTGTCTTTTAATATATTCTTCATTTTAAAGTCTATTTTGTCAGATATAAGTATTGCAACTCCAGCTTTTTTCTCATTTCTGTTTGCATGAAATATCTTACTCCAACCCTTCACTTTCAGCCTGTGTGTGTCTTTTGATTTGAGGTGAGTCTCTTGTATACCGCATATACAAAGGTCTTGCTTTCTTATCCACTCAGCCAACCTGTGTCTTTTGATTGGAACGTTTAATTCATTTACATTTAAAGTGATTATTGATAGTACATAGTTATTACCATTTTTTTTATTTGTAGTTAGATTGTTTTCAACTTTCTTCTGTTTGCAGAAGCCCTTTTAATATTTCCTGCAGTGCTGGTTTGGTGGTAATAAATTCCTTTAGCTTATTCTTTCTGGTAAGCTCTTTATTTCTAAATAATAGCCTTTCTGGATAAAGCAATCTA